>NW_020209253.1:255517-470424 GCF_003025095.1 Trichoderma harzianum CBS 226.95 | reverse complement strand
CGTCCATACCAGTATGAGAACTATGAGTGTCTGTATATAGAAAACCAAAACCATTGGATCACAGGATCCTGCCCATGCTCACAACCATCGCCTTGGACCCCTTCTCCCTCAACGCCTCTTCAACAGCCGCACACCACGCCATCTTTTCCATAGTCCCCCACGAGTTCTTGATAATCTCAATCTCCAATCTCTCCAGATTCTCCATTTCCGCCAGCCGCCCTTCTTCCACCCATCGCTTGGCACCGCCCACCTCCTCTAGCCCGTCAACAAACTCGTCGTCGTCCTTTGCCTCCTCGCTCCTCCTGCCGACCTGGCCCACAATTTTCAACCGTAGGCCCCGGAGCCCCCGAGTCCACGATGCGGACGGTCCGGGGCCGCACAGCTCCGCCCACTTGCTCAGGGCCGCCTTCCGAGCCAGGTCCTCGGCCATCAGCTCCAGCCGCGCGTACCGCATGGCCAGGCGCTGCCACGGCCGCTGCGACTTGGTCACGGCCGCTGCCGCGTTGAGCCCCGAGGAGAACCAGTTGAGGAAGACGAATTCGTTGTTGGCAAACGGAATCTCGCGCGCCTCAAAGTAGACCTGCCGGCAGGTGCAGAGTAGGCTCGCCGGCATCCCCGCCAGCGGCCGGTCCGAGCTGAGCAGGCCCGGCGTCGTCATGTTGAGCTCCCGCATTCTCTCCTTTAGCCTGTCCTTGATGAGCTTCTTCTTGTCCTGCTCCGCCCTCATCTTTTCCCACTTCTGCCCGCCGCCTTCCTTCTGCTCACTGCCTTCTTTCTGAGCGTTACCGTCTGAGCACTTGGACTCTTTCGCGAGCTCTATAATGGTCTGTTCGTTTTCAATCTCTAGCTCTATCTGTTGTTCGAGATCGGGGTCCAGCGGGTGTAGCACGTAGCGGCACAGCATCGGGATCGGATATCCCGCCGCCAGTTCCTTGGGCTGGATCGGACTCATCCTGTAAGCCCAGTAGTAGATCCTCAGCCGCACCTCCGCCGGGAGAGATAAGAAGCGCGACGAGTTTGCCCCGTTGACGGCATTCGAGTCGTTTCCCTCACCAGCGGCGTATGGCTGGATATCCTTCCCGTCTGTTGCAACGGCCGCATTAGTGTCGTCTTCATCAATTCCAGGCCCGAACCGCTTGTAATAGCACACCGCAGGCGGGTACCAAAACATGAATGGACAGTACTCATACTCCGCCCCCGCCATGACTAGATGAATCGCATGAGTATCCTGTACGTTTATATCCATAGAAAATTGCAGTCCGTTTAAAAAATTGAAAGTCATGGCGATGGAAAGAGGTAAAATGGCATGAGGCGTGGATTTAAGTAAATTTTCCGTCTCGTCCTCTTTGCAGCCCTCTCTCCGTCTTTCCGAGGAAGACGGCCTTTACTGGTCTTACTCAAAAAGCCTCCTCTCACCCCATAGATAATGGAGAGTAAGACTGAAGGATGAGGGGAAAATAAACAACATACCAATATGCGTTATACAACATGGCAGCAATGTGAGCACTAGGTGGACGGTCAGCTGGCTGATCTTATATCTTGTCACTAGCCGGTGCTGTGGCGGCTTACTGCTGGGCCTATTGGTGAAGATATTAGAAGTAATTGGCTTTTAGAGCTTTGACAGGTGGGATTCTGCTCTCAGCGATGAGCTCATGGCACACAAGGTTCAAGAAATCAGAAATGAGAAGAGCACTAGAGGATCAATTCGCCTCGGGATGGAGGGGAAGTTTAAAGTCTTTGCGGGGAACGTCACGATTACACATGCAGCTCCTCAGCTGGCCCGAAGCTGTCACATCCGACCATTTCGGGCTCCCTTGCATCCCAATGCGCGCTCTGATTGACCATCATCCTTATCGCTCCAACCAGAGGATCAATCCAGCCCTGCGATGTCGTCTGACATCCGCTCGCTTCGATCGCCTCGGTTGATCTCGATACGTCATGGGCTCGAAATAAAAGGAAATAAACAAATTAATGTGTAATTCCGGGGCAACGTTGCCGCCTTAATCTCATAGGGCCAATGCTGTGCTTCGTAGCTGCATTCTGCAAGCCTTATCCCTGTGCTTGAACACCTTCGATGACATATTATTCAGGGACCGGACGCTATGACTTGACCGTGTTCGTGGAACTCCAGCAACCGCTCGCACTAATAGAAAAAGGGAAAGAAAAAAGACACGTACAAATCTAACACCAATACCGGATCGCCGTCGCCATGATTGCCATAGCAAGATAACTTCCATAACCTCCAGTATTATGGGTGATCGTTTGATTCGTCGTCTGAGCTTGTCAAAGAAGCAAGGCACTCAGCAACATTGGAAAGCAAGCCGTCAAGGTCGTCAGCCTAAGACGAGCCTGGCGGTATATTCACTCCTTCATATCCCCTTTTCCCCCCAGATTTTCTCTCGTATTCAACATTCCGCGGCACGTCGAAATCTCCTCGCGCCGCAAACCAAAGCAGAGTTTCCGGCTCAGGTCCCCTACCCACCGCCGCCGATTTTGCTTGATCATTCGTCGCGTCCATGGCGTCATCATTGTCCTCATCCTCGTCTTCGTCCTCGTCGTCTTCTTCGTCGCTTTCTTCGTCCAGACCTTTTCTCAGTCCTGTGCGCACCTTATCGACGCCCATCTCCCTCTCTTCTTTGGTGTAGACATCGCCGGCCTCTTCTCTGACATATTTGGCAATCCTGTCATGTGTCCATTCCCGTAGCTCGTCCCATATGCTCTGTAGCTCCGCAATGCCCTCAGGCGTAGCTAGGCGCGCCGTCTCGCGTCCCTGTGAAACGAGCTCCTCCACATCTGGCTCTAGCTTCTTCCGCAGCAGCTGGGTCAAGACGCCTTCTTGTGTTCGTCCGGGATAGTTTGTCGATGGATGCACGGCGATGCGCGAGAATAGTTCTGCGTTCTCGCTCAGATTATCTAATACCGTCTGGAGGTTACGCTGGAGGATCTGGGCCGAGGCTTGTAATGAGGAGCTGCACCAGAGTGAAACCGTTAGAGCTGTCAGGCATTGCGCAACGAGGGGGGGCAAGCATACGGGTGAGGAAGTGGATTGCTCTTGAGAATGTCCATCTTTAAGCTTTGTATGCTGCTCGAGAGCTGTGCCAACCGAGCCAGTGTCTGCTCAACCGACTTGAGCTCGTCGTCGTCCAAGCCCAGCGTCGCCATCGTATGCGCCTGTTGGTTTTGTAGCTGAAGCGATTTGTCTCTTTCTCGGCGCTCTTCCTGGTTGCAGTTGCTGAGGGGATTCAGTTCAGAGGTGAGGATTCAAGCAAGACGTGTTTGTAAGAATTGGATACGTGGCACAATGTAAAAGTAAGTAGAATTGCAGTATGAGGGAGAGCAAGTTTACTTTTAGCAGTGACGTTGAGTTTGAATTTATTATTCAAGTACAGGTACCAACACGCTCTCGTGGGGCAGGCGCTAGGCATGGTGCCTGCCGTGGTGGTAACCAAGTGGGGGCAGCCACTAATGAAGCTTTGCAGGAAATTATATAAGGCAGTTTTTAACTGTTGGCTGAAGTGTGAGTATTCATAAACGGCATTCTTATAAGGTATAGATATAATATTTTAATATTTTTTAGTTTTTTTTTTTCCATGATATATTTAAATTTAATTTCCAACTACAATGCTCATCCAAAAAGCGTTACTCCAAACAATGCCTATCAAGCCAACAAGAGTCCCTTCGCTATGTATGCCCCCGCCAATGTAAAGTCAAGTAAGAGTCAATCTGATGCTCATAATGGCAAGTGGCATGCTGTAAAAGAAGAAAAAGGAAAGATTGAGAAAAAACAAAGCCTGATGCTTAGCTCCGAGTCGAATTGACCGTCTTTGAAATCTCGTATCCCTGCGAGTCCACAAACGGATATCTCGCACGCCTCTCCAAGTCATCCAGCGGGATGTTTGATCGGATATACCTTTAAAAACGAACAATGATTAGCAATCCAGTACATCAAAACATGACAAATACAGATCAAGATACTCACTTTTGTCTGCCATCATCCACTGGGTCGTGGTCCCAGCTTGTAAACGCCCCCTTGCTCAACGCATCCCACACCAAGCGTCTGCTTCGCTGAGATTGCAACACCTTTTCTGTAATGGCATCAAAGTCCCACTTGGCCTTTGCTTCAGCCTCGAAATTCTCAAACACAGCCTTGGCCTCCTTCTCAGCCTCCGTCTGCGGCTCAATCTTGCCGGTAGCGAAGCGCGCCAAGTTGTCCAGCTCCAGGGGATCCGTCTTGAGGTTGAACAGCTGCGGCTCATCAGCCGGGCAAGTAATGTACTTCCAGTCTCCTCGTCGAATCATCATCATGGGGCGAACAGTTCCCTCGCCCGTGTACTCGGCAAAGACCGTATCGCCGCCTCCCTCTTTGCCCAGTAGGTGAGGCATCATGCTTACGCCGTCCATGGGCAAGAAAGATGCAGGCTTGGTGCCGATGATGTCGCAGATCGTGGGCAGCAGATCCAGCGTCGAGACGTTTTGCGGCACGCGGCGAGGGGTGAACCACTTCGGATAGTGGACCAGCATGGGGACTCGCACAGACGACTCAAAGTAGCTCATCTTGTACCAGAGGTTGCGCTCGCCCAGCATATCGCCGTGATCGCCGCTGAAGATGACAATGGTGTTGTCCATCAAGCCGGCGTCTTCGAGCGTCTCGAGCAGCTTGCCGATGCAGTCATCGACGTAGCTCACGGATCCGTAGTACGCTCTCTTGGCCCTCTTGATCTGCTCGTCTGAAAACTCCAGATCCCACAGATCACAGACTTTCAGAAGACGCTTACTGTGAGTGTCCTGCTTCTCCTTGGCGATGCGAACCTTGGGCAATTCGATATCCACATCCTCGTACAGGTTCCAGTACTTTTTCGTAATGGTATAAGGGTCATGAGGATGAGTAAGAGAAACAGTCAGAGCAAAAGGGCGCTTGTCAGGTCCCTCGCGAACATGGTCCCAGAGATACTGAGTGCTGCGATACATGACCTCCTCATCGTAATCCAACTGGTTGCTCCGTCCACAAGGCCCGGCCTGAAGAATCGAGCTAGCATTGTGATACCACTCGAGACGAGTATCCGGTTCATCCCAGTTCACAACCCAGCCAAAATCACCCGGATAAATGTCACTGGTAAGACGCTGCTCATAGCCGTGCAACTGATCGCCCACAAAGTGCATCTTGCCCGCCAGAGCGGTGTGGTAGCCCTTTGAGCGCAGGTAATGCGCGTACGTGGGGACCTCGGAGTTGATCTGAGAGGCATTGTCGTAAGAGCCAATCTTCATGGGCAAGAGGCCGGAGATCATGCTCATTCTTGAGGGCGCACAGAGCGGTGAAGGGCAGTAGGCAGAGTCGAACTGGACGGATGAAGCCGCCAGACGGTCCAAGTTGGGCGTTTTGATCTGAGAATTTGGATTGTACATTTTGAGTTGAGGAGCCGCCAGCTGGTCGGCCATGATGTAGAGAATGTTTGGCTTCTGCTCTGGGTGGGCGGTGGGCTGAGGCGCCTCTGAGCGCGGCAGCGTGTTGAGATCGGGAGCCATGGCGGTTGTAGTTTTGACAGCACCGAATAGGATATGTTTTTTCACTATAGTTGCAAATAAAGATGTGCCGTCAAGATGAAAAGAAAAGAAAAGACAATAATACGTCTTTTGTCTGAGTCTTATCGTGCTAGTATTTCCAAAGGTCTGAGACACGGGATGAAGTGGCACCAAGACGGGAGAGTAAGTAAAGAGGTGAGACGTGATATCAGATTGTTGTTCACTTAAAATCCACCAGTATTATATAAAAGATTTGATAAACCATGCACACGACGCACTTCTCTTCGTGGAAGAAGGCAGATAAGAAAAAAAAGAAATCTGTTCACAAACCAAGCCTGGCGCGTGCGTCTCGCATCCAGCCCATCCTTATATGAATATTGCTAGCCTATGTGGAGAAGACAAAGAGCCCCGACTTCCGGCGTTGAATGGCATCATCACGCGAGCACGCAAGAGACTGCATACGGAGATGGAAGCTACTAGTTCTAGTTTGTAGCTCTCTCGACACTGTATGCATCCTCACCTCACCTTGGTGCATAAAATTAGATCCGTCAGACTCTGTTTGTGTTGCAGCACCGCCAGCACCTCGAAAGTAGCGGCTAATCAGGCAAACAGACTTTGTGGCCGTGTTCCATTCCAGCTGCTCCGATGTGGTGGGAGGCTGACTGACACAGCAGAACAAAAAACTATGTGGTGGCAGAGCATTATCGTGGGTTGCAACCCTGTCATCGTCTGTTCCCCTTCGTTCTCATTTTCTCTCCCGTCTTTGTTTTTGTGTAGCCTCAATGCAATAAGCGACGACCCGAAGAGTCCAGCCAACAACAACGCTTATCGCAAGCCCTTCTGTCTTATTGCCGAGCCCATTTCGGGTCACATGGACGCCAGCATTCAAGCCCAATCTCCCCTGCGCAAGCGCCAGATAATCCCATTATCACAAGCGTTATTTAGAAGATACGCACTTATGTACTACTCCGTATTAATTTTCCTTATTATTTATCTTTCCCCCTCAGGACCCTTGGAAAACTGCTCAATTCGGCATCGCCCATCCTCTGGTTGGTCAATGCTTTCTTCCCCACGTCTCCAAGAATTGTTCCCTCTTTTTTTTTTTTGTTCCCACTTGCCATCGTAATTTCACCAAAATTCCCACCGATTGCGTGATCTAGACCTCTGTAGGCGTGCGACGGAAACGCGTTGCTGCTGCGTTACCAATACACAAGCACCGTATAATCTTCTTCGCCCGAAGACTGTATAAGCTAATTGCTTTGCTGCATGTGGGGGAAAAAACAACCACCACTGCCAACGACTAGCTTGTGGCGATGGGAGCTGACAAAACACACTTTTCGTATTGATTCTGTTAGAAGCAAAAAGGACCCTGAAAGTCCGCATTGACTGTGTTATGTGTCCAATCAACTATGTAATATATATAGTGATCCAACTCTCTGTCGATCACAATGACCGGCTGAGAGACGTTTTATACGCTGACGACGACCTCATGACTTCAATGTTTTTAAACACTCTTTGTTTGACCGCCTCTCAGACTCAAGAGATGAGCGTCAAAGTCAGCTGTTTCGGTCAAGACTATGAAAAACTCACCGCCAACTCCGACTCGAGTGCGGCATGGTCGGGATGAAGATCTACACGACTATCATCGAGTCTCAGTTCTATTCAACTTGATATATACAAACTTATGAGCCTATCCGATACATGTAAAAGCTTACAGTAGATACCACAACACTTACTCTGTCAGCTCACGAGATTACTTTGAAACTTATACCAGATGATCACGATCCGATATATGTTTTCAAAAGAACCAACTTACACGCCATTGGTTTCACTCGCCATCGCTTATACACCGATACACACGCATATAATCGATTAAGTGAATACGTAGAATTACTCATCACTTCTTATATTCAACCCAAACAGCCACTCCCATCCCCCATCCAACACTCATCGCCATCGGAGCAAAGCAAATACAAGAGAAGAAAAAGTATCCTACAGCAGAGAATCTACTATATGTAACCGATGACAATGATGATGACGATTATCATACCCTTACCCTTGTCAGCCTGCCCGCCATTTTCCACCTCTAGAACTCTGGCTCCCCCTTCTTCCTCTTTTGCCTCCCTCCTCATCATTTCCCATGTCCATAAGCTGCATGCGCATATTCAGTCATGTATAGTTAGGTAGTAGTTTCCCTGGATATATTAAATCCCGCCCAGCCAGTCTTTCAAAAATGCAAAATCCCAACTCCGTCAAACACCGCGCATATACAGTTTCGCCTCGCTCCAACGTTCCTTGAATGAAAACCACACCATCAGCGGCTCCTGTCCGCCCCTGTCCAATCCCATCCATCAGGTGTTGCTGTTTTATCACTGCGTACGGTAAAACTTCCTGTAAATAAGATGCAGTAACAGGTTCACATTGAGCTTGAGGGCGCCCTCAAACAGCGTCATGAACTGGTGCGCTTCAAACTGTGCCTGAAGCATGTCCTCAATCGGTACTTGAGCTGTTGCTCCGGGTATCTGGATATGACTTCGCGTGCCCTCTATGGCAAACACACCGACCTGGTCGCACGAGATTGTGATGTCAATCTTGTCCCATTCGCGGTCGGCCGTTCCGCTCCATGACACCAAAACGCCCTTTTCTGACAGTGCTCGCGCGCTATACTTGTAGCTTCCAAACTTTGGCACCCGGCCACTGCGTTCAAGCTCTCGCTGATGGTTGTACTGCTTGGTAAAGGGCATGAGGAACCTCTTTCGTCTATTTTACATCTCACCGTTAGCTTCTCATTGCCTTAACAAAACATAATACGTAAACAGGATGTACTTACCCCTTCTTGTTCTGAAGTGTCTTCATTGACTGCTCAATGTAATCATCGTAGCTTTTACGCTGCTGCTCCAGATATTTGGCCTTTTCAGTCAAGTTGGCCAGCGTCAGGCGCACGCCGTCCAATTCTCGCTGTCTCTGAACACGCCTGCGGCTCTGGGTCCGGATATCGCTGGCAATGGCGTTGAGCACGTCTTGGTACTGATTTTGTTTTGAAATCCTTCCCATCTGCTCCAGTTGCATAATGTTTTCCAGAGCCGTTCGCTTGAGATCGTAGTAGGACATAGAGGTGATGTCAGCCATCTTAGTATCTGAATACGCCCCTCGCGAGTTGGTGTCCGCAAAATCCTCTCGCAGAAGTGCTTCCCATTTTTCCTCATCTTCAACCGTAATCTGCTTTACCAAAATCTCCAACAGATTGGCTCCGGTTTGCACTCGGATAATGTACAAAACGCACCGCTTTGTTTCCATAAACAAAGCCTTGATATCCGCCTCGGGGTCTTCAAGATCGTGAAGCCTGGGGGTCAGGAACATTTGAATATCCGCAGATCCTGCCGCACTCATTTCACTCTCGTTGCTCTTGGCGCTGCCCAGATCTTGCATGATCTCGCGCAGGACGTCATCCCGGGTGGGAGCCATGACCATAAGCTCTTGCGCCACCAGATTGTGAATGGCAAAGACATCCGACATCTTGACGTACAAGGTAGGCTTGTTTTTCGCATAAAGATCGTTGAACTCGTCAATGTCAAACGTTCTCTCAGCGTCCGGCACATTGATGAGGTCATTGGTGATCTGCTGCAGGCGCTCGATGGATTCGCCGATGAAAGCATTCAGGGGTTGAAGATAGATATTCTCGCCGCCAAATGGCCGACCCAGAGCAATTTGCCCTACTACTTTGGCAACCTCGCCCAGGTTCCTCTTCTGAAGTGGGCTGAGCGACTTGTCAATGACGCCCACGTTTTCGGGCATGGTGACGGCTGGTTGGAGGTAAAACTTCCACAGCCAATGGGACACCATTTGCAGCAAGTTTTCCGGCGGCTCACGCGTAAAATGCTGGCGCAGAGCCTGGAATATCTCGCTGCAGACAAATCGGAGACCATAGGGCATTTTATGCACTTGCTCTTCCAAAGACGAGAACAGCTGGTCGCAAATCTCTCGCAGGTCTCGCAAATGGTCGATGAAGAGGCGTCGCGTCTCCGGATCGCGGATGGCAACTTCGCGGGGAACGTCTAGAGGCCGGTGATCGGGCCTTCCTGTCCGCAGCTCCTCATTGTTGATGGCAGATCGGTAAATTTGCATAGGGTCACTCTCCAGATCGAGTGCCGGGTCTTCAATGATGTTGTCGCGAATCAAGGGTCCCAAGAGAGACCGGAGATACTTGCGATCCCGGGGAGACCGTGTGTAATTAGCAAGCAGCTTGGTCCAAAAGTAATGACCTCGAGAGTACTCCAACGCGCTCGTTGTGCTTTCAACCTCCTCTCGTATTGATCGGGCAATCAGCTTCAAAAGGTAGTACTCCTCTCGTCGCTTCTGGGCGTAACCAAAGAGGCTCATCATAAGAAGCTCAATGCGCCTGCTGTCCTTTTCAGCCGTCACCTGCACGCGAATGTGCTTGAACAGGCGGGCGAGATAATGGGGCTGCGTTTGAAGACTGAAGAACAGCTGCTGGTAAGACTCCAGCTTCTTTCGGGAGCTCTTGTTGAGTGCCTTGAGATCAAATTGGTTGGTTGACGCGATGGTAGAGTTAGCCAGCAGACCCATCGAGGTTCCGCCAAACGTGTGCTGATGTCTCACGACTTCATCGAGAGTAATCTTATTTTTGACCAGGAGAGCAATTTTGATATCCAGTTGATCAATGTATTGCTCCAACATCTCATTCTGCCGGACGTGCTGGACCACCGTCTTCCGCATCCGCTCAAACTCGACTTCTTCATTGAAGTCAAAGTCGCTGTCGTTGAGCAGGTGCACAAAGTTCTTGACAGCGCTGACGGGCGGGTTTTTGCCCGTAGTAAGGCTCTTGTAAGCCTCGCCTTGCACTTTGGCACGTACAAAACTCTGGATCTTGATAACCTTTTTCATATTCTCCTCGTAAAATCGTTTCTTCTCCTCGAAGCGAAGTCGAACGAGGAAAGCCTTGGCAGCTGCTTGGAAAATGACAATGGAATCTTCTTCCTCAAGGAGCTCAGTAAGTAGGTCGTCAATTCTTGCACGCTCCATCATGGCCTTGAGGATGGCTTGGAACTGGGCGGTCTCTGCATCATGGGATGACAGCTCATCTAGCAAGGCATAGTGATATTGACGGCATAGGAAACCTCGGATGTGGCTTTGCAGGTCGATGATTGCAGGTTCTTCAGCATCAAGTTGGTCCTGAATTGCCAACACCTTGCGCCTCTCAAACATGGCCCTAATATGTGCTTGGAGTTCAATAACGGCAGGCTCGTTATCTTTCAGGTCGTCAAGACGGGTTGTGATTTCTCTCCTCGCGGCGGCAGCTCGCATTGCAGCCTGAAGTTGTCCAATCGCGGGTACATGTTGGGCCAGCTCGGCCTTGAGAACCTCTTGTTCATCTCGGGCAGCGCGGCCGCGGATCGCACTTTGTAAGGAAGTGAATACGTCTGTGAAGGAGTGAAGATTTTGTTGTTGCTGTTCGATTCTTGCCCGGACCAGTGTAGCCCTGACGGCGGCTTGAAGGCTAGCAACCATTGGGGTGTGCTCCTCAAGTTGGCGTAGGTCTTTGCTGATCTTGTATCGCGTCAGCATTCCCCTGGCAAGCGCCTGAAGATTTTGGACTTCTTTGGCGGCCTTCTTTGTCTCCTGCTGCTGCACATTTTGAGATTTACGGAGCAGAAAGCCCTTGGACATGGCCTGAATTGCCCTAATCGGGGCATCGCAACGAGACAGCGTAGACTTGAGACCTTGCATCTCGTTACGTGCCTTTTGTGCTCGAAGCATGCTCTGGAAGGCCAAAATAGCAGGCTCTGCAGCTTTCCTGGCTTGGTCACTCTTCTTGAGCCCCCTCCGGACAAGGAATCCGCGGACAAGGCTCTGGACGAGAATGGCGGATTGTCTCATCTGCATTCGATAGTTCATAACCTCGCGGGTAAAGTTGCCTCGTATCCTTGATTGCAGGTCAATGAGCCACTGCTCCTCATCCCAGAATCCTTGCATCATCTCTCCAAGCTTCAGTCGGAGCAGCGCGCCACGAAGCTGTGCCTGGAAGTCGATGATGACATCTTCGTTCTCTGCTAATTCGCGCTCGATCCTCTCCTCTTCAGTTTCTTCGGGCTCCGGCTCTGGTTCCGGCTCAGGAACGCCGAAATCAGCCCCCATGTTGCCAAAGCTGGGCATGTTAACTCCAAGCATATCCAATCCCTTTTGCATTGCCTCCAGTTCATGATGCTCGAATTCCAGCTGACCGATGAGGTTGCCGATGCGGAAATCAACAATTCCTTTGCGAAAGAGGAGCCAACTTAGAGCATGAATGCAGTAGATGACTTTGGGAATATTCTTTTTCTCGTAGAGATCTATAAGCTCAAAACGGAAGAGGTCGGGTAGCTCCACTTCATCCAGGTATCGAAAGAAAATGGCGATATTGTCAGAGTGTCGGAACTGCAGCTTTGGGTTTCTGAATATCCGAAAACGTCGCTCGGGGTTTAGAGATTCTACCACTTCTGCCAGCGTAACGCCATCTCGCAATGCCTCCTCCAGCTCAACAATGGGTGGGAGAGTCTGCTGGATGACATCTTCGATCCACTCCTTGGCTTCACCAATATGGCAAAGGTATTCGTACGCCTGAAGGAACCTACGCTGCTTGTCCATCCAATTGCGCCCTTCCCATCCATAGTTTGTCTTGGCGCGGCCAGCTGTCTTATCGGTACGCTGCAGCCTACGCCGGCCTCGGAGTCCAACTACTTCCTGTGCAGGCGAGTTGATTTTGAAATCCTCCGGGTCCTCGGATTTTGCAAGCTGTGAGAGCGTCCGGAGTTGGCTTGTAGAAGATCGACCCAGCCGCTCAAGATCAGGGCGTGCTATATGAGCGCTGTGGGAGTGAGAATGGCCATGATGCGTCGGCGCCATGACTGCATCCTCTGGAATCGCAGGCTCTCCTCGAGACATGTACATGGAGTTTGGCCGTGCTGGCAGAGGTCGCGAAGGCACAGTGGGCGAGGCGACGCCATCGTTTTGGGACAGTGACAATCGGCCAATGTCTATGCTCTGGCCTCTCTCGCGCGGCTGCTTGGAACCGTGAGGTGGTGTCGCTGGGGCTTCGATGGAAGAGGCAGTTGGGGTTCGCGGCAGCGGGCGAAGCGATTGCCGGACTGAGCCATATATGTTATCCTGGCCTCTGCCAGAACCGGCGCCGCTCGAGTCGCCAGTCTCAAAGAGTCGTGCTCTGGATATGACATCGCTCTGGCCGCGCTTGTGGCCAACTGATCCGTAAATGCTACTTGCGGACGTGGACTGGCTATGGACGCTGTGGTCAGAGGTGTAGGAGTAGCCGGAGGATGCCGATGACGTTGTTGAGTTGTTGCGATTGATGTTGGAGTTGGCGGCAGACAGATCGATGGCGTGGGAGTCTCGTCGGGGACTATTTCGATACGACGACATGTTGGCGGATGCTGTCTCGCCCAGTAGGGCTGAGGTTAGAGTAAGCACCTATACCGCGTCTCTGGTTGTGTTTTTGCTGGGGGGTATTAGAAAACTCTGTGCAGCGCTATCAAGACATCCTTCCTGCGACGGCTGGAGGTTCAAGATGAAAGGAATGCGAGCAACCGGCGCGAGGCAAGACAGATAGACTTTTAAGACATGCGCGTGGGGAGGGCCCAGTGTCAACAAAAGGAGCCGCTGGTGTGTGTGCGAGTCCGAGTTTGAGCCCAGATGCCGCTCCAGCAATGCGGATGCCGTCACAGATGGATGTTTGGTTTCTTTTCTTGATTTTCCCGCCGACTAGCAGCAATAATATTTACCTGTGCTAGCAGCTACAGTAAGTACCTGGAAGCGCCGGCAGAGCAGGGGATAACCACAGCGCGGGGTCTGTGTTGCATTAAAGCTGCATTGCCGTTGGGCAGCGAATGTAAACAAACAGCCGGGACAACCGCCTAGCAACGCTGGCTTTGGGGCTGTGTCATTGGCTGAGATGGCCCGATGTCTCCAGTTTTTACCAGCGCGGCGCCCTCAAGGCCGCTGTAAGCCATGCTTGCTTTGCTTGCTTGCATTATGCACATGCTTCTGCAGGTAAATCACGAGGCAAATCTATCTAAAACGATGGAGTAGGGATCCGATATGACGATTTTAATGACAGAGTCCAAGCTTCCCGGCGTGATTCTGGAATAGGGGTGGGGAAGATGATTTTCTCGGTTGATGCTCCTGAGTTCCGGACAGGGTTGGAGAACTACGACTAGGTGCCTTTACACACACGAACCTGCTCAAATACCTGTTGAATATGTACATCAGGATGTCCTGCAGAAAGGGATAAGAGTTTGCTGGACAAGTTCCAATCTAGAAGCATCGCAAAGGTATTCAAAGCATGTGCCCGACCCTATATACAAGCATAACGGCAAATCCCCCCTTAGGCAGCCAATCGAGACGCCTTCAACTCTAAAACCAGCGGCCTATGATCTCACCAAACTTACGGTGTGTTTCATGTGCTATTGGCCAACATGACACCGACCAGGTGTAGCTCAAAGATTCCCAAAGACATTCAATCCACTCCCAGCCGGTGCCACTTTTCGTAGGTACGCGCCGGGACCCATATGTATAAGTTGCCTCTAAAACCATAGACAGGAAATATCCATCCGTAAGAAGAGATTTTGCCATCGAATAAATAGTTGATTCTATTATAGGCTGTCATCCCTCGTCTCTCGTCTCAGTAAGGTGCGCCTGCTAGAAGTTGGAAAGTAGCAAAACATGTAAATTCCTCGCAGCTCCAGGGTAGCTCTGGCTAACGGTAAAGCATAAACATGTGCATGTAAAATTGGGGCTGCACCAAGTATGAGGTCACCATCGCCGCTAGTAGCAAAGCTGGCGACCTCTCGTCAAACTTTCAGACGCGGCTCAACTTTGCACAGCAATTGAATTGACGGCTCCGTGTCTTTCGCATCTCAGGGGAATCGGCCGCTCGCATCACTTCATTGCATAGAGGAGGCAGGAAATCGTCTTTGTATCCGCCATAGCCGCGTCGGTGCCCATCATGTCGGCCAAGCAACAGAGACCTTCCGTCCTGGTACGTCAGACAGCCATCGAGCTCAGAAGCGCTCAATTGATTGATGCAACGAATTGCCATTAACTGACTATTTTTCGAACTAGGTCACGGATGCAAGAGAGAGGGCGGACCAGCGACGATCGCCACGGCGCCCGGGCACATCGTCTGGTGCCCCTGGACGGACGCCGATGCGATTCATGACGGTTGACAACATTCTCCAGCACGACTCCCAGATTCCTTCGGGCCAGCCTCGCGGGCCACCGATGCCAACACAGAGGCCGCATACTTCTGGCGGCCTTCCCTCGGGCAACCGACGCATCACAGCCGGCGGCCTGCCAAACCTCCCATCTCGCACCGGCAAGCCGATCCCCTCGCGAACTACTAAAATTAGCGAAAAGCTCGTCCTGCTGCCTGTCACCGATGAACGGGATGAAGAAGACGAGGAACTTGAGGGAGAGGCAGCGATCAATTTGATTTTACAGGATGATACACGCAAGCCGTTGAGAGACGAGGAGCTGGATGTGCTTCGGAAAAGGGGCGGTATCCGTGGCAAGAGTTATGCAGAACGGCTACCCAAAATGCAGAGGACGGACAAAGTCAGTCGACTGACGGCATACTGCACTGCGCAAGCGTTCAAGACGAAAGAGACGGCGGAATTTTTGAGGAAGAAACATGAGGCAAAGACCAAGCTCTATGATGATTGTCTTTATGCCATATATGCCCTTCCGCTGATGAACGGGATTGAAGGCTATAGAGTACGCAGTCGACCGATACTGAAGACGCCCGGAACAGGAAAAACTGTGCTGGACTTGGAAATTGAGCGTAGCGAACAGCGAGATCACCACGAGGGTTATTTTGACCACGACGCCTATACTTCTGCTTCCGAAGACTCTAGCAATGGCCAGAGACAGCCTTCTGCGTTTGCCGACCCTTCTTCACCGCCCAGCGATGGCCTTTTGTCACCGCAAGGCTCATATCCTCCCATCGACGACGGCATTGCCTCCCATATGAGTCGCCTCGCGCCTGATGCAAAGAACTTTGCAGAGATGTTCGTCTTCTCGTACGGAGTGGTTGTGTTTTGGAATTTTACGGAGCACCAAGAAAAGGACATTCTCGCGGATCTTACCTTTGCCGATGCTGAGGACGGTGTCAACCTGCTTTCACGACCCTTGGACCAGGGCGATTACGAGACTGAAGAATTCCATTTCGAATATAGTCCCGATGTGCAGCGGCCGCGAATATTCAACGACATGATTACGTTGCTGCCTCGATCTGATCATATGATCAAGTTGACCATTAGCCACGCAATTGCGCAAAGTACCAAGCTGTGCTTTTTTGAGGAGAGGATGAGCGAGACAATGCTTGATGCGCAGCACGTCCCCAAGACACTGGCTTTGACAGGAGAGCTAGGCATGACCAGGGCTGAAATCGTCAAGATCATGGGCCGCCTGTTTAAGAGCCGCGTGGATATTAATCTTTGTATGTGCATTCTCCTCCCGTTACCTATCTGCCTTGAGTAGGAAACTTTAGCTAACGTGCCGTAATAGCATCAAATATCCTGGATGTGCCCAATTTCTTTTGGGATTCTGAGCCTACTCTGCATCCATTGTATGAAGCTATCCGCGAGTACCTCGAAATCGACCTTCGTATCAAAGTCCTCAACGAGCGTTGCCGTGTATTCCTAGATCTCGCAGAGATTCTCGCCGACTCGGATGCCGATGCCAAGATGAGCTACATCACATGGATCATCATAGCTCTTATCGTCTTGAGCATCCTCGTCACCGTTACTGAAGTGGGCCTACGCTTCGCCATGCTCGAGAAGAGCAAACGCAATGATGAAGAGGGCGGGAACAACGGAACTAAATGCTCTGGATCTGACGTGACGTGGAGCACTAATGGCAACCCTGCTATGCTATCGATGCCGGTTGACGGGACAAAACATGCGGCCTTGGGCTCGAGCGATCTTGAGGTGTTAGCCCGCGCTCTAGGCTTGGAGGACCAGGCCACGTTTGAAGATGTAAGGCGTGGCATCTGGCATCTTAGACAAGGCAGCGGCTCGGGATCGCGGTATGACGGTCAGATGGAAGACGTGGATTGATTTGATTTGCTTGTGCGGACTTGTGTGAAAAAGGATTGATGGTGCCTGCGGTTTTTCGGGCTGCCGGGCTTTGCAGCTCTCCGTACCTCTTCTGGCGTTGTGTTTACTTGCCTACTAATATGCAGAATTTTATAGGTGCATTATTTATTCTCTTGAGCTGTCTGTAAAATGCAGCCTAGACATTTGGTAGCGATGGATGAATTTCATGGAGTTGGGCTGGAGGTCTATCAGCGTTTGATAGCTTTTTAATATAGTACAAAACCGTTATAATACTGATGACCCATGGGCATACAGAGCACATTACAAGACACCATTACATGTCATCTATACCGCATATCCAGCTACACTGCATCTAACAAACCACACGCTGTGAATATATACATATTTAACATACTTCATACAATCTATGTAACACAGCATCACCATCATCAGCCCTACGAACCAACAAACTAAAAACAACCCGCTAACAAATACCAGAAAATTCTACAGTACACCCCCATCGCACCAAACAATCCCCGTCCCTCCGACCCCTTATCGGCACCAATTACGCAAGCCCCTCCCCAATTCCCAATTTTTCCGGGTTCCATGAAGAAAAACTTCCCTCCCGGCGCGTCCAACAACAAAAGACAACCCCCCAAAAAGGAGAGGGGCCATTTTTGGAGCCCTTACGCTAGTTTTGAAACCCGTTCAATAGCTCGTCGCGCTCATGCAGGTGCAAATTGCATTTTGGTAATTGTGGCGTTTTCCCATCTGCCGATTCCCGGCTGAGATTATCACGTCCATTAAGATGCAAGCGTCGGTATTCTCTAATTCTTTCGAGTTTCTCATCTATTTCATATATGTATCGCGTAGAACCGCATAATGGTGCTGTTATAAGAAAATAGAAAAAAGGGTGAGAAAAAATAACCAATATTAAACGCGAAAAAAAAGAGTCATGCCCCAAGCTATCCTAAAGACAGTTTTTTTCTTGTCGCACAACACCCGCTGATACACAAGTTTCTTTTGTTGCGTTGCCAGTTTCACATCTCCCTAACGCCATGTCCCGTCTGATGGTGACAACTTTCGCAACCCACTAATATATCTTCCTGTAGCTGCCGACGATCGACAGCGAATAGACAAATGTGTATATTAAAACATGGCGCCCGTTCAGGCGTCAGAAGCATCTCCGTCTCGCAGCAAGGTGATGAGCGGGGGCTGGTTTCTTAACCCCACCGATTACTTGAAGCGCGTTTCTCAAATATCCATCTTCGTAGTATATCATCAATTAAAGAAAAAGAAAAGGGATATGCCAAAATTTTAAAAGGGTTGAGTAGCCAAATGGTCGCTACCTCTGCTCGGTGGGCTTGAAGGCGGCCTCCTGCTGCTTCTTTCGGTTTTTGTTGTCCAACTCGGCCTTGCTGTAGATGGCGGCGCCCACCATTGTGACGGCCATACCCGATCCATTGAGGAAGTCGACAGAGACGTTGAACAGGAAAATGCCGATCATGACAGTCAAACACTGCTTGAGGTTACCGCAGACAGTCATGGTAAGAGCACCGGCCAATTTGTTGGTGTTGAAGGACGAAATGTTGAGAAGAAGTGCCAGGAAACCGTTGCCGGCCAGAGAAGCAGTTGCAGGGACAATAGAAATATCGCCGGTCCTGATAAGCTCGCGGAAGCCAGCCACTTCACCAGTAGCCGTGGCGCAGGCCAAAGCCTGGAGCGCAGCAAGGGGAGACATGCGCATAAGGAACTCGACGGGCGGGAGGGCCAGTGAACCGGTCATGAATCGGTTGGTGACGACCGTCTGGTACACGTGGTTAGCCTTATTCATTCCAGTGAAACTTGAGACATGTTCAAAACGTACCTTGAGAGCGGCGAGGACGACACCCAAAATGGTTAGGATGAAGCCGGCATCCGAGAAGCTCATTTCACCGGCGGTGGTCATGGCGGCACCAATGATTAAAGGAATGAGAGACATGTATGTCATTGTGCTATATGTTCGGCCGTACCACACGCGGAAGATGATGATGGTGAAGATTGGGCAGAGCATGCGCATCGTCTGGTAGAAAGGAACGGAAACCATGGCGAGGGAAAGGTTCGAGACGGCAATGTTGGCGGTGAACAGGGCGCTGAATGCGACGAGGGCAAGGTTCTCGCGACGACCGAGGCGTGATAGCTTGAAATAGCCCATCTGCAGCATGGCATATGTTCCGAGACTGGCGAACAAGGTGTGGAGGAAGGTCAACAGCCATGGGAAGTGAAACTACATTTGCGAAATCAGTATTAGTACCCAACAGAGAGCAAACGTAGACCGAGATGATCTAGGTAGGCGAGAGCCATGGACATACCACGCCGAGAACAAGTTTGTTGTAGAGCGTCAAGATGAGAGAGAATAAAAAGTAGGTTCCAAGCCAGGTGAACTTGACGGCGCTTGGTATTGAGTATTCATGGTCAATGTTCTGGTCCTTGGATTCACTCTGGATCTTTCCGGACTCAAGATCGTGCTTGAGATCCTGCTCGTCGGGAGACAGGAGAGCGACGTCTTGGGAGCGCCTAGACATGATGGCCGAGTTGTTGTCGTTGCAACGTGGTGTGCGAGGTTGAGGTTTGGAGATTACGTATTGCGCTCAAGCGGCTTAAAGTAGCCCTGCCAGCATAATTCAGACAAGCTGAAACGGGGGAGAACTCGGTAGTGGATTGCCGGCCGGATCTGGGAAGGCTGACGGACCGGGAGAGCAAGAGAGGAATACGAAGGAGTCGCGTGCGGAGTGCTCGTATACAGTCTAATTCGTAGGGCAAAAGGTTGTAAGAGAGCAAGAAAGCGAGGCGAGCCGGCCGGTAGACAGACGACGCCTTGAAACCTACAAGACAGGACAAAAAAAGCGTAGGCGGGGTAGAAGAGCGAGCGACAACCTAGAAACGCAAAAGACGCAGTGGACAAGCTCCTCGACGGGTGCTTTTTCTTTTGCTGTCTCTCCTGAGAAGTAGATGGGAGGTGGAGGAGGGGAGGAGCAGGATGGCTTGCGTACGGAGGAGGAAAAGTGGCGTGGACTGTGAGATTGAAGGTTCAGGTTGGAGGCATTGCGTGCACTAGTCGCTGCGCGGAAAGCCTGGGAAATAGGAGCGAGCAGTTAGCACTGGGTCGGCTGGGGCTCGCTAGCGGGTTTGCGGAGCGCTAGAGACGCCTGGACGGAGCAGCTGGGGGCGCTGTGGCTGCTTGCGTCTGTGCGTGCGGCGAGGACAGCCGCACTGTGCGAGACTTTGAGCCCACACGTGGTGAAATTGCAGAATTGAACTTTAATGTCCTCTGCAGCGGGAAAAGTGAGACTTGGTGCTCCGTAAACTGCACAGTACAGCTTGATTCCACCACTCATCCATCGCAGAATCCGTCAATTGCAGGGCAACGGGGATGTTGGAGCCCGGGCATTCGAAGGACTTAATCAGGGGGGCAGCTTGGCGGCGTTGATTGGCGAGGATGGGGATTTTCAACCAATCACTGGTAGCTTGGCAGATGATTGATTTCGGGACTGTCGCCATACAGTGGCCAGCAGCGAATGGCGAGCCGCGGCAGAGGGAGCTGAGCCTGGGATAACAGGGGGGCTGGCCTTGGAAGTCAGCGCTGGTGTCTTGGCGAAAAGGGCTGACTAAAACATCTCGACGGAGGACTGCGGGAAGATTTTTGTGCTGCGGGTGGTTGATTGTTGGGCTGATGGATGCTTGGAGGACCGGAGTCTGTATGTGATTTTCTGATGCCGGTTCCGAGCGTGGTTGGGCCACCGGAGGTGACTGAACATGTTACGAGGCCCAAATATAAAACGATGATTAATACCAGGAACTAACATCAATACGAGAGAGCAGGAGCCTGGATAGGCAGTACTGGAGAAAATCACCATTGATAGGTATGTAATGCTACTATATCTCTTCGTATACGGAGTAGAATATTCCGTCTATACGTGCTGTGTTGCTGTATTACCTCTTGTTGGCGGGCAACGAGGTTTTAGACAGATCGTCAACGGAGACAAGGAGGATTTAATGCCAGGTCCAGGCAACATGAAGTTTATCCCCGATTCATCAAAGTATGTGCAAAACCCTCATCAATGATAGGTAGCCGTTGGACGGACACCAACAAGACACGCAGTGCAAAGTGCAAAGCCACCAGATCATCGGGGCGCAGTCGTACCTGTAAGATTTCGCCAAGGCTAAAACCCCTGTCCTTTCTGTAATGCGTGCTAGACTCCGTGTGTTTTTCCAGCGTTGCGCACGGAGCTGGGCTTCTGACGATGCCTTCAACTCGTTCCGGCGCACATACGTCATGATGTACGTGCAGTCTCAATTGAAGCAATTCAGATGGCCTGTAAGGTACTACTGCAGTGACGCTCTGCGAGGCAAAAGCTTAAAGACAAATTTCAGCTGAAAGGTGTTACAAACACGTCAACAGAGATGTGTGCGTACATGTACATTTTGCCTCTTCGGCACAATAATCTCCGAAACAGCCGACGTCGCGGACCGTAAACCAGCCATCCTCCGACAGACAGATAGTCGACATTCAACGCTCGAATTTGCATTTGAATGTCGGATGGGCGAGAAAGAGATGTAAGAAGAATTGCTCTCAATGTACGGTCTATGGAGCCTGCAGGAGGGATCGCCAGATCTGCAAAATGTCAACCTGCCGGATTGGACCATCTCCCGAACCCTTTTGCGGTGATTGGCGTCTGCTAGCCCAGGTACTAAGTTTGAGGGTCTGAGTCTCATGAACTCAATGTCAAAATGCCAATGCCTTTGTAAATCAGCTGGCGTGAAGATTTGTACCTACATTTAACAGAAATCACAGAGTGCAGCACATTGGAGCATTTTGACAGCTGATTGCTGCTACACAGCGGCTGCACTTGTATTACTCCGTAGTTTACTCCGTATGCTTGAATACCTATCTGCAACGGCACGGGTATCAGGTCTTGGTACTCGTACATGTACGTAATTGAACAAGGAAGTTAATGACGCGATTGCCGATGAATTTGGGTGCATATGATTTCATGCCGTCTTCCCAGCAGCCTGTTAGTGGAATCAAACGTCAGAATACGGTCGCTTCCATACGGAAACACTTAAATATCCACGACATCACAGATAAGAGATAACATCAATTATCTAGGTAGACTGTGTCAAACGATGCTTTCGAAATGCTTCGCCCGCACCAGTATCAATCTGCCTGTGTCGCCATCGCTTTTCCTGCTTGAGTGTTGATATCCTACCTAGCCTCCACTCTTTATGAAATACCAAGAATACAAATTCATATACCATTCAATTTTTTTTCAACATGTGATTCCATCGAAACATCACAAATACTCACTTTCCATTCTACCTCGGGGTCCAGCCAACCCAGCACTTGGCTAAAGACATCAATTGCCGTTACTGAATATAACCCAGGTCTCGGAACGCTCTGCCCAGAATCTCTCGGATACAGTCATTCTTTCGCTCAGTGTATTCATGCATTGTCTCGCCAGCGGTACGAGTTGCCTCCGCCGCCTCCCTCTTCACCGCAGCATACATCTCCTTGTCAGCCGGAGTTTTCGAAAGCCAATTTCGAAAGATCTTATGCTTCTCGGTTTCAGGAGAGTCTGGCCCAAAGACGTGCAGGTTCGCTGAAGGCTCATAGTTGCAGAAAAAGCGATGTTCATGCCACGCCGGCTCGCGTAAGAGAAAATGGAAGCCTACTGCCTCGAGCTGCAGCACGTATGAGGCCTCGTCAAGCACGTCCACGACGATGAGATCTATGTCGATGACAGGCTTGGCTGGCAGGCCGGCCACGCTGGTCGAGCCGACGTGCTCAACTGAGACGGCTGTTGAACCTAGGGCGGAGATGATGCGGTCTTTGAGGATCTGGAAAGACTGGGGCCAAGACGGATCTGGTTCGGTGATTTCAATTTCGTTTTTGATGCGGCGGTGGGCGATTCTTTGTACGCCTTCTGGTCCGTATGGATACTCTTTGATGATGGCCTCGATTGAAGGAGCCATGCTGAGTCTTGATCCTGACAGACACGAGAACTGCAGACGAGTCCGTATTCACCCGTGCAAGTGCTCAAATATGACAACTTGAATTTATCAATTGACCTGCAACCTCAATCAAAAGGTAAAAAATCGTGCTCCGTTAAAAGATGAAGAGCGCTATGTTGCAACTTATAAAAGATGGAGCCCAAGATCTACCACCTTGGAATAACGCTAGAAGCGCCTCAGGTTTAGAAGGATCAATAGCGGCGAGTGAGTCACTTCACCGTAGGTAACTGCAACTATAACTACAACAACATCAACGACATCAACATAAAAACTGCATTCATGCGTTATGCTTGCCTGTTATAGTAAGGTAGAATCCTATTTCACCTTTTCTACATCTCTAAATAAAAAATAAATAACCCAATTTCGTCTCCCCATGGCTTAGTTCCACCGTCATCCAATACACACTAACCTTTGCAGGTTCATCTACAAAGTGTCTTGCATACAGCAGCACCCAGTCTCCCCAAAGCATCGACAATTCCTAAGTGCCCCAAAAGAGCCCTTGTTCGAAAAGATTGGTTACCGAAATTCCCGAAAATCATCTATGTAGGGGCCCTGAATCATGAAAGTGAGATAAAAGTGCACTACCCTTATATTAGCGTCCCGAGCATTCTTCAAAAAGGAAAACCCACATGAAGATCCAAACTGGGGGGATCCATCACCTCACCTAACGTTGAAACTGCAAAACTCCCACAAGTGGATCGGCAGGAACTTATATCACGAGCGCGTTCCCTTGCAAGTTACATGTACACAGTATACCTATACATAGAACATTGTTGATAACCTCGATAACATGGTCCCTATAAAAAAAGAAAAAGATCGACCACCGACGATCATCTTACCGTCTCAAAGTCGCACTCGCCGAATATGAGACTCCATCAAAGTCCATCTTTTCAAGGCTGACGCCATCACCTCATATGTTTTATCTTTTTCTTCTTTTTCCCTCCCTTCTTCTTCTTGAGATCTAAATGTCAATGTGTCTGTGACCTTCCCGTTTATCTCTGTCTCACAGGCCGCTTTGTGCTTTGGTCCTGCCACTCCTTTCGTCTTCTTGTTATACATGTGCTTTGCACTACGCTCCAATCCTTTAGTATTTTATTATCTGTCCTGAAACGATTCCTATCTCCTCTCCTTTTTTCTTCCTAAGCATTCTCTTATTCTATTTGATTCTCTTGTCGCGCGGCCCCGTGGTGGTCGATATTATCACCAACTAGCATGATTGTTACATCTCGCAGGCGACCGACCTTATTCGTTGTCGCATTGATTACTTTATTCCTCGCTATAACCTTTTGCTACCATTCGTACACCGATAATGTATGTCGTTTCTTTATGGCTCCCGTGTGATCGCTTAGAGCTGACGTCGACTGCCGCCAGGAGGCACTCATTGCTTTGTTACCATATAGCGCTAAATTCTCAAACTCTACAATATCAACTTCCCTGATCTCACTATCTCTGCACTCCTCTCAGCCTCAAGAATCAGATTCTTCCCCAAACCCAAGAACCTCGAGGCTACATTATCTCATTCCAGCCAGCCTACCGAATCTGCATTTCTGCTATAATCTTGTTTCCTCGGCAGTCAACCGCTACCCAGTTCCTACACTACTTGGATGGCATGGAGTTGACGAATTTGACGCAGCAAATACTCACCTAGCAAAATTGCGCGCCATGGAACGATATTTCAACTCGCTTCCATCTGCAGAAGACGATGACTTGGCAATCATAGTCGATGGCTACGACATTCTCATCCAGTTACCTCCAGAGATCATGATCGAGCGATACTTTCAGATTGCCGAGCGTGCTGATGCTCAGTTAGCAAGCCGCTTTGGCGTAAGTGTCCGCGAGCTTCACAAACGCGGTCTTCGCCAGACCATCTTTCTGGGACCCGACAAAATCTGCTGGCCCATCGATCCTCTGGCGCCTCGTTGCTGGGTTGCTCCCGAATCACCTATTCCGCGGTCCGCCTGGGGACCGAACAAAGGAGATTGGGAGATAATATATTCCGATCCTCGATGGCTCAACTCGGGAACCATCATGGGGCCGATTGGTGACCTGAGGAAATATATCGCCGCCACCATGGACGAAATCACGGCGACGCATGATCCTGCGTATGAGTTTAGAGAGTCGGATCAGTACTATCTCTCTAATGTCTGGGGAAGGCAGGAATACTGGCGCTCGAGGGTGATGAAGGGCAGAGCCCCGGCAGGTCCACCAGGCAGGATCATCCCGGTTAAAAATAGTCCTTTTCAGAAGACTGAGTATCACGTCGCCATCGAGTACGAGTCCGCCCTGTTCCAAACCAAGGCTGGATATGAGCCTTATTTTGGATATCTACAGTTCAACGAATCCGATTTGACAGCTAGACTTACCGCTGACATCCTCCAGGAAGGGTCTGCGTTTGAGCCTTCTGCGATAAAGATGCCTGAGAATATTGCTGCCTCGCTGAGCAAATTGTATAACGCCATCCCGGAGGCTCATCCTGGATCTACATCGGAAGACTGGCTAAGCATTGTTCAACTGGGCGTCAACTTCATCACAAATCATATCTATGGCCTGTGGCACTGCACAGGACCCAAAGACTTCGTTGGGCTTGAGTATCCTACTCTATGGTTCTACCCCTTTGTCAAATCCCTACTCAAGGCAGCAGTTAAAGCGTCCCAAGCCGGTGAACCCCTGACGCAGAAACTCATTGACGGTCGAAAATGGGCTCCCAAGAACTATTATCCCACCTCTGCTGATTTGAATGACGAATTTGGCGGGGCTTGGTCAGATTTGAATGACGAGTTTGTTCCTTGGCGAGATCTTTGTCAACCTCACAATGAGGTGCTATTCCAAGGGGAAGAGAAAGGGTCTGAACTACATCTAGGTAGTCTCTGAGGATGGCTAAAGTTTGGATAAGGGGGGATATAAATACAAGGTATGGTTTGGCGTCTTTCACATGGAGTTTGGCCAAAGGGATTCTTTCTATAGACAGTTCGACAAGGTTTCTGGTGTATGGCGTTTGGGTAGGTATTGGATTTGCGTTATTGCATTGAAGAAAGATTGTACATTGTGGGATACGGTTTGGTGGAGGTAGCAACAGAAGAGATAGATGTGAGCGGCGTTGCATTTCAATACCCATTTTTCATCAAAGGTGCTCACTTAGACAAAATGAGATACTACGGCACTCTTAATGCACTCTTCAATCAAGAGACAAGACAAGAATCGTGACAAAGGGAAGAAAAATCTCATTGATATCTGTTCCTAAACGCCATACATAATCATCTAACACCCGTGCTATGCTCCCTTGGTCCGGCCAATCACCAGCCGATATACAATCATATACCTCCCCTTTATGAACGCACACTAACAGTACGCTTAAGCCTCCTCTAGATTCTCCAACGCAACGTAACCCTCCTCACGCTTCTTGCCACGAAGTCTTCCAAACGTCTCCTTGGCCCAGCCGACGATGCCGGTGCCGCTCATCCAGCGCAGGCCGCCCTTGTATTCGGCAGAAGCGTCGTCCATCCACTGCGGTCGCTTCCAGAATTTGAGCATGAGACTGCTAATCACTACACTAATGCTGCTGCAGGCCATGGCAAATCCGGCCATCATAGGGTGCATATGCAGGCCCAGCGGGAGGAAGAATCCCATTGCAATGGGTAGACCAATGAGGTTGTAGATGCAAGCCCACAACAAGTTGAGCTTGATACGGAAGAAAATGGTTCGGGTCAGGTTGATGGCAGATGGGATGCTGAGCAGGTCGTCGGGACGCATGAGCACAACGTCTGCAGCCTCCATGGCGACATCCGTTCCACTTGACATGGCGATACCGACGTCGGCGATGGCGAGGGCGGGAGAGTCGTTGATGCCGTCACCAACCATGGCCACGACTTCGCCCTCCTCCTGAAGTCCCTGGATAATGGTCTGCTTCTGGTCGGGGCTGACACCGGCGAAGACGTTCTCGGGAGCAATTCCCACGAGGGCGGCGACGGCCAGGGCGGTAGGTCGTTGATCTCCGGTAACCATGGCTGTCTTGATGCCCATACGGTGCAGCACCGAGATAGCTCCAAGAGCTCCGTCCTTGATTGTGTCCGAAAGGCAAAGGTGACCACTGTACTTGCCGTCAATGGCAACGAAGATGTTGGTGGTGCCAGCAGTGACAGATTTAGCTCGTGTGTTCTTTTCAGACGAGTTGATTTGCTCTGCGGCCTCGATGGCGCTCTTAGGGACCTCGACACCGTTATCTTCAAGGAAGCTCACGTTTCCTGCTAGGACCCTGTAACGAGTCCTATCAGAAGTAGCAGGCTCGACAAGAGCATTGATACCCTTTCCGACAGTAAGCTTGAAATCGTTGACGCTTCCTGGAATGGCACTCTCAAGCTCATAGATTGAGAGTTCCTCTTTTGCTGCTACCAGGATGGCTCTGCCAATAGGATGCTCGCTGCCCATCTCTGCAAGACCAACGGCGGCCCACCAGATCTTCTTCTGCGATTCGCTACTCCATTGGGAAACCAAATCCATCTTGGCAACGCTCATTTTGCCGCGGGTAATTGTGCCGGTCTTGTCCAATACGACTTGTGTGATTTTGGTTGTTTGCTGCAGTGCAGCTCCGCCCTTGATGAGGATGCCATTCTCAGCTCCCACGCCGGTGCCTACCATAACGGCAGTAGGCGTGGCAAGACCAAGAGCGCAAGGGCATGCAAAAACAATCACAGAGATGCACAACTTGACGCACACCATGAGCTTACCACCGCTGTTACCGGACAGGAAAATCATGGGAGGATGGTCCATCCAGTGGCTGAGGATCAACCATCCGATGAACGTCAGGAGACCGAGGAGAAGAATAGTTGGGACGAAGTAGCCTGCCAGAGTGTCGGCCACCTTTTGAATGGGTGCTCTTGTAGTCTGGGCGTCTTGGACAAGCTTGACAATCTGGCTAAGCTGGGTATCACGGCCGGCTCGCGTGACACGGAAGTCCACTCTGCCGTTGCCGTTGACGGTACCTCCGATCAAGTTGTCTCCGATACGTTTCTGCACGGGCATCGCCTCTCCGGTTACCATGCTTTCGTCGACATAGGTTTCCCCCCGGACAAGGATACCGTCTGCCGGGATCTTGTCACCTGGTCGAATGACGACAATATCGCCGACCTGGAGCAATTCCGTGGGGATGTTCCTCTCTTCATGTGCTGAGCCAGTCACATTTCCAGAACGCTGGGCCGCAGTGTCTGTGGATTCCTCGGTTGATTTGGCCCATGATTCGGCTGCCTTCTCTGCAGCAATGGGATCCGCGTAGATGGTTGCCATCGACGGGGCCAGAGACATAAGACGGGACAGTGCCTTTGACGTTTGGCCCTTGGCGCGGTTCTCGAGGTAGCGGCCAAGAGTCACAAAGGTGATGAGCATAGTGCTAGTATCGAAAATCGTACCGGGCTTAGAGTGCGGCGGCAAGACCAAAGAAACCACCATGGCCAAGATGCTGAAGAAGAAGGCGCACGATGTACCGAGCATGACAAGGACATCCATCGTCGGCGAACGGTGCTTGAGTGATTTGTAGGCCGAAACATAGAATCGCCTTCCAACGCCAAACTGAACGGGTATCGTAAGGAGCAGGCAAACCACATCGCCGAGATAGAGTCCAGTACACAGGTGGACATTGTTGATATCTAGGCTTGGTAGAGCCATAGGTATTATCATGTTGAGGATAAATACTGGAACAGCAAACCCAGCGGAGACCTTGAATGCTGTCCTCCATTCGGTAATCTCTCGAGTTTTGGCCAGCGACTCGAGCTGGGCGCTGTTGTCGTGGCTGTCCGCAACCAAGGCATTGAGACCCTGTGCTTCCACTGCTTCGACAATTCCTCGAAGTCCAATGGCGGCAGGTTGATGCGTGACGGAAAGGCGCTCCGTAGCCAGGCTAAGAGAAGCAGACTTGATACCAGGAAGAGCCGTCAGCGAATCCTCGAGGGCCTTTGCAGCGGCAGCATCAGGGCTACCGAAAATCTTGAATTGCGAAGTAGTGATTGCACTGCCTAGGTCGTTAGTATCGTATACGGTGGACAAAACCGTGGCATCAAAACCGCGATCCTCAATGATTTCGGAAATTTGCTCTGGGGAGAGCTTTGTGACGTCGTGAGAGATGACCGCGCGCTCGGCCAGAAGACTAATGTTGAATTTCAACACTCCCTCGACTCCTTGAAAGCCTCCCTCGACAGCAGAAGTACAAGCGCCACATGTCATTCCCTCGATAGCTACAGTTGTAGTAGCGATGGAACTTGATGGGTTCTCGGCCTTGTTACTGCTGTCGGGTTGCGCCTTCGCGGAATCAACTATTTCGGCGCCAAAGCCGCGGTCTTCGATGATTTCGGCAATTTTCTCGGCTGGCAGAAGCTCTGGGTCGTGTTCAATGACGGCTCGCTCAGAAAGAAGTGATATGCTAAAGCTCTTGACTCCTGGAATGTCTTTAAAGCCGCCCTCGACGGCAGAAGTACAGGCACCGCAGGTCATGCCCTCAATGGCGACTGTTGTCGTTAGCAACCCGCTGTCCAGATCCTCATCTCCCTTGACATCCGAAAATCGAGGGACAAGCGGACTGAGCAGGTCCGTAGACAGCACCTCGGCGTCAAATCCAGTATCCTCAATGGTCTCTCGGACTTGCTCAGCGCTGATAAGCTGAGGATCATGCATGACGACGGCGCGCTCCATGACGAGACTGACGGAGACGGTGCCGACGCCCTTGACGCCTTTGAAGCCGCCTTCAACAGCTGACGTGCATGATCCGCACCTGTGAGAACGTAAACATGTCAGCGATGCTTGGGCAAGAGGGATTCGCCCAGTTAGAAGCAGAGCAACCTACGTCATTCCACCAACGCGCAGAGTAGTTGTCGCCATGTGTGCGCTTCTAGGCGCAAGGCCCGCCTCATCGTTATCCCGCCCGGGGACCTTGATGTAGCTTGGAGCCATGGTTCTTCGTCGGTAAGCAGTCTCGAGACCGCCGATTTCCCTCGCAGATAAGAAAAAGAGAAAAACAAAAGCGACCGGCGCGGGAGACGTCAGGTCGCGGCTAACTCCAGATATCCTTCACCTTGAAGCTGCGAGCATTGCACAGGTGAAGAAAGAAGAGATGATAGATTGGACGCCGCCACAGGATGCTTGGAGAGGATAGCCAGAGATGTCTGGCAAAATGCCGTAATTGTTCCAGAGACCGGCCCCGGAGGAAATGAAGCAACACGGCGGTTGTGAGGATTTAATAATTCGGCCGAGCCGGATTTTGTCAGCACGTTCGTCTCGCCGAGCAAGCCGCGCTATGAGCGAGCTCTCCACCAGTAACAGGATTTCGTAGTTTTTGTCTCTGATTCCTAGCCGTGGAAAACGTACGATGCAAGACAAGGGTGGAGAGGCAGAAACACGGCCTATTATAAATTGCGCGACAGTCCCAGAAGAGAAAGAAACAGAAGTTGGGAGAGAGCGGCCGCCACGGCGTAAGCCAAGGGTCCTCGAGATGGGTGGGTGACTCTCTCGCGGTTGGTCGCTCGTTGCAGAATCCAAAGTAGCGCGGTACAGAAGGGGGATAAAATAAGAAATCAATAAGCAGTGGCTCAGGCCCGGCAGCTGCACAGGCCGACAAGGCTCAAGCTAGGCCAGTAGCGAGTGCGTTCAGTGCGTATGAGCGTATTGACAATGTGACCTGGATCCAATTCCGACCAACCAGCGATCGGGATGGAAAAGTATTGAGAATGCAAACGGACGCCAAGGGGAAGGAGAAAAGAAAGCGACGAGTATAGTACAAAGAAACAAAGGACAGGCGAAAACGAAAAAGGAAAATTGAACGAGGAATTATTTGCGTTCGAGAACGACCTGGTCGATGCACCCAGTTATACCACAGATTACTCGGCCAGGCAGCGCAAATAGGAGGGAAGGGGATGCTGTTGGCGCCTCTGCACTTGTCGCACTATGTGTGATGGCGCCTATTGCGAGCCTGAGCCTGTGTTTCAGCGGCCTGGAAATGAATCGCGCTGAATAATTCATCCAATGGTGCCAAGCACAGACGACGAACCCCGGCCTGTCAAAAACGGTGCTGATGAAGGACCAGCGTCATTTCGTTTCAAGCAGCTAGACATCAAACGCATACGAGTATATTCACACGCTCACTGGGTCTAGAGCATCGTCACTGCAAGACATACAGTAATAGTCTCCGAGCACCTATAGAACATTTACGGACACCTATCGGCGATGGGATTTCTGAGCGATTCGATCGACATGTCATGAGTGTTCACTTGCTTGCGACTTGCATCGGACCCAACCACTTACAAAGTACCAGGTGTCTTGACCCAGACCCCAGAGTAAGCTCCCATCAGACAAAATCATCTTGATCAACGCCAAGCTGTTTCCCCCTCCCCGACTTTTCTCTTTTGGATGGCCTCTAATGCAGCTGGCCCTGCTCCTTCTGGTTTCGGCCTCAGCGTCGCACTGGGAGCGGACGTTCTTCGGTACTTCAGACTTTGTCATGATGCTGGTCGCTCAATCTATATCCGGTCTTTCATCATCTGTATATCCGATCCAGTTCGGATAAATGATTAGCGCAATTTTGTGATCATCTTAAGGTACGGGTGAAGCTGGCAAAAGACCGAAGGGGCTGATTGATAAGGCTTCTGCGGAGTACGGAGAAGAAGTGCAGCGCTTGTGGCTCCTAGCTCAGCTGAAAGCAGCTTGGTACGCAGTAGGGATAGCAGCTTAGAGATTATAGGCACCGTGGTGATTGATAACTTGAAGAATTTGGTAGAGAAGCCTGTGTTATAACAGCTGCAGTAAACGAGATAAACAGATTGGTGGATGGAATCACAATTTAAGTTAAACAATTCATCTTGCTACCAGCCACTATTCAACCTCTCAAGGTGCTCAATATGCATCTTTCTTCGGCCCTCTCTCTCGGGTCCCATTAAGTGTTTCACCCCGCCAAAACCAGCGCCCCGCGGCTTTACCTCTAACGTCTTCAACACCACATCCTCAAGCCTCAAACTCTCCTGATGCACGCAACCACCCGCAAACGGACTTAGGCCGCGGATCCTCGGCACTAAACCAGCAGCCTCACTTCAAGCCCATCTCGTATAGCGCTTCTTTACTCATTCATTGTCTCTCATCGTCTGCTCCTCGCCTATCAGATCGAGATCCTACCCCACTCACGCCTGCGCATGCCGCAGCCTTGCCAAACGTGACCCATAGCCCGTCCATCGCGTTTCAACGATATCAGAGCACAAAGAGGAAGATTCGTCCCTCTTGGCGCCATGGAGCAAACCAAGGCCTTGAATGCTTTGGAGGTGCGATATCCCATGAATAATCCAGCTTTCTTCATGACATCCATACTAACACCGCATCTCTCCAGCCGTTCCTCGCCCTCTCAAAGTCAGCCACCTCCCCCCGAGCCGCTGCCGATCTCGTCACCCGCGCAACCTCCGCCCCAAACACCTTCATCTTCGCCGAGCTCCTCCAGACACCCCAAATCCAGGCCCTAGCAGCCAGCCCGGAATTCACCTCATACCTGACGCTGCTCCAAATCTTCTCCTACGGCTCCTACGGGACATACAATGCCACGCCTGACCTACCCGCATTGAACGACACTCAGATCCTCAAGCTCCGACAGCTCTCGCTGCTGTCCCTCGCTGGCGATCGATCAAGCCTATCATATGATGCGTTGCAGAAAGCTCTAGGCCTCTCCTCGGTCCGAGAGGTGGAGGACCTCGTCATCACGGCCATCTACGCCGGCCTCTTGCACGCCACACTGGATCCCGCTCGCCAGGCCATCCAGGTGTCAAGCATCGCTCCCCTCCGCGATCTCGCTCCTGGCACGATTCCAGACATGATCAACGCCCTGCAGAACTGGGGTGGTCGTTGCCAATCGACTCTTGGAGAGCTGGAGGAGCAGATAAAAAACATTCGTGAAGCCGCCATCACACGGGAGACGGAAAAGCGAGCATCGGACAAGAAGCTGCAGGGATTGATGGATAGCCTGGGCGAATCGGACAAAGGTGGCGGCAATATGCTATCAGCGTACCAACGGGACAACCTAACTCGCAGAGGCATCAATAAGCGTACCATTGCTGATCCCTTCGGCGCAGCCGCATCCACCGAGTCGATGGATCTTGATGATTTACTGGGGCCAGAAGACCCGGCCAAGAGGGCTAGCAAGAGGAAGCTATAGCAAAGGCAAAGCAAAGGACATAACATTGATACAATAAGCGGAACTTGGACTTCCAATGGGATATGAATTTTGATAGTCACGAAAGAATATGATATAATACACGAACCAAAACAGTCACAGGCCGTCCTGTGCTCTGATCATTTATAAAGAATAGAAAGTGTTGAGCCCGCAACCCCCAAGCAGTGGCTGATAATACAAATTGCCTAAAATGCAGAAAAAATAAACAAGTCTAAAAGCTCGCGCCAGAAATCCTTCTTGGTCCCTTTTCTCCCGGGTCTTAAAGTCGAAAAGAAAAATATTCCATCGCCCCAGTTTAATCCTATAAAACATTTGTTCGTTACGGTCGTGATGTGAATTAGATGAGTCTTGCTCAAGCCGTACGCACACGGAGATAGCTTGTGTCCAAGACGTTGTGTTGCGTACAAGCCAGTGTGATGCTCAGCACCTCCTGGTGGGAACAAAAAAAAGTGACAGACTTTCAGAGTCGCTTGCCTGGGACAAGAATGAATAGGACACACAGTCCGGCATCAATCAGAGTCGTCACAGCCAACACCATGAGTGCTCGCTTCGCCAAAAGGCGACGAACGTAGGGTTCCCGAATGCGAGAGAAATTGAAGGGAGTGTACTCGCTAAATCCAATGAGCGCCAAGATAGGGTCAAGGGAATATTGATATGACGCGAGGAAATACACGCCAATAGTAAATGGAAGAATGAGCTGAAAGTGAGAGAAACATTAGCCTGATATCGCAAAGAGTGAAATAAAGGACAGGCTTACCCAGCATCGAGTTGCTCTAGACTTATCAAGGAAAATAAGGATGAAGGAAGTCCAAAATGCTCCAAACATGGCAACAAGTCCAATAATTAGACGCATGACAAGCGTTGGCGGAATGAGATTGCCCAAGGCCTTCATGCGCAAGAAACCTGGAAACGCGTCTCGTTCCATCGCCTGGAATACGTAGTCCTTAGCCACATCAAAGACTTCCGGGTCATCACGACCATATTCTTCAATAGAGGCTGTAACGTCCTGAGTGATGGATCCAGGCAGAGTGATTTCTCTCTCAGCCCCAGGCATCAAGAACGTGTAAAGAATTTTCTCAGCAGAAGCTCTGATATCTTGCCGGGCAACAGTGTGGGCTGGCGAGTTGGAATCCGTTGCGTGGCTAAACGGAGGGCTGGGTTTTGTGCGATTTGAGCCACTGTGCGTTTGGGGTGACTCGTGGCTCTGATCTTCACGCAAGAAGGCCGACATCTGGGCGTCTTGGTCTCTCTCCTTCTCCGTCGCATACATCGACGGTCCAGCCGCACGGTTGTCCATCTCACCAAGATCCATAATCTGAGATGATCGCTTAGATGACTTCTCCAGATCTGGTGTCGCTATGAGGACTGATCGACGAAGTTCGCGGACATAATGGCGACAAAGTGACATGTGCTGAGCTACATCCAACCTGATCAACCAGTCAGTATTTTATCCGTTGCGCCATCTGATTTATCCCCCGAAAAGCTCGTACCAAAAGTCCAGATAATCAACAGATCGCTGCTGGTCTCGCATATAGATGTAGAATGAGAATAGATCGACCGGTGGCAGCGTCCGACGACTCAGCACCTCGAACAGAGTCGGCAATCTATTGCGCGTCATATCGGGCTGAGGCGTTGTTGACGCCGTGGTATCGCGAGGGTCTTCCATGGTGCACTAAAAGTTTGTGGGAGATGATAAAGTGAGCGGAATTTTTGAGGTCGATATAGAAGATTGATGTGCGATTGTCCAAGACTCTCGTGGCGTATCGAGATGTTTGTGCAACAAACAACAGAAGCGCGAGTAGTGAAAAGTCTCCCTGCCTGGGGAGTTTTGCGAGCCTGAGCTGAGGCGATTTGCAGCGACGGACGGTAATGCGATAGGACAAACAAGCGAGAGAAACAGAGGCTGCCACAAGAGGAGCTTGTAACAGCTCGTTGCCAATGGTGATGGGTGGAATGCGGCTGCGATGCGATGGCTTCGAGGCGTATGGAGAAACGGGTCATTAGTCTGGCGCTGGTTTCATTTCCCACTTGGGGCGCAGCTGGCGTCAAAATCGATGCCTCAGGAGAAGACGGTAGATGCGAGTTTGGAACGTCACGTGGATTTCGGTGGGGCCAAACCGCCCACTGCATGATTGGCTCGCTACCCCCACCAGTTGAATTTCGTGCCTGCCCTACGCACAAAGATTTTGTGGAATTTCGCATTTCCGACCTCAACCACCTCTCTCAACGTCCAGACCGTGAAGAGTCGATCCGCAGGTACGAAGCGCACCAAAACCTCTCTCCCTCTCAACCCACGGAATCTCTGCCAAACTTTGGTCGCAAGAGAATCTTCAACACTTGCCGCCACGCCGCCTTCAATCCGACCCGAAAGCTGACCGTCAATCAATTCAGAAATGTCGTCAAAGAAGCCTACCCAGCGCTCCGCCATTGCGGACGTGGTTGCCCGCGAGTACACCATCCACATGCACAAGAGAGTACGTCGTATCGAATACCTGGACGAATTGTTGGGAAAAGAAGGAGAAAAGTTAGAGATTTTGGGAACAAGGATGCTAACGGTTTGCGTGTAAAGCTGCATGGTGTCACTTTCAAGAAGAGGGCTCCCCGTGCCATCAAGGAGATCAAGTCCTTCGCCACCAAGGCCATGGTACGAATCCAATCCCCAACAGCAAAGACCCTACGAGGCGCAGTTTGACTGGCCGTGGAACGGACTCGCAAACGTCCTCGCCGATGGACCGAACAAAATAGCATTTTGCTAACTCTCTTTCCACAACAGGGTACCACTGACGTCCGGATCGACCCCCAGCTCAACAAGAAGGTCTGGGAGCAGGGTGTCAAGGGTGTTGCTTACAGAATCCGAGTCCGAATCTCCCGACGACGAAACGATGAGGAGGGTGCCAAGGAGAAGCTGTACAGCTACGTTCAGGCTGTCAACGTCAAGAACCCCAAGGGCCTTGCGACTGAGGTCGTTGAGGAGTAAAGAAAATTTGTTTCTCTTTGGGAATGGTTCTGGGGTGGCATGGCATTACGGAGTTGCAACCGGCTCTTCTAGCTTTTCACGCTGAAAATAAAAGACGGCAATGTGATCAACAAAGGTTTTTTTTTTTTATTCCACAACAAACCTCGCCCCTGCGATAATGGCCGGCGGTAGAGGGTCCCTGACTGCTTCAGAAGGGAGAGTGACAGGGAAAACAGCCTGGTGAGGCGGTGATTGGTCATGATTTGTTTCGACAGGTTCTATTATATGTTGTAACCGGTCATGCGCTTGTGGAAGGGGCAGGTAGCCCTCCTTTCCCAGCTCTGGCTGTGGAAATGCAAAATACACCCAAATACCCTTTCAAAACGACCGAATCGTGCCCCAAAGACTCCAAATACCCGTAAACGTAAAATCATAAAAATCTGCACGCTATGAATCCCATTACTCCTCCTCAATGTCGCGATGTCGTCCCAAAACCTTCCTCTTGAACTCTTCCATATCCTTGTCCCACAACTCTGCTGCCTCGCCGTTTAATGGGGATGCGCTGTGGAAATATCAGTTAGCGTCGCCTTCCTTTGCGTCATGTCGACGGATCAACGTACTTGTTGGGCTCGCCGAGTAAGCTCTGCAGACTCAGCAGAACGGTCTGAATGTTGTATGCGGCAGTCCACTTGTCCTTGAGAATGTCAAGGCAGATGCGGCCAGAGAAATCGACGTTGGGATGGTAGATGGGCGTCTTGAAGAGGACCGTTGGCGCGGCATAAGGATAGTTTGAAGGAAACGCGAAGCTCAGCTTGAACGTGAGTCCGGAATAAGGTGTATCGTCGGGGCCCTCGATGGTGGCGGTCCACGACATAAGGTTGCCGTCGGCAGAGGGGAATGCGGAGATACCGGGTGCTGGCGATGTCATGAGAGTCATCAGCTCGGTCTGAAGCCTATTGAGAATATGTTAGCGCCTAGACGAGGCTGACATCATTGCCCCAAAGGATGAATACCGTTTAGTGACGCTCTGCGAATCGGGACCCTTGCGAGCGGCATTGAGCTTGGACGCCTGGACGCTGCCAGGAGCAGAGTTCTGGTTATCCTCGGTATAATCCATTGTAAACAAAAACCAGTTTATATTGCGGAGATGAATGAATGAGTGGTCCTCGAAAGTGATAACAGATGGTCCAAGTACACGAGTCGAACAGAAAGCCTCTTGCAACAGAATGCCGGAGAAGAAAAAAAGGTCGAAAGTCAAGAAAGGGGAGGATATGCAAACAAGCGGTAGCGTTCCGCGTTGGGCAATAATGGGACGTCTTCAGAAGTACTCCCAAAAGACTGCGGGATGAAGTGCTGATTGTTACCCAATAAGGTAGGATGGCGGTGGTTGATTTAAAACGTCCTTAGGGAAAAGTTGCCTGAAGATGAAAAAAACTAATACACGGCAAGCAGGGTCGAGGCCACGAAACAGGGATGAGGGTCTATAGACAAAGAATGGATGGGAAAAGGTCAAGATCGACTGAGAAGAGGGAAAAAACATTAGGTTGTTGTTTAAGACACGCTTGTTGCCGGTCAGCCTGAAAAAACAACCGCCTAGCCAGAAGCCTAATCTTACAGGCGTCCAAGGGCTTGTTCAGTGAACGACGACCGCTGTAAGGTCGGTGGGCCCTGTTTGCCGCAGCAACGCCCGCTAAGATGGAGCTGATAACCAATCGTTTGATAAAGTTCACGAAACAATGAAAGTCTGACCTCTTTACACGGTTGAGCGCGACGGGACACGCGATCGTTAACAATCCAAAAGAAACTACCGCCTTATAGTGCTTCAGCAATTGTTACCGAATAACGCTTGAATTGGCCTTGTTTATCCCATCCCCTTTATTCTTCAATTTTTCTTTGTCATTTTTTTTCTTTTGTTGTATATGTTTGGTCGGAAAAAAGAGCTTCAGCCTCGAAACAAGTTTCACTAATAGACATCATGGTGAGTGACTCTTCATCCGTGCACGTCTCACAAAGCTTCGGTCCAGCGCCCTTGCGAAATCCGAACCCTCAGTCACTCAAACTCATGTGAATCTGGCTGACTCCCTTGTAGTCGCAACTCGATCCATTACCAAAGGAGCTGCCCTTTCGAATCATATCAAAAACTGTTGGCCGTGGTGCCTATGCTTCGTATGCGCGCTCTCTTCATCCCTCACCTCCCAGATCTCTCTCATTTACGTGAACATTAAAATCAATATTAACACTACTTTTTCAAATTAAATCAGAATAAAAAAAGCCATTCCATTAGACTCTTCAAGTCCAGTATTCGCTGTCAAGCTCATACACAAGGGATACGCCACTAAGCATGGCCGCATCTCCGCAAAGCAGCTTGCCATGGAGGTCTCCCTTCATTCTCACATAGGCCAGCATCCCAACGTCATCGAGTGGTTTGCCTCGGGGGAAGACTCGATATGGCGATGGATAGCCATGGAATATGCAGAGGGCGGTGATCTTTTCGACAAGATCGAGGCAGATGTCGGCGTCCGGGAGGACATTGCACAAATTTACTTCCTTCAGCTGGTTGGCGGTGTGAGCTTCATGCACTCCAAGGGCGTGGCACATCGGGATCTAAAGCCGGAGAACATCCTCCTGTCACAAGATGGAAGCCTAAAACTGGCTGATTTCGGAATGGCCACCATGTTTGAGTACAAGGGCCAGCGCAAGACCAGCTCAACACTCTGTGGCAGCCCGCCATATATCGCTCCCGAGATTCTCGCCTGTGGGAGGGTAGATAAGAGGGCTCCGAATACCGCCAAGTATTCACCAGATCTCGTCGATATATGGTCGTGTGGAGTCATCCTATTTGTTTTGCTCGTCGGCAACACACCATGGGATGAGCCATCGTCAACAAGTTGGGAGTTTGGCGAGTACGTGAAGACGTCAGGGAAGAGCTCAGACCCGCTTTGGGGAAGAATACCTCCAGAGGCCCTCTCCCTCCTCAGGGGCATGATGTCCATTGATCCACAGAAACGCTTCACCTTTGCTCAGATACGGCAGCATCCTTGGTACACGCGCCATAACCCCTTGCTCACTGCCGATGGAAGGATTTCCGACCCCATTGTCTTGGCGACTAAGATGCTAGAAAACTTGCGTATCGACCTCAACCAGATACCTCCGCTCAACTACCTCCCGGCATCCCACGATCCCACTGTGGACTCTGGACTAAATGCCGGTCGGTTCTCGTCCACGCAGCCGGAAGCTCTAGTAACCCCTATCGCCGACAAAGATTGGGATTGGGAGGCTCCTGTCCTCCGCTCTAGGGCCCAACCATCTTCTATGCCCACGGGGACTTCCAGCGCTCGCCGTATGCTGTTCGACTCCCTTGCGGATGAGCCGTCCATGTCGCAATTCTCCCAAGTCCCCGGACCATCCATGTCGCTCACACAACAGGCTCAGCGGTTCCGTGACATTTGTCCTCCCGAATCCCTCACTCGCTTCTTCTCGCACGTGCCTGCCTCACATATTGTACAGATGCTCAGCGACGCGCTGCATCAGCTGAACGTTCCTCTGGCACCTGTTACGCCGAATCCATATGGCAGCCCCGTAGTTACCCTCAAAGTTCGTGCTGTCGACGGACGCCGGCAGAGCCTACACGGAGAAATCTGCGTGGACAAACAGCCGCTTGCAGATGGCTTCGAGGTACTAGACATTCGGTTCGTCAAGATCAAGGGAGATCCCCTCGAGTGGCGGCGATTCTTCAAAAAGGTGGTAGTGCTTTGCAAGGATGGGGTCTATGTCCCGGAAGCTTAGGAGTGTACGGGACAGCTGTTTTCTCACAATGAACATATAATTCAGAGGTCGCCTAGGCCAGTTGTGAAGCTTCCTGGATAGCACGCATTGTATTTATGTATGTATGAGCATGAAGGCATGACAGAAAATAATGATGAGATTATTGTTGGTATAATTAGTTGTGTGCGCAGCTCCAACCCGTGGCCATTGTATTATATTTTCCTTATCTTTGCTTCAATCTGTTGGTATAGGAGTCTCATTGGGTCCATCCGTCTCATTAGCTTGATCTTGCCACTCAAAAGCTAAGCAATCAGTTAGCACTCTGATGCAAATACTCTCACCAGCATTCAAAACAAGAAGAAAGATACGTACGCTGTCGACACATAGGGCATTGTCCCTTTGCCGACTCCTGCTTAATCCATTCCATGATGCAGTGCTACATTCACGTCAGTGCCACCAAACCTCTTCAAGCACAAGCAGAAAAACCACCAACCATGTGAAAACTATGGCCGCATTTTCCAGATACTATCAAGAGCAGTTAGCGCGTCATTTCATAGCAACTACACTTCGTGAGATCGAAAGGGGTATACTCACAAAGGCTACAGTCGTCGCCGGGATACTTGCACGTAGGACACGTCCCGTCAAAGTGCACCTGACAGATACCGCAGACGTCGTCTTCGGGGATATCCCACTGCCATGTGGCGACGGAATTCCACTCTTTGATGGTGACTTTCATCGTGAAAGATTTAGACGCCCCTTTATAAAGGGGGGGGGAATTTCTCACAGCATGGATAAGTCGTGATGCACAGGAGCTGTTGTGTTGTTGAGAGGTGATGGAGTTTGCGTTGCCTGGGAGAGACTTGTATGTACCTTGCTGGCTCTAGGGTAACAGTCTCATGACTAAGCTCAGAACTCGCAAAACTCGAGGCTCAGTACTTGAGTTGGCACATATTATCCCTTAAAAAGCATCATATTCATTTAATTGATTGTGATAAACTTTTATCTATTTAAATGCACAACATTCTAGTTGGTCTTGGAATGTTCCGTTGATGCCATCAATTCTTCTCTTGTAAGCCACCCAACCCAAACCAACACTCCCGGGCCACCAAGGCAGCCAATGACAACAGAAGAGAGCAAGATTCGAGGCCAAGATAGTTGACAAATTCCAGCACTCTTCAGATCTCCCAAATGGTATGCCAACCAAAGCAGGATTGACGTAAAAGAGGTGATGAAGTCGTACTGGAAGATGCTAGTGAGCGACGTTGGCGTGTCTTTGGGAAGCTCGGTGAAATATTTTGGTATCAATGCCTCCGATACAGACAGAGGCGAAAAGAAGAGCATGTACCAGTACGAAATAGTGCTAAGCGTTATCATGACTCCTCCAATGACGCGAATGCCCGTCTTATTACGGCGCTGGACAACTTCGGCGTTGTCACTGAGAAACGGCCTTATCACACTTGATAGTGTAAAAAGGAGTATTGAGGCCCATAGCGGGTAAAGTTGCCATATCCAATTCGCCAAGTGTCTAGTTTCAAAATCAGGGTGAAAGAGGGAGATGAGATGTGGAATATAGTACACCACGAGCAGCGTTGGGAGAATAGCAAGCACACCCGCTCCGTCAATTAGTCGGGCACTAGCGGTAGAGTACTTCTTCAACGGAGAGAAGACGTAGAAAAAGTAAAAGTATAAAGGTGCAATGTTTCCCACGGTCACGAATTGGGCGAGAAACAGGGGCACGGCGAATCTGTTCAGGACACATACATGTCAGCAAGAGCATGGATGAACATTGGGTCAAGCTCGTCCTCACGTCTGGAAGAAAGTCCCCCTGTTGGCGGTTCTTAAAGACTCGAGCATCCACAAGGCAGTGAGGCCAGCATAGTCAGTGAGGAAAACGACACATTGCCACCACATTCTTTGGTCGTCGTTGAAGACTAGCTGGCAAAAAGTAATTGCAACTTGAGTAATTGCATCGTCAAGACCTGGAACTCCGTATAAACCCTTCAGGATGGGAATACTAGTTCCATTCTGAAGGGTATATAGTCCTCGAAGGTGAGCATCGTCGATGAAGGGCCCAGGCACAACTGTCATGGTTGCTAGAACTCGCACCATGACAGCCAGTGGCAGCACAATGGGCAGGGCGTACAGCGCCCGACTCAGAGCCATGGCGCTATTGATCTGCGTCGATGAGTACGATGTATCTCAGTACAGTGAGGTAGTCAAGTGATGGATCAGCATATAAAAAAGCTATGCAATTAGCAATAACCAATCGTCAGACTATAGCGGACAAAACGCCACCAATGGATTGAAATTGGCGCGTGAGTGCATGATGATGCCAGCGACAGCGAGGGGAAATTCGGGGCCGTTGAACCGCCCGTTGTCGTGCATGCAGCAACAGCTTATCGCAAATGTCATGCATGGTCCAAGCTCCTCCCCCACTAAGCGCCAAAATCAACCTTTCGCAACTCTCTGGGCCCATGATCAAATCCAATCCAAACCTCATCTCCACCAAAAAACATCTATTCAATGGCTGCGCTGCCAGTCGCTTGAGGTCGGGCCATCGAGATTAGCTGGACGAGGCGTGCATAAAGCAAGCTTGACCATCGGCGCAGCTCTGAAGCACAACTATCCAGATCGACCGAACGACCACAGGCGACAACAGCTGATCGTCTCACGCGGCCAAAAGCGCTAAATCGCAACACACATCATCCTCGATGGCCTCTGTTGTTGCTGGCCAATCTGCTCGGATTGGCCTTCCCAGACTGGGCAACCGTTTTCTGCAGACCAGCATGTCGACCAGGCGCAGTCTCTCGTCCTACCTGGTCACTCCCAAAGAGCTTCACGAGGCCCTGAAGAAGAACCCTCCGTCTCCGATCAGTCCCGATCCCCGAGTGATTCCCCTGTGCGCCGCCTGGTTCCTTCCCAACGATGAGAGAACCGGCATCCAGGTCTTCCGCGAGCAGCGTATCCCAAAGGCTCGCTTCTTTGACCTAGACAAGGCCATCGACAAGCGCAGCCCATACCCCCACATGCTGCCGGATGCCAAAGGTTTCGCAGCTGCTATGAGCGAATTGGGTATCCGACGAGAGGATGTTGTTGTCGTCTACGATACAAAGGAGCTCGGAATCTTTAGTGCTCCTCGCGTGGCATGGACATTCAGGGCGTTTGGCCACCCCAAGGTACACATCTTGAACAACTTCAAGCAGTGGGTTGCTGAGGGGCTGCCCACCGAGTCCGGAGAGCTATACAACGTCGAGTGCAACCCGTATCCTATCCCCGAGCTTGCATCGGAGAGAGTTGCTAGCTTCGAGGAGGTCAGAGAGGTGGTCTTGGACTCCAACAAGGAGGGAGCAGAAGGGATCCAGATCTTGGACGCGAGACCCAATGGTCGGTTTACGGGCAAGGACCCAGAGCCTCGCGAAGGTCTCTCCTCTGGCCACATGCCAGGATCAATCAGCGTTCCATTCAGCGCCCTCCTTGATCCAGAAACAAAGGCTTTCCTCCCCGCAGATAAGCTGAAACAGCTGTTTGAGGAGAAGGGAATTGACCCCAGCAAGCCCATCATCTCAACTTGCGGAACTGGCGTTACAGCTTGTGCCATCGATACTGCTCTGGAAGCAGCAGGGTACCCCAACGCCAGAAGGGTTTATGATGGTAGTTGGACGTAAGTAGCCTCGTGTTCTTCCAGCATATATATGATTATCAACTAACAGAAAAACAGGGAATGGGCTCAGCGAGTTCAGCCATCGGAGAATTTGATCGTCAAGTCGGAGTAGGGAGACATTTGTACAGCTTGCTGTCGATTTATTTGAGCCACGATACCCTCCCTTTTCTTTTTTTATGATTACTACGCCCCTCAGGCCGTGTACGAATATTGAATTACGGAGTCTCTCCAGCTCGTGTTTGTTCTCTGCTTTGTGCGATATCGTGGTCTCAGCCATCTCAGCTTTTCATGCCAACCTATCTCTATCTGGTGAAACTCAGTGTACGTTGCGCGGCCGAAACAAAATTGTGTCAACAGAATTAGCAAGTTTCCACTTTTGCCCTTTCTTTCCCTTGCGTCTAGTGATGTTGGAATCCATCGGTCAAGCTTTGTTTTCCCATTTTCAATCCTTCTCGATCCCACCGAGGCCCAGAAGACACGAAAAGATACAGTTTCGGTGCTGACTCACCGAGGTGAGCCTTATTCAGCATCTCGGTGACAGCCACACCGACCCACATGTTTTTCGCCTAACAATTGAGGCAGCGACCCACAGGTCTTTGTTAGGGCTCGCCTAACCCAGACCACACCCGTAAAAATTCCCAAGCTGTACTAGACCCCGCCAGCGAAAAAGTTCCCCCAGTACGAGGGCCACAACTCGAGCAAATACAACATCAGGGCCGATCCTGCGCATCGTCAAATCCCGACTCCAAGTCCCTCGCCCAACAAAACAACAACTCCAGAACTTCACAATGGCTGATCGCGGCGGAGCTCGTGGCGGTGGTTTTGCTTCTCGGGGCGGTGCCCGTGGTGGTGATCGTGGTGGCCGTGGTCGTGGCCGTGGCCGTGGTCGCCGTGGCGGCAAGTCTGAGGAGAAGGAGTGGCAGCCCGTCACCAAGCTGGGCCGTCTCGTCAAGGCTGGCAAGATCAACAGCATGGAGGAGATCTACCTGCACTCTCTGCCCATCAAGGAGTACCAGATTGTCGACCAGTTCCTCCCCAAGCTGAAGGATGAGGTCATGAAGGTGCGGATTGCCTCCTTTTCGGCCCCCTTTTTAGGGTTCAATTCTTGCGAAGGCTCCTCTCAGAGGATGGGATGGAAGCGTATAGCGGAATTTTGAGCGAGAGCGCTTCAAAAATGGACAGTTGCGCTAACTAGATTGCTTTTTCACGAATTACAGATCAAGCCCGTCCAGAAGCAGACCCGTGCCGGTCAGCGCACCCGATTCAAGGCCATCGTCATCATTGGTGACTCCGAGGGCCACGTCGGTCTCGGAATCAAGACCTCCAAGGAAGTCGCCACTGCTATCCGTGCCGCCATCATCATCGCCAAGCTGAGCGTCATCCCCGTCCGAAGAGGATACTGGGGCTCCAACCTCGGTCTGCCTCACTCCCTGCCCTGCAAGGAGTCCGGCAAGTGCGGTTCCGTCACTGTCCGAGTAAGCTTCACCCAGTCCATCGGTTGTGTTTGAAAGAGAATTTGGTAGGAATGGTTCATTGACATAATTTCTCCAACAGCTGATCCCTGCCCCCCGTGGTACCGGTATCGTCGCCTCCCCCGCTGTCAAGCGATTCCTCCAGCTCGCCGGTGTTGAGGATGCCTACTCCTCATCCGCCGGTTCCACCAAGACCCTCGAGAACACCCTCAAGGCCACCTTCTCCGCCGTCTCCAACACCTACGGCTTCCTGACCCCCAACCTGTGGAAGGAGACGAAGCTGATCCGATCTCCTCTGGAGGAGTTCTCCGATACCCTGAGGGACGGCAAGCGATACTAGAGAATGGGGGTTGTGCAGTGGTGAGGACTGGAAACGGTGCGCGGAGTCACGATACAACTTGTGTTTCATTGCATGGTTTGGCCGGTTAGGACTTTCGGACATGAGCGTCATGAGGATATAAAATGGCCATGATCCGGAATGAGAAAATAAAAATTTTCAACTGGCGTTGCTTTCTTTCAATATTGCGCCTAACAACGTGCCTCTGGTGACTGGTGTGAAGTTTTTTCGCATTTTTATTGACTTTAATCGCAGCCTTGCTAATTTTCTAATCTGAAATTGTTAAACCACAGCCAATCAGATTCTCTATTACTCCGAATATTCTCAAACGATTTATAGTACATTCCATCTACAGCAGCAATCACCGCCGCTTTGCCGGTTTTAGATACTCAACCATCGGCTCATCAACCTCCATCACATCTCCCAAGCGTCCTTCGCCCTGTATCCGCGTCTCGGGGATATAAAACGTAATCTGACCTGCTTCCAGGGACGAACTCTGGGACTCCATCGTAAAGATATTGGGCTCTCTACGGGTTTTCTTCTCGCCTCTCGCTATTGCGAACAAATCACGTTCTTGTTCTTCTCCCACCTCTCGTTGCGGTCCCACGATACGTCGTCTTTTAGCCGGTCGACTCCGAGGAATCAAATGTCGGGGCACATCTGGCAATCCGAATTCTTCAGCAGAAGCAGCAACACGCCCATCAACGATGGTAGGAGTGCCAAACAAGGCCTCTTTGAGAAAACCTCCCCAGGTGCGCTTTCTCGACGGCGGCGCGAGTCCTGTGAGTTTTAAAAGTGTCAGTTCATATTGCTCTTGATTTCTTATTCTTGGTTCTTGGTTTGGGATGAAACTTACTCTTCTTCATCCTGGTTTCAAACTCCCTCCGTTGCAACGGCGTGTCTCCCATCCAAAACTCTTCTCTCCCTGGCACAAACTTGCGTCTCTGCTCCGCCCTTTTCCAAAACGGCATCTCGGCAGCTTCTTCCAACTCCTCCGCGAAAGCAGCCACATCTTCCCCAACATCAGCAGCCTGAACCTCATCCTCTGAGGCCTTTCGTTTCGCTGGCCCCCTGGACCTAATGACTCTTTGTCTGCTCTCAGACTGCCAGTGCACCGGCCAGTTATTAATGTCCCAAAACATATGCACAGGCTTCTTTCTCGAGGGATGACCAAATGTCCAGACTGGCTCGCGGCGCATAGTGGTTTTCTGCTTTTGAGCTGCGAGGGCGGCTTGTTTCTTTTCTTCTTCGACTTCTTCTTTCTGGAGCTGGACTTTGAGAGCCTGGACACGAGATTTCTTGGTTTCGTCATCGAGATTGTTGTCGTTCAATATCTCTGCCGTCTTTTCTGAGAGGCGCTTCTTCCAGATAGTTGGATCCACGACCTTGTATCTCGTGGCGTAGCTGTTATACGGCAGATGCAGCGGCCATATCATCGTCTTGTTCTCATGTGCCTCGCGCAAAAGATTCTTGCGAACCAATTCATAGGCCTCTTTGCTCTCGGGCCACTCTTTTTGTGTCCAGGCCTCTCTGTGCTCGTTGTACGCATCAGGGTCGGCAATCTTGACCACGTCAGGGTATGTCATGGTAATCCGCCAGGAGCTTGTATTAGCAGGGTTAGTAGCCGGATTGTTGGGGCGTTTCTCTGTGTCTTCTTCCCAGTAAGAAATTATCACGTCAAGAAAGTTACGGTTATACTCTTGTGTCTCGGGGTCGCTCAGCTTCTTTTCGTTTTCCTCGTGCCGGGCTTGTAGTTCCCTGAGCGTCTTTCCGAGGCGGTAGCCCAGACAGAGAAAGAAGTTGGTCGTCTTCTCGCACCATTCGGGGTTTGTCACTGGGTTCTCTATGAATTCGTGGAGAGATAGAACGTCTTCTCTTTGAGGCATACCCCAGGGATGGGTGTCGAAATCCTCAGTCGATGCGGATCCTATTCTCTCACTCGAGCTCACACTTGTGTCGTATTGGATTTGGTCCATATTCTCGCCTTCAGGGCTGACCTGCGAGGTGTTGGAAGCAGGTGGCTCCTCTTCCGAATCATGCTGCATCTGAGGCTCAGGATCTGGCCATCTGACCAAGTCTTCAGGATGAAACTCTGTCTCTGGCCTCCCAAACATCCACTCTCCTGTCACCTCGTTCTTGTAAAGCCTATTGCTGTTAGTCTCTGCTCTACAGCCATGAAAATGGAGAAAGGGAACTCACTTTATGATCCTCAGATCGCGCAGCTTTGGAGCCAGCTGCTTCACATCCTTCTCCGTAAACTCATATCTCTTCACCTCTCCACCACATGTGGCATTCAGCTCCTTTAGGAACTTCTCCATCGTCTTAGGCTCCGTATCCCTGAACAGCGAAAAGGGATCGATATCCTGCATCATCTGCGTTACTCTGGACACCATAATCTCTCCTCGCTTTCCGAGAGATTCCTCCAGCTCCAGTGAGCGATTCCGCGAAGGCTGACAGATGTACTCTAGCCATGCCGCCTCCGTTGGCCGCAAATTGGCAATGGCGAAAGTGACACCACCGTCAGCTGTTTCAAGCTCATGCTCGCTGAATCTCAAATCCATTTCATTCGTAATCGGTTCCGCTGCCAGGCCGGTATTCACAGCGTCCAAAACCCCTATGATGAAGTCTCGAGGAGCTCGGTTCTTCGCCCGTTTCAGACCTTGCAGAATCTTCTCACAACGCCGCAGGAACTTATACGTCCTGCTCATATCGCGATCCATAAGATCTGGAAGAACAGGGCCCTTCCAATTTTGGGGGAGCTCCATGACGGGCCTGTCGCCCCCCAGCCACCTCTTATGGCCATATGATTCCTTAATGGCGTGCTCCCTCGTCCACTCTGCCCAGCGCTGCTCTTCCTTTTTGAACCACTGGTAGGCTCTAGTATAAGCCCAAGGATCTCGCGACTCTTTCACGGGGGGATCTGCAAACATCTTGTGAGGGTAGATGATTCCCATGTCCAGCTTCTTCTCAACGGGAGGGTCTGGAAGAGTGAGAGCCCGCTCAAGGGTACACATTTTTAGATTCTCGCCGTGGGTGAAGATGTTAAGACACTGCTGCAGCGCCGCCCGCTTGCCACCGCGGAACTGCGCAAATGCTTCCAGGGTCTCCCTATTGACTCGCAAGGTGCTGTCGTGACTCTGATGCGGAGGATGAATGTCGTCTTTGCTGGCCAGGAATCGCGCCGTCTTCACGATACCGCCCTTCATGCAATCTTCGTACGCTTCATTTTCGCACGCTGCAAGGTTTGCTGGAGATGTGGTGGCAGCAAACGGGCTCGCCGCCCAGAATTTTTCGCTATCGTTCCGATATGGCTCGAGATAGTCTCTTCTCAAGACACCGGCCGGCATCTCATACTGCCAGTCATGCACGCTCGCCACATCGGCGTGAAGGAGACGTCGAGGGCCGGACAAATTACGCTGCACGCCGCTCCCACCGCGAAACGCAATACTGGAGCCCGGAACTTGTGGCAGTCTCTTGCTCTGTTCTGGCAACAAGTCTGTTGGAGGGTCGACGATGAGCTCCGGTTTTCCGTAATAGTAGTTTTCAAATATCTGGTGAACTCGCAGCATGTTGATGGCTTCTTCAAGATCGTGGATCCAGTCTTCGCCTTGCCAAATGGAGCTCAGGTAGCCAAAGTACTCTGTCAGCTCTGCAAATTTGCGCTGCCAGTCCACCGTGCAATCGGTATCTTCGTCGGCAAGAAAGTTCTTGGCCCGAGGCAGTTGGATCCTAGGTCCCTCGATGTACCATCCCTTGTAAGGCTGTAGCTGCAAATTGCTGGGCGTTAGGGAAATTCCAGGTCGTTGTGGTGTGTCTTCCACGATCTCATCTTCGAGGCTGATACTATCTCCATCTTCATCTGCGTTCTCTTCTGAGCTAGGTGACCCAATAGTCATCTCCAGCTCCAGCTCGATCCCAGATTTGGCAGGAAGCTGACCAAATATCTTCTTCTGAAACTTCTCTTGATGTCTTTGTGAGATGTCTGATATGTTGGCAAGACATTCAGCGAAGGCCACCTTAGGTTGCGGTGGCACGTTTGGTGCCCCTTGGTTGATCTTTCTGCCCTCTATACTTAGGATGGTGTCCATATGTTGGTACATTCTCTCCGCGACTTCGAGCTCTTGAAGTGACAATGACCAGGCGGTGGCCAAACTGCCGTTCAAATCATTGTGTAGCGGATCGAAAGTGTTGAAAGCATCTATACATTCAGATAATGCGTCTTTTGATGCCATGATTGGTGAAGCTGCAGTAGGAGCTCCTTCCTCCAAGTCTACCGCATTCTCGGCATCTCCGTTCTCTTCATATCATATTAGCCTTTTCATCTCTGTCAAGGGCGATGGATTTTGCTTTTACCTTTTGCAATTGGCAGCCAGCTCACACTATCCGTTTTTGTTGAATGTGTGCTTTGAGACGCTCCACCGGAGGATGATGTTGTTGTTTGACCTACACCTTCATTGCCAATACCAGCGTTCCCTGAATTTTGGTCCTCGAGGCATGGATATCGGCAGCCAAATAGCTGTGAGAATAGCCGACGGCAGCGAGGATGTTCTTGAAAAAAGGTGTCCAAAACACGATCTCTCACGATAAGATTCAACTTCTGTATGAGGTCACCAGGCTTTCCAGAGGTGCCCAATTGTCGTACTTCCGACGGCAAATTCTGTAAATTTTGAGAAAAGATTGTTCCTATCTTCTCTATGCACCGAAATGATGGTTAGATTTGACGTCCAGATACAGGCCAACGAAACGGCTGAACTCACCAAGAATGTCTTCGACACAATCCAAAAGTTCGAGCTGTAGAATATCCTCGGTTTGATCTTCGGCACCCGTGGATATTTCAAATTGAATTATAGGATCTGACGAGTCAATCTCCATCTCTTGCACCTCGGTGCATGATGCGAGGGTCGTCATTGTGAGATATTGTCAACTGTTCAAGTATCGACTGTGAGCTTTCTTCTGCACCTTCAAGTCACGATCAATGCTAAAATGAAGAGAGGAAATGGGTCAACCATAAAATTGGTCTTCATTATTTGGGAAGTTCTGACTAAAAGACCATTTTCGAGTACAGCAAGTCATTCTTTGTATGCCTATTCCGGACATTCTGTGAGCACAAAGGATGTTTGTGTCCGAATTTAGATCTGCTAAAGCTATTTTTGGTTCTTTGTCATGTCAAAGCATGAATAAGAGTAGAAATACCGTATTCTGGAAGCCTGGGATGCATTGTTTAGGTGCTTTGCTCTACCAGCACAACTCCTGTCTTGGTCGTGTGCTATTTTCAGCTCCGTACGACTCGGAGGACATCGATTTCACCAGACAAAGCATATGCGATCATACTGGTGCTTTATTGGTGTTATGCTGCCAACATTGCATGAGATTCAATTTACAGCTTCTCAAATGAACTTATATTCGCCACAGTAGTACGAGTTTACACCACCGTCATTTCTCCATCAATGGTGTCTCACGGTGAACTTTGGACATCTTGCACTATTATACCAAATAATGCACCAATTCACAACACAACTTATTCATCGGCTGCACAATAAAATTTCCAGCTTAGAGATCCGTTAGACAATATTCCACCAATTAGAATCATGCCGCGGTACAAGTTACCGCACGTGGCAACAACATCACGAACATCCATCATACATCTCCAGGGTAACCCACTTACACCACAGCAACACCATCAACGCCGTTATGATATCTTGAAAGAGGCCATCTGACAGACAATCAAAGCACATTGAGCCCCATTCCCCAACCTTCCAATCCACATCATAGCCAGAATCAAGCACAAACTACGACACTACAAAGCAGCGCCCCGTCCCAACCACTCATTGAAAACCTCCTCAGACAAAGAAAAAAATAGCGTCCATCCACCTTATCCCAATATCACATACCTCAACCCTCAAAAGAAAAAAAGCACGAATCTCACTCAAACCAACCCCTACATCCAACCACTCATTCCTTTGTTCCCAATACATCCCCTACATAGAGAAACAACCCCCCTCAAACGCAAACAAAAAAAAAAAAAAACCTCAAACATGAAAGCCCTTTCCAAACCCGTCCCAAAAAAAAAAACCAACCTCGTTTCGTTTCATCTCATGACCACCCGTGCATCTCTCTTGTTTGCCTTTTGTTTCCAATATTTGCCCTCCTTTTACGACTAACGAACCCCCCACATGCAACCCAACCTTCTTTTTCTTCTATTTCGCCTTCCTTTTGTTTGTTCTACCAACCAACCTCTTCCCATCAATCAACCTCTCAGAGTCCCTCCCTCTCCCTCGCCCCTTTTTTCAAAGCTAAACTCACCACCAACCTCACCGATTTTCTTCCAAAAGAAAAGAAAAAGAAAAACCAACCACCACCAAAAAACCATCACACACTCACCCTCACACAATTCCCCTTCCTTCCTTTGTCCTCTCCCTTCCAAACCCAACACCCAAAAAACACAAATGGCAAATCATAAGGTATCTATCTCACTGCATACATTGTATATTCGTATGCAGTTGTAAATGACACACCGTTTTGCACCTCCCGCTTGTAGACTAGCTTAGTCAACCTCTCTCACAAACATTCCCCCGAGTTTGCCCTTCCATCAAACCAAAATCCACCAACTTGCGCATTCTTGGCGCATACCAACGGCCCGGACTGCGTCAGTCTCACCAAATTCGCCGAGATTAAAGTCTGTAGTCTGTAGAGAGAAAGAGAGATGTGTTGGGGGGGAATACGATAGAGCCTCTGTCACCTGTGATACCAACTAAGTATCGTTTCAACTTACATGCTTACTGTAGATAGGTACTAGGTAGTTGGCGTTGGAGTTGGCATCAACCATGGCATCAACATCACCACTTTACATAGCATGGAGCAAAACGACTTCTCGTCATCACTCGCCAGTGCAGGCGAGAAAGATTACCATACAACTAGCTGTACCACGTTACATACAAGATGGGCCAAACAGGCGCCTACCACTTGTCCAAGAACCACTAAAGCACACGCACTGCTTCAAAGAACTTTTACTTCTTTTTTTTTGTGCCTGTTCGCACTACCTTATATGTACAGGCCGAGGGGTATTTGAGAGGCTAACCTTTCACCTTTCAATGCCGCCTTCAATCGACCAAATAGGCGGCAAAGCACTCTGTCCAATCCCTTCTTTCCGGAAGAGAGCGATGGGTATCACTGCGCCTGAGCGCTATTCCGTCCGCCGTTTCCCATCTGCTGTTCGAAAGAATTATACACCAATATTGCCTTGCTTGCAGCAAGGCTCATGTTTCCTCCCATATGCCAAGTAGAGATTAGATCCGAAAGTCGAGTGAAAAAGTAAAAAAAATAAAAACTTTCGGCTGCTTCTTTGCGTCCCCCTCCGCTCCGTGGTATCCTTGACTTTTTTCTCTTCAGGGGCCACTTTGCATTCTTTAGTGTTCCTTTCCGTTCCCCCATCTCAAGGCTGGCCAAATTCCCCCTTCAACTCCTCTATCCCCTCAAATACTATATCCACCACAAAGATAGAACCCCCTTTTCTATCGGGGGCCCCCGCAACTCCTGGATAAGCATGGTACCATACCCGTGGAAACCATACACAGTGCCCAGAAGCGCAGAAACTGAAAATGAAATAAAAAACGACTCGAGGAAAATTGGGTATGATCCGCGTTCCATTTTTTTGGTGCCATGAAGACTTGCTGAAAATTTGATTGCGAAATAAATGAATAAAAAAGACTAGAAAAATAAGGGATTAAAATCAATCGCTAAATGCCATGACGTAGATATGAGACAGATCATTCTGAGAGTGACTGTCAGGTTGAATGTGATTGCTTGGAAGAGGTGTGAGTCCAAAGCCATGACCTCGAAGTTTGAAACATGAACATCCCCTCCCACCCATAAGCGAATATGGACAAGAGGGGAGAGAAGAAGCGGTGTACTTGAATTAATCGACGACTATGCCAAACGTATGCGCCACCAAGGCTCCTATTGCTGGTGGATTCCATGCTGGTTCACAAAAGCGGCGTACTGCTGCACGTGCTGGGGATATGAAGAAGAATGGCTCTGGGGGGTTGGCGTAACGGGACATCGGGGCGGCAGTTGGTGGTACGAGTCCACCTTGGCCGTGTTTCCGTAGGCGTTGTCGGGAGTAATGGGAGGCGTCAGGTAACCGTCGAAACCGGTAGCAGCGCCGTGGCCATGGCCCTTCTGGGGAGTGCTGTAGATGTCGGCGTGTCTTGAAGGAGGCTCGGCGGGAGGAGACTGGGGGCCGGCCTGGCGCCTGGCCATCGCAGCCTGCTCGGCCATGAAGTCGGCCAGCTTCTGTGAAACCTTGGACAGGGACGATGAAGAGTACTTGCGGGCCAGGGTAGGCGAGGGCTGGTTGAGGTGTTGAGAGAGAGTCAACAGCGTCAGGTTCTCGGTGTGGTCCCAGTCACCGTCGTTGACCTCGGGTCTTCCAAGGATGGCTCTCGCCAAGGCCAAGGAGGAGCGTGCCATCATCGAGGGCTTTGTCGAAACAAAATCGCGATGGTACAGGGCAATCTCGCAAAGGTAGGCAGCCATGTGCTCCACCTCCTTGTCGTCCTGCTCCTCGGCAACCATGAGCTGGGTGAAGAAGTCGACAGTGGGGTGGCCGATGGTCCATTCCAGGGTGTTGAGGACGTGCATCTCCATTTGGGTGAACATGCCAGCATCATATAGGCCGCAGCACATGTTGTTGAGTTCGTGAATCTGAGGCACACGGTCCTTCTTGTCGCCGTACTTGGCCGCGATGAGGAGAGCGGCACACCCAACGAGCTGGTAGTGTTGCTTATATACTACACGCCGTGAGCAGTACCGGTCCAGCAGGTTGACGGTGAGGAACAGCGTCTCGGGCAGCAGGGCGAAGGCGGCGTGGGCCTCGATGAGGAAGTCGATGAGGTAAGGTCGCATAAACCATTGGATCTCACGTTGCATGTCGATGAGGTTAGCATCGGGAAGAGTCTCCTCCTGTTTGAGTGTTAGCAGGTTTAAAAAGGAACAAGACGGAGGAACAAGGCTGAGTTTGTTCGTCGTCTAGGCTTGGAGGTCAACATGCCTCCATGTGTCGCATATGCGTCATGATATCTCCCAGGTACTCTTCGCCCGCAAGACGAGAGAGCTCGCAGGCAATGGTGTCTTGCCGACTGCGCGCGAGCATCTTGGCGGTTTCCCGGGCTCGGGTACTGGACTGGGGTTCATCCTCGATGAAGAAGTGTTCGTCAGGCTGAGCGTAGGCCATGATGTCGGATGGGGTTGGCGAACAGGATGGTGAAAATTAGTTTTTGTCGGTGTGATGATTATATGTCTAAAAGAGTGACGGGCAAGTTCTCCAGGAATCTTTGAGTGGGAGAGACTATTGAAACAAAAAGAGCGAGCCTTGGGTGTATCAAGGAGTGAATGCCACCCTAGGAATTAAGATATTAAGATATTAAGGAGCGTGGTGAAAAAACTAATGGAAAAGAGTGACTGTGGCTGGGAAGAAAGCCGGGAGCATGTAGACTGGATATTCAATCGAAAAACGCAAAAGGGACCGGGGGAAAAGGGGCGCCGTTCAAGGACGACCAAGGGGACCGACTCGACAGCTCTAATAGAAAACCAATGGTGTTAGTCAAAAATGCCCGATATAGAAGTGCCATCGCAAGACATGGAGGCGGAAAATGATATGGCGCAGAAAAAGCCTTTCCCCTGAGCTGGATGAATCCACCCGCCTCGCTCCCTTTACTGAATGGGGGGTTGGCTGGCATGGAGGTGCAAGATGGATTGGCACGAGGGTGCGATGGACCGAGCAGGGGGAGGTCTCTCTTACCGCCACGTACGAGGAAACAAGGGACAGTGACAGGATAGTCAATGAGACACCTCGGGCAATTGGCGGGATCAACGAGTTAACGTCTCCCGCAGAGCAATGCACCGAATGATAGTCGAGCACAGCTGTGGAGCAGATGCTGAGAATGCGGAGAGCGGGCTCGGGTATGCAGCTGTCGAAGGGAGCGCACATCAGAATATTAGATTATGCCTGCGGATACTGGCGATTCTCGAGGCTGATTTGATGGAAGGAAGAGAAGGGAAAAGAAAGCAAAGCAGCGAAAGAAGAAAAAAAAAAGCCCTTACCTTTTGTCACACTCGAACACCTTGAACCTGGAAGGACACCGAAAGGCGGTGGGAAGTAACGATTAAATCATACGAGGTGGTGAGTGGGAAAAATTGTCAAGAGGCTGACTCTTTTAAAAGCGGAAGCTGGGCGAGAATAAGGTGACGGGGAACTGAAGTCAGATCCACCAAGCAACCAGATCCTGCAGATTTCAACAACGAAACCGGGCGATTTGATCGAGACAAAGCAATTGGGGCCTGTCTACGATGTGCAGTCTCGGAAAAAATCTTCTTCTTCCTTCTTTCTATCCTTCTCGATATCGTCTCGTGAGTGGCCGGAGAACGAAAGGGCGAGAAAAGAAAAAAAAAAAAAGGTTGGCGAGCCAGGAGTTGAGGAAGTTCCTTGTCGCTAGAGGTAAGGAATTCTGGCGAGAAAAGGGCCAGGCGGAGAAAAAAAAAAAGCAGGCACCAAAAAAGACAACGAGGAAGCAAGAAAGAATAGAAGAATGCCAGTGAATAAAACAAAAAATACCAGTCCTTGATTCACTTTTATTCCTCTCCTCTCTCTTCCGTCTCGGAGCTTCTCCTTGGGTTGCTTTATAAGAGGGCCGCAGAAGAAGGGGGTTCGTCTTCGAGCGGTAGCCGGTCGGGGGATTCGATTCTCCTCAGTCCAAGGCCAAAACTCCTGAATCGACCTACTCTAAGGGTCGGCAGAGGAAGCGGTGGAATGGATGAGGGAATGAGTGGATAGGGAAGAGAGAGAGAGGGGAGGAAGAGAGGTGGGATAAGAGGTAGGAGGAGGAGGAAGAAAAGAGAGAGGACTGGAGGAGAGGTAGTTTTAACTGGACAGGGCCAATCTGTAATGCGAAAGCTAGGGAATCTCCGTAGGTAGAGGCACAGCAGCAGCAGCAGCAGCACAGCGCAGCGAGAGGAGCGGGTGAGGAGGGTACGAGCTGAGCGGTACGGGACTGTACTAAGGTACTGCGCGCTGGGTACTGGGTACATGCGCCCGGTACAAGTACTTGCCCCGTGCAGACAGGTACCACGCTTGGAGCAGCGCACTTGTGAGCTTGCTAGCAGCACCGCGACCCCCTGTCGTGTACTATAGGTACGGAGAGGTACCCGCGGAGGGAGGTAGCGAGTACAGCCAGCGCAGGGCAGGACGGTACCGGTGCGGCTACACCTGTGCTCCGTACCTGGTACGTAAAGTACAGCACAGTAGCTCGCAGCGTGGAGCAGCAAGCAGCATGGAACATGGAACATGGAACCTGGGAAGCGTCCGGGTCTGGCCTGGCCCTTGCTGGGCTCCTCAGTGGTTCAGTGGTTCCAGAGCCCCAGCCGGCGGCCCCCAGTGCAGTGGCTCTCGCAGTCCTGTGCCTTTTTTTGCTCTTCCATCTTCCTTGCCTGAAAGTGACCGCGTCCAGAGAGAGTGGTGTGGGCTGGACGGCTACAGGGGGAGTGAGCCAGCCAGGCCGAAGGGGGTGCGTAGCTGCGAGTGGTTGTTAGTGGTCCAGTTGCTGCTGGAGGTGCTAAGCTAAGGCAGTGGGAGGGGGGTGCCGTTGCGAGATGGGACATGGAGACTTTTTCGCTATGGACGAGTCGAGTTTGGCGGTTGTATCGTAATTGTTTACATAACATTTCAAACGCTGGGCTGGGCTGTGATGCGATGCGATGCGATGCGATGCGTGTTGTATCCGTGGATGCGGTACGGGGGACGTGTGTGCGTCGGGGTCGTGTTTGCGAGTTAAGGTCGAATAATGCGAGGGGACAATCAATACTCCGTGGACGCGCACAACAACACAACAAACACCCCCCGAGTCTGCACAAAACGAAGATGATAGGGGGATAATCCTCACAATACCGCCTAAATACTTGTGCACGCAGCTTATACCTATTCTGCAGCAAATTAGGAAGTGCATCGACGAGGCAAGGCGGTTCCAAAACAACACAATGCCAAACGAGACAGTCTCCAATAGCCTGTTTCCGCTGGGTTTGGGTGAACAGTGAATATCAATACTTGTATGTACTTGTCTTTTTCACGAGCGCACACAATTTCCTCCCTACCTTAGTACTAGGCAAGGCAGGTAGGTCTGTCTGTACGAGGACAGTACGGTATTATCCAGCGCTGCACAGCCAATTTCTTCTGCAGTCGTTTGATTGCTCCCATCCCCATCAATCAAATCGTGCGTGCGTGCGTCCTGACAAAGGCGGTGTCGCTGCTGACGAGGGCCGTGGTACGAGAAATGGCCACAAGTGCTGTGCGCTCTGAGATTTGGCGCCCGGAAACCCCCTTTTTTTCTGCTCTCCAATCCAAGTGGCAGTTCCACGGGCAAGCAGGGATTCGGCCTGGATTCGGCGACGGAGCGGTTTGATGTTGGTGATGAGCAGCACTGGGCAATTAACGTCCCTCCGTCCAATGTTTTCCTTTTTCCTTTTTTTTTTTTTCTTATTTGCGGCGGTGCTGGTGCCTGGCGAGGCAAGGCAAGACTTGCGTACGGCGTCGTCCGTCTGCTGAGATGTGAGATCAATCGGATCACTCAAATGGGCTGGTGCTCTGTACGGAGTACATGCAACAGCAAACACCACCACCACTACCAGCAGCAAATGCGCAATAGCCTCAACGTTAAAAAGTGCTTGTTCCTGTACTCGCTCTTCGGATAAGAACCACCCCTGTCGCCTCCAATGCGGAGTAGTGCCTCATGCATATGCATTCATTACATATCCCACTCACATCTAAAGCGCGCCAAGGCCAGATATTTGGTGCAATTGTGGCTTGTGCACCGCCTAAAGCAGACTGAATCGGCACTGACACCAATGTATAACATCGTCATGACTTTGCCTGCATTCGTTGCTGGGCCTCCAAGACGGTGAGTGGTCGCCGACTCGGCCGCTGTGTGTCTACAATATCAAGTCTTCCAGCTCATAGGTCGTCGTACGGGCGGCCTGATGTCGAAGCCTCTTGTTGATGTTGACATGTGCAAGTATTATTTATTATTCCGGTCATGATATTGGGCCTTGCTGTTGTTTGTTTTGGGCCCTGAATCGGGCCTCACTCCGTCTGCCAGGTCAGAGACCCATTTCCATCTTGCGCGTGACAGGAAAAGAGCTTGTGGCAGCCGATGGCCCATCCATCCAACTCCTACCGTATGTACGTTGCAGGTACAAGCGGCAAAATGTCCAGGCACTCTGACAGAAGCTGCGAAAGCTTAACGACGACTATTTCGTACCGAGCTTTTTACTTTTGCTAGCTGAGGCCGCATGTTGCCCGCACACCTCCGTCAAATTCAAGGTACGAGCAGGTACTATCAAAAATCGGATGTCTATAAAACATTCAACTTCAAGACGTGAAATGAGGTTTGCACGTGGCCAGTCTTTGGCGGAGAAACAGCCCGTGCAAAGCATCAGCCGTTTGCACACCGATAGACGTGTCCAGGATCTCTTGAGCAAGCTTCGCTTATTATGGAATGTCTAATGGAACGTGTCCGGGCCTTCTAAGAACACGACCCCCGTGGTGCTGCATGTTGGCCCTGTCAAATTTCCAGCTTCCCCGAGCTCGCGCCAAGTGGGATTGGAAGATGATCCATGATCCGTGATGCGTCAGACGCAAAAAGACACGCGCTTCCCAAATGGACCCGTATCTGGACGTGACAGAAGAGACAAGAGGCGGTTGTGCCTGAAGCTGAGTGGCACTGATGCGCCTTTGGCATCCCATGGATATCAGAAAAGGGCAGCGAACGGCATCACAAGTGCAGTCGGCGGATGCCACTTTCAGAAAATGCGGAGATGCTGCCTAGTGCGGCCCCTGTAGCTCACTGGTGATTTGATCGCCGATGCTTCAAGATGCGTCTTGACCGCGCATTTGCTCCCTCTCGACTGCAGTTGACTATCATATTAGTCTGCATGAGAAAGTCTGAGGATGTTGATGCTGCCGACCTATGATCAACTGCGTGAACATGCCATTCACAAGGCAGCAATCGTCGTGTGAGCACATCCAGAACCAGTCAATCCAGTCATCAGTCGAAACAGCACCATCAACGCTGCTACTGGTAATAGCGTCCATCACGGTATCCATACCCCGTATTCTGTCGATAGCGCCACTCGGCATGCCCTTATGAGCACAGCCCAGCCCAGCCCGTCCAAGCAACTATGGAGCTGGCCTGTTTGATTTGATTGCAAACAATTGAACCGTCGAAGCGGCCTCGCGCTCAGGGCACAGATTTAGTGGACGATTAGTGGTTGCAGTGCTGCGACGAACGCTTCGACCGGGCCGCCACCAAGGCATCGTGTCCAGCCAATCACTCGGTCCAGACGCGCTTTTCTGCACGACTGTCGGGAATCCATTCAATTAATGTCATGAATCCCTCTCACCAATCAATCCGGCCTGCCGGACTGTGGGAGGCTGCCTCTTGGGGGCCGTGCTGTTGCAATTGAATCGTCACCTTCTTCGAATCCCGCCAGACAATCAGCTCCTATCCGGGCTGGATTGGGCGCGGTGCCAAAGCAGACCGCCAATCGACAGCTTCGCCGAATTTTGTTCATCAGTTACATCATAGCCGAGCCCGTAAATGCATCGCCCCGAGAGGAGCAAAAGCAAGCAGCGGATGTCTCCCAGATCGAGTAATGATTGACTGCAAGAAGAGCGCTAATACTGTACGATTACATGTACAAGTACCTGTTCACTTCAATAGCTTGTCCCGTCTTGACAGGAACAAGAACGGCCAAGACATGCACGACACCACACGATTTCTTATCTTACACAGAAACAAAGTTGAGGCGTTGGATCACGTTCGCAAGGTACCAGCGATTAGACTTTGTTACAGAGCATATTTGTCAGGGCAGGTTCCTGACGCTTGTTTGCCTCCATGCGCGAGTACTGGCATGTAAGTTGGACCGAGCGCAACGCCCGCAAACTGTAAAACGCAGGTACCTGCACCTGGACAGGCTTAGTACCTGAGTACTTACTTCATGTGCCTTGGAGATGCCTTGGATGGGGTGCCAGAGGTGCTTCGTTGAGAAGTTCAAGTTTCGTTGTTCAATCAAGCCCGAAGGAGTCAGTCTGGGCTTTAGCGTGATGGATCTGAAGCTGGGTGATAGGGCTGGACAGGCTCAGAGCCGTGGTGGTGGCCTGTACTTGGCTATACGGAGTGTCGCGGCAAGGAGACGAAATGTTGCAGATTTCCCTTGCAAGACCTGTTTCTAAATCTGGCCCGTCGTAATATAAGGGCCGGCGTACCGGGAATCCTCGCCTGCCAGCAAGGAGCAGACACAGGGGCCGGCCTTTATGAAACTGCGCTCATCAGGCTACATGTAATGGATTTGCTGAGTTGCTAAAGCCATGGAGTCCAGCAAAGACTACTAGCCCGAGGCCCTGGCAGGTTAGATCACACCCCGCACCAGCCAACGAGCACGCCAACAACCCAAGAATAAAAGCCGGGCTCGTCTTAATCTCCCCGCGAATGCAAACACCGTGCATGAATTAGCAGGTACGAGCTCCTACTTGGGCCAAGTACGGAGTAGTCAGCGGGACGCAGTAATATGGACATGCAATAGCAATAGCACGGAGTGCCTGTATGAGAATCCATGAGGACGCCTCTCAGCTTATTCGCATGTGTCAAAACGGGTGATGTCGCTGCCACCGAGATGCAAATCAGACCCGAATCAGATGCAAATCACCAGACCAACTACAAGTATTGACCTATTGGGGCTCTTCAATATATCTAGAGTATTACGTGGTGTTTCCATAGCATAATGAGCTCTTACTTTTTACATGTGCTGCCTGTATTCGCACATGCATGGGCGGAAACAGTGGGACAGGGCGCATCGTCTGAGCTTCCTAAACTCTAAGTCGGGATACCCATGCCTTGGGTCCTGGCCTTTTTCTGACGAAGCTTCAATGGTCTGAGACTCGGGGATAACTGATAGATTACGGTCCAATGTCATGGCAAGTATCTGACACAGTCACAGGTCGTCCCTACATTTGCCTCGAAACAAGATGAATCATATGAGAGAGAAAAAGCTGTTACATGCATCCCTCGATCAAGGTTTGGTCAGGCACGGGAATGGTATCGAAATTGGAGGCTTTTGCCTGTCATTCCAAGCATGGGATACACAGTTTTTTTTTTTTTTTTTTTTTGCCTCTTTATCGCTGCCCTTCAGGATGCCATATCCCTGCAAACCGAATCCGAGCACACAGCGGAATGGGAGAACATTCAATGCAATGCAACAATCCAACGAATTCTATTGAGGGAGACGGCCAGGCAAGATGACGATTTGAGCCGGCTAGCATGAGATCCGCTGCATGTTGATGCACACAGGTGCTCGAGGTGTTCCAATTTTGGGGCCTGCATCTTCAACAGCGCCGTATTTAGAACATCCTCTCGCCTATTTGCTGGATGAATGGGCGTTTTGCAGATTTCGCTTACTCTCCGATTTTCCACTAACAAACCGCGGGTGTCACGCAAGTGAGACTGGCTTTCTCACGACTGGGCTTCCCAGGAGGGAAAACACGGCCGACACCAAAAGCCACAGATCGACGGCTTCGCACGCCATCGAAAAGGCAAACGCGATGGGCCTTTGCAGTCAAAAGACTCGAGGGGGGGCGGGCGCGTCCTTTTTCTCTCTTCTCTTTGCTTGTTTGGTGTGAGATTTAATCAATGCTCAACGCGCGCATCTCCGGGCCTCGCCCAATTAAACGCGCCAACGCGACTTTCCTTCCGGATCAAATGAAACCCCAAAATCCCAAACCCACCCCACGCCCATTTGCTTCGCATCAGCACTACAATGTCTTTTTCCTGCGCTGTGATTTGATTTGAGATTTGGAGACGGGGCCTCGAAGGTAGTAGGGCTGGGTGGAGAGAGTAGCATTTTCCGCTTCCTCCCCAGTCCCGTTCAAATCTTGGAGGCTCAACTACGTCCATTTCAGGCTGAGTCTGCAATGCTAGGTAATCGCTTGGAGGGGGAGGATTCGATGCCATGCCTTTTCTCGTCTTACCCCTCACTCGCTCGACGCCTGGGAGTTTACGGGTGAAAGAGAGAGACGGAGAGAGAGAGTGGACCTCAGGAACACGACGAACCAACGCGGAGCGCAGTGGCAATCTGACGTTGCTGGATGATGCCATATTGGAACATCGGTCATCCCAATCTCGCGCTTTCGGCAGACGGCGTCCCCAATCACGTCGTGCATTGCGACGGACGGCAGCGCATCCAGAGCTGACGCGCATTGCATCTCCATGTACACGCCCTTTTTCTGGTGCAGAGATCTCAATAGGCAGCTGTTTGACGCAAGATAATCGATACCATCAAGAACATCATCAAAAGGGCAAATCAGCTGTGGTTCACGTTTGGATCAGCAACAAAGGCCGTCCGCTGAAACCAGACCCCGTTTGTCTCGCGGGGAACAAGTGGTCCGTCCGAAATTTGACTTTACGACGATCAGAATATCCGCTTCAGGCAATGGGCCTTTTTAAAGCAAGGACGAGCCGAGCGCTGCAAATTTCGCACGTCTAACCAACCTTGAACCCAGTCCTCTCTCTCCCCCAAGGTTGATCCTTCACAGCAGCTAGATAAAGAAGGGAGCAAGTTGGGCGGGAAAAAGCCACCAGACTCGATAGCATGGGCATGGGGCTTGGTGGCTTCATTTCACTATTGGCCTCTTCTGAAGCCGCCGTATTTGACTAATACTACCTCCTGCTAACTTCCAACTCAAAGAGCGGCGCCGCGTCGGAGGTTTTGCCCGTCCCAAAAGGCCAAGGCAGAACTTGTTTCGACACCTCCCTCTGGTTTCACGTACACAATGCCCTTCCCTTTGGGCCGAGAAGATCTATCTCAAGATTCGAACTAGGCCTGTATGGCGGCGCATTCGATTGGATATTACGTGCGCTCGTAAACTGCGACTCTTCAAATATCGCCTAACATGCCGTTCGTGTTACGCGGGTGTAGGGAGAGCAAGGCCCTTTGTTTGAAATAAAGCAAGGCGAGGTCTCATGCAATTGCCGGGTCGAAATGAGGAGCTCTTTTGCCACGTTTGCTGCCGGTAATTGCGATGAGGCTGTGTCGATCATTGTCTTTTCGTATTTTGTAAAGACAAGATTCACTCCCTTTTGTGCATTCAACTTTTGCTATGAGGTGAGTTATTCTCGTGATGGAATTGCATTGACTGGAGCGAGGGCCGGTTTTTGCTGGACCAACACCCTCCAAAGTATTACAGTACAAGCCACATGCGGATAGCTTAGTAGGGTGGGGGAGTTCGCCCGACGCTTTTTTGCTAGCAGTAGCAAGTATCGGAGCACCACTGAAAGCTCGCAGATCCATTGGAGAAGATGCAGAGAGGAGCTCCTCACTGGTCAATCGCAGTGGAAGAATCTTCAAGCTGCATTTCGACTGATATACAGAATGTACTGTACAGTATCTACAGGTAGCCAAGAACCCGGTTTTCCGTACCAGCAGTATGGCTCCACCGTCCGGACGAACTGCATCGCTTTTTGACGTGCACTCGTACTGCAGTCGGATCCGCGGGAGAGATATTCGTCATTTCTACCCCGTGCTTTGTCGATGCAAATATTGTATTACTCAGTGCAAATACTCGTCCCCCTTACATCATAGGCCCAGCAGAGCATCAAGACTGCGTTCCAAAAACGAGGCTGTGTCGACTCGCGGGGAGGGATAGCCTTGCGTTCCGCGAGACCTTGTGCGTTTCAAAGGAAATTCTGTTTGGTATAAGACCTCACATATCAAACGATTCGCAAAGCAAGGAGACAAGACACTGCCGCTCTTTGGTTCCCTTTGTTCTTGTTTCTTCTTTTTTTAAATCACCCTGGGCCCGGGGAAGTGTAATTTTGTCTCAACTTGCTACCTAGTTTCGGGTATCTGTCGCCCTCAATCCGTTGTGTTTGCCTGCCTGGGCGGCGGTCTAAGGCATTGTGCAACGTATTTTGAATGGTTGGTGCCGAGTGTACGTATGGTGCCAATGAAGAAGCCATTGGTGATTGTTAGTAGGGGTGCAAACATGTAGATTAGATTACTAGTAGTATCACTCCTCTTTACTGGTAGAGAAAAAAAAAAATGATAAAAAGAGGCGTGGTGTCATGAAGATTTGTACCTTGCGTTCAGAAGGGAGTGTAGATGCAAGCACTTTACCCAAATTGTTACACATGCATATGTGCTTAGCCTCCTGCAGAACCTGCGGTAGGGAGAAGTTAGAACCCATCACCGACAAGCTTTTAAAGTGGAAAATGAAACTCTTCAAGTGAGGGGTGAATAGAATTTTTTTCTTCGTCTTTTTGTCTTTACTCTACCTCTCGGCAGTGGATGGATGGATGCCCTTGCAATTGATGGCGCGTGGTGGATGGCTCTTAGTGCTTTGAAGCTACTCGTACATAGTCTGTACGGTATTATGCCGAAATGCGAGAAGCCCCAGTCGAGGGGTGCAGTGGGCGTCCACTGGAGGCCCGTGCAAAGCGCAGGGAAAAAACCTACCTAAGCAGCTCCATAGCAGAAACCCCTCCGTACGGTTGTCTAATGAACGAGCCGAAAAACCGACGCTACTCCTGCAGCAAATGGCGAAAAAGGGAAGAAGAAAGAAAAAAAAAAAAAAAAAAAAAAACCGTTGAATGGATGACAAAGTTTGTGGGTATTGCGGCACTTGGTTGTCTGGAGGATGCAAATTCTTTCTTTTTCTTGGCTCTTGGCTGAGCGTTGGGTGACGGATTGGGGCCATACTGACATGTACCCTGACGTACGACAAAAAAGATTTTTACAGCCTTCATAGCGGTGCATCTTCCATTTTATGATATTCGTAAAAGTCTACACAATTTTATACTGCAGGATACAGGTAATTATCTAAAACACAGCAACGGCTTTTGTTCTACTTAATGCCAGCACTAATGCTTAAATCGGAACTATTCATAGCACAAGCCTGTGCACTAAAACGTCACAAAGTTGTACTTTGGAACTAAATGCTTCTCTCCGTTCTAGAAGCATTCCTCATTCGGCATGGTCAAATTGTAAGGACGAAACGAGGCTGAAGAGCTCTCCCAAAAAGGAAACAACTTCTCCGTTTTTTTTTCTTTGGTGCTTTTCGGAGCTCTTTGTGGCGTCTGCTTTAAACGCGGTGGGGAAAGGCTTAATGCCCGTTCTCTTTTGTGCGGCGGGTGGTTTTTTTTCTTCTTCTTTTCTTCTTTCTCTCTGGAGCTTGATGATGGCGTGTGTGTATTGATTTAAAGTTGTAGAGCTCATCATGCTCTTGCTGGATCTCATACTGCACGCATTGAACGCAAAAATCCTTCAAACCACCTAGTGGAGGCCTGCTAGCACGACCTTGGCTATACAAACCTGTGTCCGCCGCGGTATCAGAGAAACTGCTAGTCTCTGGGGCTTGTTATCCGCCTCATCGGGTCTAAGACTGCGAATCAACCACCTAGAGCTTCCCGTGCTCCGGACTGATGCACTACGGAGTGCGAGTATCGTATGGAGTCTAGACAGGTATGCTCGGAGGGGGGGCGTCAAACGCTCGTCCTCACAAGCTTGCTGCTGCTACCAAGTGCTAGTACGGGTACAGTTCTTAGTCGTGCCAGCATGTAGTCGGTTCGGGCACGATGTACCCCGTACTTAGTTCGCGCCATTGCAGCGGACGCCAAAAAGAGGCGTCGAGACGGAGCATGCAGCACGTCAAAATGGCGAAGAAAAAAACGAGCAAATGGGAACACGCCGCAGACGCGTCTCCATATCCGCGCTCATGGGGCTATTTCGTACATTGCCGGAACCTGCAGCAGATGCACCCAAAGGATGCACAGTATACGTGACTGCAGGACTTGGCCACGAAAAAAGAATCTCGTGGCGTTCAATTGCCTTTTGCCAGTGCTCCAATCATGCGGGCCCTCTGTCAGTCTATCCTATTAGCGAAGTGTGAGTGCTGCGGCAATATGCAAGTCCCCTTGCACTGTCTTTGATAGATGCAGAAAATGGCATCATGAATAAGCACTCGAGTGGCTGCTTTGTGGTTTGTGGAGGCCAAAAAAAAGGGCCTTTCCGAAGCATCCATATTGACCCCGTAATCCTGTGGAGGGGACAAGAAGAAAAAAAACTTCACTTGCCGATTGGAGGGGACCAGTTTGCACTATTCAAGAGCGGTTTCCGCGGTGGAAAAAAAAAAGAAAAGAAAAAAGCAATATAATTTTTTCTGTAAGGCCACGAATGCTAATGCATCGTGACAGCTTTTACCCTGGCGTCTAGTAATATGCAGCATTCACCGCCAGCAGCTTACAGGTACTTACACACCAGGCCGACAGGGTCGTTGAAAATTAGGATGAATTGCGGACACAGATGCAGAGTGGGCTTGACCGCTGCATCCAGAGCGGACGCAGTGCTGGATTCGGCGAATGCCTAAAGCGTTGCCCGTTGATTTGTCTTTCGGTTACTGGCTGGAGAGGCACGATTCCGACACAAGATACCGTCGGCTTCCGCCTAACATCATCCATGGCTACGCGATAGTCTCACGTAGCAGCCGCCAGACTCGGTGGCAAGACGGCGGTCCTACCGCGCAGTGAGCGGTGCCTGCTAGTAGGCGCGCGTGTGCTCCATACAGTAGCTCAGCATTGTCCTCGTACGAGCATCAAGTGGCACATACTCGTAGCTGGGTAGGGGACGATTAGGCCCGGAATCCCGTAGCATGTCGCTTGCAACAAGCCGGCACATAGCTTGGCTGCACATTACCGATCACAGTAGTCGCCGCCACGACACGCTTTCACACTGATTAGCAACGCGACAATGCAAATAACTAGCAGAGATTGGCTCACATTGATGTCTGCAGCACACACAAATTAGGCACCTCCGGTCTCCGGGGCCAGGCAACTCCGAGCAAATAGCCGGAGCGCCGGATACCGTTCAGCCACGTCTCAAGTCCGGCGGTGGCCGGCACTCCGTCGGTGTCTGCGCCGTATCACACATGTGCATGTCTCTCTGTAGACTGTGCGTTGGAATAAGCCTTTCCGTCCATCCAACTTTAGACCCTTTGAGAGTCTGATTCGTCTGTTAATATGAAAGCTCTCACCGGAGCATATGTAAGTATGCCGTGTGTACTCCGTGCATCGAACAAAAGCCACTCAACGCTTGCTGCCTCCCCTCATATTCCATTTTTCTCTTTTCCAATCACGGAGGTTCTGCCGTGGTTCGCAGCAGCGCCCCTCCAAATGTACGTCGGGCTGAGATCACGGTGCTTGAATGGAGCCCGGCTTGTTGCGGGTGCCTCGCTGGCGCATATTCGTACATACTGGCACAGGCAGTGATATGCACGTAGCATGCCGGCCTTTCCTTGCTTATTTCTTTGCATACAGCATCTGCCAATTAGCTGACGGCTGATTCGAGGCGCGGCCATGTGCTACTGCGTCGCGTCTGCCCCTCTACGGAGCACTGGCTGGGGTTTCTGTATGCAGAGGCGTGGTACGCCAGGGGCGCCATTGGACTGGAATCTCGGATCAAGGCTCTAGTTGCGTGGGGCTGAGCGTCTGTGTGAGTCTTGGCCAACGGGCGGTCTTGCATCGGAAAGGCAATTGAGCATGTTGGAGACGGTGCTGATTACCTGTACGACGTACTCGTACAAGCAGGCTGGCTGGGCATGTGTAGGGGATGACAGTCAGTTGCATCAGCGTGAATAATGCCAAAGGATTCAGGCGGTATGGTGAACGCAGCCATACATGTAGGTCGACTCAACGTCACACCGTATGTACGTGCAGTAGTGATATAGCTTCCTAACACGACACAGAAGTGCCTGCTCGTATGTAGCAGTCCCACCTTGGGCCACGGCTCAATACGCCCATAGTCGGCGACTTGACGAGACTTTTCATACTTGTGGTCTAGCACCAACTGTACTGGTCAGGCTAGGATATTTCCAGCTCTGGCCTGTGGGGAAGAGGAAGACAAAGATGACAAGCTGTCACGAGCTCACGTGTGTACCAACACACAGGGTTCCTCAGTAACATCAAAGATACTTGTACGCCAACTGTCACAAGCAAGGATATGGCCCCTACAAGAGATGAACATGAACGCGAAATCGCCACGGCCGAGGCGGCGGCTATTGGATACTCCAAGACGTTCCGATTTCGTAGCGTCGAGGAGCGTGGGGCTTCGGGAAGAACATATCCTGGTTCCAAGCTGGAGTCTAAGAGCGTTGAGGCCTGTTCCTTGTCACGTCAAGCCCAGTTTCCGTCGTATGTGCTTGAAGGCGTCCAACCACTGCGGAGAACCTGTGATAGCTGCACAAATCTGGCGTGTCTTCTCGGGCTTCGGCGATGTCGCTTTGCTCCCAATCGAACGCAACGAAGCATGACTTATCAATAAAAAGGCTTTTTTGCTGGACCCTGCTGGGGCGAGATCGGTTGAGGAGCTGACTAGTCAGCCCGGAATGACGTCTAGTCAACGACAGACGCCATGGAGCATCTGAATCCACCACATTTTTTAGCACTTCTTCCAATGGCATTTGATAAATTCAGTGTTGAAGAGGGTCTTTGATACCGAAAGCTCCTGTGCTGGGTATTGTATTGTTAGTAGACACCACCTCGCAATATCAATGAAGCTGAACAGCCAGAGGGAGGGCTGAATCCTTGTGATGAGAGCCAATTGCGCAAGCTCAGCTACTCTGAGCAATTGGCGCTATGCCATACTCCGTCTAGCTCCGCCAATTGGCAGATCGTGGCCCGAGTCTCGGTCCAGACGTACTGAATGGAGAAAGGAGGAGCCGAGAAGAAGAAAAAATCGTTGACGCATGTGAGGGAGCAGATTCGAGCACGGCATGGAGATAGTACTACGGAGTACATGCTAGTATGTAAAGGTACTTTGTGCTTTAAAGTGTGCTAGAAAGTTTGCGTCTTTGCTCTGGAAATTTACGGAGCCCAGAGTGGTGCTCCGTACCTGCCGTACTGGAACCAGCCAACAAAGGAAGGCGGTATCCGCAGCTTGCCGAGTCTAGGCATGACTATGGAAAAAAAAAAAAGAGTTACGGTGAAAAAACCACAGCTGGCAAAACTTCAACCTTACAAACACCGGCGATTGAGGCTCCAATGCACTTTCGGTGCTTCTAACCGTGCTGTTGGCATCGATCTGCCCTGTCGGGAACCGCTCTCGGGCCATGCGGAACGCCGTCGTCTCAGATACGGCCAGATAGGCGGTTCTCTGAGCCTTGCCGGTCGTTGGAGAAGTTGCTTTTGGCGATGGAATACCACCCCGTGCTGGTCCTGTTGATCTCGCTAATGCTCCCTCCGAAGCTCTGCATGATGGCATAAAAAAGATGGTGCAATGCCTATCAATCAATTCGATGCTCGATGCGCCAATCGCTCAGGCCGGACTCCCTCGTTGAGGCCATGCCCCTGGGATGTCGTCCTTCTGAGGCAATGTTGCATTTGCCAGTGGTTAGGCATGCACAGGCTCGGCGTCAGCTGGTTCAACCTATGAGAGCTCCTATCGACGATAAAGAAGCCGCATGGAGAAACGTACTGGTACTTTCGCCCATCCATGGCTGCTTTACTGCATGAATTAGCCACAACGCCACCAGTCAGATAAGGCTAGATTTCAGCTGAGCTCTGGCAAGCTTGCGGGGATCGTCTCGAAACAAGACCGAACAAATCATACCACTTGCTTGTCGGCGGTACTCGATTCCACACATTGCGCCCTCAAATAAAGCCTCTTTCAGCTGAGGGACTGTCATGGTCCTTTTAGCAGCGCAGAAGGGGCCAACCGGCGGGATGCCGCAGCCGCAGCTGCAGTTGGTGATGTGAGAATGCGGCTGCATCGAGATATGCAACTCCGCCCCTATACCGACTTTTCTCGAGCTTCCCAAACCGGCTGCTACATTGCGTGCTCTGCCTTGTCACAGCAGCCCCCGTGCGATCCCAGATCCGATCTGAGGAAGCGGATTGCGAAGTCGCCCGCTGGAGTTTCTAAGTAGCTTTGGGGGCAGCTTTGCCACGCCAATTTTGCCGTCAGATCCAGGGGGTCACTAGTGTTGGCCTCGTTGGCGTCAGCCAGTCGCAGGTTCTCCGCGAGAAGTAGAATTCAAAGCTAGCCAGGCCGGCCACTGGACTCGACAGGTACGAGCTGTGGCTAACCAACGAAGGCGGTACCTGAAATGATTCAATCCCATGCCGTGTTCGTGCCTTTTGTTTTGTGCACACAGAGTGCTCCGTGTTCGGCGACTGACTGACAACACCCTCAAGAAGGATGCAGCAAACTTGAGCATTGTACCACACAGGCTGATCGAGCGTACTCGCACCAGCACCGTAATTGATGCATGTTTCCTATTCTGGCATTATGACATAACACCCCGGCCAATTTGCTGGGACTTGGCTTCTCCACACCCCGTCTTCATTTCGGATACGGAGACGCTGGGTACAGAGCTGCAGAAGGCAACAAGACTTGTCTCGATGGCCCAGCATTCCATTGTGTTGAGAACTGATGGCAAACAAGCAATCTGTCACCCTTGGCCCCAAGCCTCTCTCCTGATGGATCTGCCAGCACAGGATATTGCAATCACGCCTGGGGCATTGGATGCGTCGACTGCCACTGATGATTCCGTATTTTTACGAGCCATGTTACTGACTTGCGTCCCACCTGCATATTGGCACAAGTACGAGTACTGTACCAGTATAGACGGCCCCCTTCGCTTCTGCCCGCATCTGCGGCTAATAAGCAGGGAACTGGCACGGGCGTATCAAAGTGCTGTGCAATCAAAGGACTCGTCTCCGAGCTCGCCTGTTCCCGCTTTGAGCAGCTGCTCCGACTGCGATTGACGACACGAGACGCCCCGTTTCTCCGTACCTGCAATTCTCTCCTGAGCGCCCCCTTGTCGTCGAAATCTCGATTGCGGACGCCACGGAAGCTGGATGAATTACTGAATACTCGTGCTTGTACCGCTCAGCTATGCCAACCGTCGCAACGTGCGAGTGCAAACCAGCTGTAATGCGCAGTTCCGTTACCCTTGGTGCTTGTACTGCTACCTGCCTTGGGGGACCCCTGCTCCCATTAATCACCGTGATACGTGCTAAGGGGAAAAGCCGACCAGAATGGCGCTGGTCAAGCACAAGCATAAAGTTGAATAATTACCTTGATATCTCGTGACTTTGCGATGCTGGACTCCTGTTTTGTCCATCCCTCAGACTGCTAATCAATGGATGCACGGGAAAGGCGCTGCACACGCCCTTTTGTGGTAGGACTTCATCTCGACCCCCGGTCAAGCAAAGACACGGGATCCTTTGGTCTAAAAAGGAAGTCTTACGACATGCACGGAGGACCTGGACCGGCTTTGTCGAGGGCAATGCTATTACTGCTGGCACAATTACTGGTTCACTACTCAGTATAGCATTACTGGTGCAGTCCTGATATGGATTGAGGATCCCCCTGGTGGCGTCTCTTTTTCTGATCAAGAAAGCCAATCTCGCTTTGCCCGGCCGCCTGGCGCCAGGATCTTTCGTCCTGTCTCGTGCAGCCTCACGCCCCCCAGCTCCCTGGAGTCCCAATGGGCATCTGCTCCAATGAACGGTGCCTGTCTGCTCTCACAACGCTGCTGTCAGTAGGGAGGACGGAGCCAGTGACTCCATATCGCCGTTATTTGTGTACCAAAGAGGCTCAGCCACGTTGGATCTCCCCCATTCTGCGATGGATATCTCTAGGGGCATCCTGGTCCTGTCAAGCGAGAAACTACCAACTGACGGCATCGTGGACTCTCCCCGGAACATGCAACAGCCCTGCTGACACTGACAGCTATTTTCTCATCTCCGCTACGTCTCTCGTGACTGTGGCACGTTGGGGGAGTGTGCAGTGTGCCTGGATAGGGCTTTGTGAGCTGTCTTTTGCATGTTGCGTGTTCACGTTGCCTTGCCAGCTCAGATGACCTGCTACTAGTAAAAGGGGTGAAGAGAGATATCCGATTGTATGCCCCTTGTAAGCCAACGGCGTCGACACCGCCAGAATGAAGATGAATCACCGTTTTCTCGTTAAGGATGGACGTCACAGCTATGTTAGCGTGATGCCTATTGCGTGTCACAACACCAGCTATATTTCCACGTTCCCATATATAGTATATTCCCATATATAGTATATATTCGCTAGAAGCTTCGTCTGTGGAAATAAGCTCAGTTATTTTAATACAGGGTGACCGAGTCAAGGATGGTCTCGTGGCAGTAGTATTTTGTTTGCCACTTTCGACAAAATAATCCAGGTCAGAGTATAATTAGTAATTCACCCAGTGTCTCAGGTCTTGCTCGCTTCTTTGCTTCGTGTTAAAGATAGGCGAGAGCGGACTTTGGAGCAGCTTCTTTCGTTTGTATAGCCGAAGGGAAGGACGGGGCTATGCTCCTAATTATATTGAGCGTTACAAAGCATATATGCGGATATTATGTTGATGAGGATACGGATTAGTGATGTATGAGTACTTAAGGTTTTATTTTTCTTCTAGAGAACGAGGCTGAGACATACGGCCCGGAGAGCATGAATCATACGGCCAGGAGAACATGAATCATATAGCTGAGGACATGGTGTTCATAGAGCGATGGTGTAGGAGTTATTGAGATGAAAATAAAGGGGGTGGCTTCGTCATTACATGAGCATCTGATCGTCCAACTCTGTCATCTCAACCTTGAAGATATCGTAACGCAGAATGGTTTGGACCAAACAGTCAAGATATCAGGAAATGAAAAAGACAAACTGAACCTCGAGGTATTCTGAATTATTCATACATCACGGTCCAAAGACCCAAGGAATACTCTTCACAGAGACAATAACACATAACAGGAGTCATCCACTTGCAACTCCCATTTATACATCTACCAAGGCAGTTGATCTAATGTAGCAAAGCATTTAATAAATGAACCGCTTTTTTATCGACACATCCACGTTTTCTCGCTGATCAAAACCACCTTCCTCCAGAAAACCCAATGATTAACCCCCTATTGCTTGCTTTGCTTTCCGTACCCGCAAGATGTGCCATCAACCTCTAAATGGTAACCCGATACCCATGGCAGAAACAAAAAAAGAAAGAAAAGAAAGGAAGAAAGAAAGAATAAAAGCATAATATAGCACAGTTACAAAGATCTAAAGAAAGTTTGGGTTCCCATGCATAGCCCAGATCACAAATAACGCCAGCCCTCCATGAGTCCGCAGAGCCACATGAGATATTAAAACAATGATTAAAAATAAAAATGGCGAGCCCAGTCAGAGTAACCATGGGCTTCCGACCCAAATGTAGGAAATGTGGTCAAGCTTGTGTAAGTGGCCCGCATCTAGCCACCTCTATCAGGTATCCAACACAAGCATTATACGAGTGAAAACGAACCCAAGAAGCTAGCAGGGCTAATGCTGGTGATTGTGGCCATCGCTGTGACTGTGGCCATCGCTGTGCGCGCTATGCGACGATTCGCTAGCTCGTCGAGTTGAACACGCCGAGGAAGTTTCAACCACACAGCATCCCTCTGCCCGACAATCGTCGACGCAGTCGAGGAGGCAGAGACGAGCGGGCTCTTCGGATGTTCCGTCATGAGTGAGCGCCGTTGCGTCACCGTCATGCTGGTGGCTATTATCAAGACAGAACTCGGGTTGGATAGTGGCGCTGTGAATGCCGTGGCCGTGCAGGCACTTTCTGGCCTGCCTAGCTAGCTGCATGTACTTCTCGCCGTTGTGCGTGTCGAGTTCGGAGGACACTTGGAGATGCAAGCTGGCAACAATCTTGGTATCAGAAAGCTGCCATACGTGGATGTGGTGGCAGCTGACGACTCCCTTGAGGCTTTCGATATCATCTCGGATTTTTGAAATGCTGATGTTCTCAGGAGTCGCCTGTAGCAAGACACGAGAAGTAGCCAGAGTCAAGGGGATGGACGTCTTGAGAATAATGGCAGTAATAACGAGGGAGACAGCGGGATCAGCGTAGAGCTTGCCGGGCCAGTCGGTGAGCCAGATGATGAGAGCTGTGATGATGACACCGACATTTCCCAAAGCATCGCCTATGACATGGAGCATCATGGCATGCATACCCATATCGGCATGGTTGTGGCCGCTGACTTTGGTGCCTGGCTTTTGTGGAAGCGTGTGGTTATGGCCATTGTGCACACCAGAATCTCGTCGAGTTCTCGGTTTCTTAGAGGAAGAGCTGTGGGAGTAGGAGAGATGAGATCCCTTTGAGTCCTGGAGAAGCGGTGATGCCTCATTAACGTCATTCTCCGAGTCGGTAAAGGGAGTCTCCTCTCCAGAGTCATTTTGACTAGTCGCACAGACGGTGGATGATGCAGCTCTACTAGCAGCTAGAATCTCCTGTCGAAAACTGGCGGGGTGAATACTCATGTCCTCGATGCTAGCGAAGCGGGCATGGCCTTTGTTGGGCTGACGTTGGTGCTCTCGGCCCCTGGATTGGGTAGATGCCCGGCTTACCCTGGTGTTGGACTCGTCTCGACTTGTAGAATCGTCGCCAAAGTGAATGCGTCTCGCGGTCTCGGGGCTCTCTGTGCTAGCTCGGCGTCCCGTCTCGACAGCTCTTCTGACAATTACTTCAGGGAGGACATCGCCAACAGCCCCTTGCTCATCAGCGATAGAGGCACCATCATACTGTCCCTCCTCAAGATCACAGGGGTCGCCGTGCGAGTGGGCATGGTCGTGTTCATGTGCATGTTCATGTTCGTGGCCGTCGCCGTGATCATGGTCGTGGTCGTGTCCGTGGTCGTGTCCATGACCTCCCAAAACCACAAAGCCCAGCAAGTTGGAGAATAGACCGGCACAGCCAACGATCAGGATGAGTTTCGGGTTGTTGATCTCGGGCGGCTCAACGAAACGAGTCAGAGCTTCGAGGATGATGGAGACGCAAAGCGCGATTAAGAAGACTGCGTTGAAGAAAGCGCCGAGAATCTCGGCTCGTACCCACTGTGAACAACGAATATTAGCTGCGTTCACGTCTGCTTTAAGTCAAGGTCAAGAGCCCAACTTACGCCAAAGGTGAACTCGTCTGTAGTGGCCTTTTGCGACGCCATCACGGCCCACAGACCGATGGCTAGCGAGATGATGTCGTTTAACTATATAGAATTAGTTGTCTCCCCATGAAAGGAGGAAGTATCGCGCATCGCACCATGTGGAAGGCATCGGCCGTCAGTGCCAGCGAATGCGCCAGAAATCCGCATATCAGCTCAAGAAGGAAGAAGGCCGTGTCGATGGCAATCATGACTTTGATGCGGGTGCTCTTGGACCACGCAAATCGGGAGGATTTCGCCATCGTGAGCAGGAATGCAGCGCCAGGGCTGGCGCGCGTAGTCGTGGAAAAGCTGCAGGAGTCGAAATGGGATGATCAGAGAAGAGGACGAAAGTAAGAAGAAAGAGAAGAGTCGCGAGAGGTGGTTGAGGCGACGAGAAAATTTGCGACGGGGTTTTCTCTCTTTAAGAGCGGGTGTTGTGTAGTCAAAGAAGTTCTAATGTTCAATAGAAGTTGGGAGTTGAAATGCTGTTGGCCGCAGGTGGGGTCGTAGCGTCAGACCACTGCAGTGGTGAATGGCGCCCTGGAACGCTGGGAGTTTAAGTGAACGCCTTGACTGCAGCTAAAAAGCATCAGCATCAGCCGGTGCAGGGCTAGTGGGATAAATTTTTTCGTATTCAGCGGATGAGTGAATAGTGAAAAAGCATCGGCTGGAGTGAATTGTGTTGCCGGTTGAGAGTTTGTACAAGTAAACCCAGATGGAAGAATCAGGAATCCATCACGGATCGCCACTTGGGATATACCGGATTGCGGGAGGCAATGGATGGATGACAGCGCTATTACTTAAGGCAGCAGTGCCTTGGTTGATAAATACCAGTCAGGTGTCTAGTCTTTGGCAACCTTAGTCATACATCTTCAAAAGCCACTCGTATGTACGAAGTGCGATGCGAGCATTGCAGACGAGTCGGAGGATTCGTACAGTATATCCGCCATGGTACTGTAAGCCGCCCGCAAATTATACTGTCCAAACATGGCGCCACCACGCCATTGTGGTAGAGATTTTTGTATTGTTGCTCTATAAAAGGGGTCCATGCACTGTCTCCTTTCAACATAATACAATATTATCAGCAATTGAGGAATTGAGCTACATACTGTACTAAAGCAAGTCAGTTTTCTAGGCCACTTCACGGCGATTGCATGTGTTCCTGCGTCATGATACTACTTGACACATCTCCCGCAGCCTTCATATTGCTACCTGACATTAGTACCTTAGGCACCGTGCAGATGGCCAGACCAACTAGAGCAGGGCCCTGTCAGAGGCTCCTTGGCGGCCAAATTGCAGCTCGGTGTCCATCGGCTCGGCTGTGGCTCTCCCGTCACCTGAACACGACATTATCGCCGTGAGTGGCAAGATGCAACGTCAACATCCACATCAAATAGGGGGAGCTGATCTAGATTAAATGTCACCCTAATGCAATATCACTGCAGCTATTTCTCAATAGCTGAGTTAGGTGCTACACTCTCTAAACTAGGTGCAATCTTTGGCATTTGGGATCTATGTGGTGGTTGCGCTGATCTAAGTACAACCCTCATGTGTATAGCTCTTGTCGGGTATTTGCTTCACAGAGCCAAACCACCTAGATCCAAGCACCAAGACTTCCTCTATCATGTATATCGTAATCGCCTGTACATCTTAATAGCACAAATTCTTCACATGTACCCAGTACCTAGGTAAAGCACAGTGGGTAAATAATGGCCATCTTACTCATATGGCAGATTGGATGGGTATCACAGGGTAGCTGCGTAAAGCCTCATGTAGGCGTATAGTCACACACAGTCGCACAACACCACCCTAACATCCACTATCCCCTCATTATGATGCGCGCTTCTGAATCGAGACCAGTATTAACAAATGAAACCACAGCTCCTGTCATGTAACTTGGCGATCGGTGAGAGCTGAAATGCTGTGCTATGTCAGAAGAAATTGCATAGTGGAGCGAGATATGCTTTAGAAAGCAAGCGATGGAAAATATTGAATCCTGTATTTCCTCAGTATACTCGACAACTAATTAACATCCAATCGACCCCAAATATAACATCATGTGCTACACATCTCATTCCCGGAGCACTTTCTTGTGCTTGCGGAGGATGAAATGAACTGAGACAACACTTGCATGTTACATGAGACATGCCACGCAGAACAGCATCCTGCCGGTTTTCAACGGCAATATGCATCGCTCTGTGCGGAAAGACTTGTTTTCTGAGTCAACGGTCGGTTGCATTAAAACCGATGCATCTCACCGTAGAGAGACAGGGAATAAAAAGGATTGCGGAACACAAAGCCTTGTTTTGTATTGAAAATATGTTGTTGGACGTTCGACTTGTAGGTCACTGAAATCCGCCAGCCGGCTTCATCCATTTTTACCGCCCAAACCCCTGTCCACTCGAAGGAACGAATAGGACATGCGCCGAGCCGCCCATTCTGTTTGTGTTTTTCATGCAACCGCCATCAAGGAAAAATGGCCAACAGCGTAGCAATTTATGTTGAGCCAATACCTTTCAATTATTTTTATCCATGTCCACTTCTTCAACCCCATGTAAGAGGTGCGGGCACCGTGGACTTCTGTACTGCTGCCTCCAGCTGGAGAGAGGCAGTGCCCTCCTCTACCAAGGAAAATTCCTCAGGACTGAAATTCCTTTTATTTTATCTGGTCGTTTTTTCCAGAGGTGTTTCCCCCTCTGATTGTTGTCGCATGCTTTCCTTGTGACTATTTTATTCCTTCTATGTATGATCTACATCGCTATTGCTCGCGGCGCCTATGTAGAAACAGGACATGGCCACCACAAACTTTGATGTGATACAAACAGTGCCACGTGTGGCGACACTCATTTACCAGACTCACCAGCTATGGCAGGAAATCAAAAATGTCCCAGACGGGATTATGGGACTTGTAGACCAGCTGAAGGCTCTTGAGTCCATTTTCTCAGATATTGAAGACCAGTTCAACGAGGATGGTGCCTCGCCATCCTTCAAGAACTGCCTTGAGCTGTCCAAAAAGGCACACGATTCTTTGGGAGTTCTAGTTGCGGATATGAGAACGCAGCTGCAGACAAATAAGAGGATGAAGCGCAAATATGCGGCAGTCAAGATTTTGCTCAATAAGGCCGTTTTAGAGAGACTCGAGCAGAGTCTATCTCGATGCATGACCTTTTTACAACTAGCAATACAAGCATATCAAATGTGAGCTTTAGTTTTATAATTATATAACTTGTATAAATACTCTTTTAACATTGAATCGCTAGGGCAATGCTTCGGAAACTTAGCTCTCAGACCACCTCAGCAAGATTCCAGCCACAACATCATGCACAGATCCAACAACTTCTTCCACAACGACCACAAAAGAAAATGCCTCACAATCAGACAGAGAGAGATGAAGACCTTATTGAGACGGAAAGTGTTATTGCGAGATCTAGAAAGACAACGGATTTATTCACTTTTAATTTTACACAACATCTGCGGTTCGCATTGGCTCATACCAAATCGACTGGAGCATGGCAAGTACAGCTCCAGGTACCCAAATGGCTATCAAAATCAGTGTACGAGTTCATATCTGCGCCAGCGATTGCAGGTTGGACATACACTTATCGTGTATACAACATAATCCCAAACGATTCGGAGATAATTAAGAAGATCAACAGTGGAGACTTGATTGGTGTTCGAGAGATGTTTAACAACAGAGATGCATCCCCTTTTGACCGCAATGCTCAAGGGGGAAGTCTCTTATATGTCTGTCTAGAAGTCCTATTGTTCTACTAAGAGAAGAAGCTGACAGTTCACAGTATGCGGCATCGAGTCAACAATATGAGATATGCCAGCTGTTGCTAAAGATGGGTCTCCAGTCATTGCTAGACCACAGCGAAGGAAACTTGTTAGTATTTCCACCTAATTTCCTCTACAATAAAAGCTGATAGGTTATAGTTCGTCACCGATTGAGTCTATAGCGGGTGATATATCGTCCGTGACGACTTGGCCTACGGAAAGACATCCACGCAGAATAGCCGATTTATTTGCTTCATATCTCCAAGAGCCAGATGCGTTACCAGCAGAAAGGCTCCTGGATTTCATCAGAGAATTCGAACCTAACGATAAAAAGCTGTCTGAATTCCGAAGTTTATTTATGCCAAATTATTATTTACGATTACTCAGAGATCGACTTGAAGCTGTCCGGCTCGGCGCCTTTAATGTCATCAGATGCAAAACGTTGGAGAGCCTTGTTTCAAAAGACGGCAAAATTACTCAAATGGATGTCGTCCAATCAAGTCGTGAGAAAGTGTCTCTTGTACATTCTGCGGCTTTGGCACTTGGATGCCGATATCCAGAGAGATTAATGACCTGCTTGAAACCATGCGTATGGCTACGTATATACGAAGAAGACTGGGGTGACTTTGTGACAAATATAGCCCGTATGGCAACTCTCGATGACCTCATCTCCGTGGAGACGGTCGTGCCATGGGATGTTTATGAAGTAACAGCTTGGAAGGGCACACCGCTTATATCAGTTATTGGAGGCGCACTCTGTTATCTCTGCCCTGGCATATCTTTCAATCACTGGGATACGCTGTTCCATGGCTGCCTTTATAAATGGCTTTCTCTGCTGGATGCCGCTGGGGTTGACATACTCGAATATGGAAAGAAGGAGGCGTCGATTCTTCATGACCTCCAGAGCAACACGAAAGGGGCTTTCGATGCCGACGCAATTGAGGAATCGCGAACAATGCTGCGACATTCCATGGTGAGAGGCGACCCGCTACCGAAAGTTCATCGTGCGACTTTTATCGATAGGCGTGGTGAACAGTACTGGCTCCCTTTTCGGATAATAGATCTGCAGATTGGACCTGAACCCACTGATTGGAAGTTAAGATGGGCTCCGGAGTTTGAGTACATGGCGTGTCAATTTTGGACGTTAGTCGAAAATCACGAAACCGCAATGCCGGGCTCTTGGGTAGAGTGCTAGAAATATTTGTATAAAATTAGATAAATTCAAGAGCGCTATTTCAGTTCATCTGGAAGAGCAAGATTGACCGAGGCACGTTAGCCTAGCTTTTAGAGGATATGTAGACTTATATATGAAGCTCCGATGTAGTGGTGTCTCAAATTATATCAAGGCCAAAAAGAGCGGCTATTATAGCATAGGTATCGAAATAGAGGTTGACTATGATGTAATCAAGGATTTGAGAATGAATAGCGAGCGATTCTGACTTATTGAGATGAGAAGGCTGAGCTACTATAGTATACCTTTAAACAAAATATTACAGAGTCAGGCCAAAATATTACAGAGTCAGGCCATTTTATGAGTCCGCATACTTCCCATATTAAGATTTCGAGCTGCAGAAACAGGCTGCACCTTAATCGATTAGGTATTTACATCGAGAAAGTCTACTGAATGGTACTTCCCAAGGTTTTGGCGTTGAATAGATCCATTCTCGGCCGCTATTTCCACAAGTATAACCCCGCATCACAAAGGCGGGGCATCAGCAGCTTCGACTTGCATCGTTTCGTGCTTTCTATGAGCTGCCAGGGCGCTGGAAGATATCCGATCTTATTAATTCAACTACATCTTAAGACGCAATAAATATACGTGAGCTAACAACATGGAGACAAGACCAGCTTCCAAGGCAGGTTCATGGTATACTGGCAAGCCAAAGGATTTGGAGGAAGAGCTCGATGAGTATCTTGCCGAAGTTCCTGAGACTGTTGATGGCTCCTCGCTGCCTATACCAGGGGCACGAATCATCATTGCACCGTGAGTGATCTGGAGTCCACGTCTATGATCTCAATTGACACATGTATCAAGGCATGCAGGATATGCCTACTCAGGAAAGAATGCTGCCTGGGCCTATAGCTGTCTAGATCTCAGCAAGGCGAAGCGAGTATTCATTTTCGGGCCATCTCATACGCTCGGATTTTCGGGCTGCGCCGTTACAACATTTGCCAAGTATGCCACGCCTTTTGGTGACTTCGTTGTGGACAGAGATATAATCGAACGTCTAAAAGAAGCGGGTGAGATGCACGACATGCGAGTTAGGAATGATGTTGCGGAGCATTCTCTCGAAATGCACTTGCCATATCTTTACAAACGATGTCAACAGACCTTCAAGTCCCCGGAAGAATTCCCCAAAGTGGTTCCCGTCATTGTCGGAAGTACTAGCCGAGCGGATGAGAAGGATACCGGCCGGGTTCTTCTGTCTTATCTCAAGGATGAAGAAAATGCCTTTATCATCAGCTCAGACTTTTGTCACTGGGGCACGCGGTTTGACTATGCTGTCTACACTCCTGATGGGGACATTGGGAGACTATCTTCGCTCCATGACCACAGCCCAAAGCCATCAGGACCGCCCATTTATGAAACAATTCGTCTGGTTGATGAAGCGGCTATGAATGCCGTCAAGAGTGGCAGCCATGACGCCTTTGTCGATAACCTTAGACTTACAGGAAACACGGTGTGCGGGAGACATCCAATTGGTGTTGCGATGGCTGCCCTCGAGCTCTACGCCAAGGAGCTCACCGACGAGAACAAGAGCCGCTTCAAAGTTGTGAAATATGACCGTAGCAGTGAAGTTATATGGCCGGATGACTCGAGCGTTAGCTATGTTTCTGCTTATGCAGTTTTGTGAAAGCAGAGTTTACAAGAGATGGAATAATCGACTAAGAATTCAAGTATACTACGCGGGGAGAATTACAGAGGCAATAGCATTATCTAGGATTTCACCTAGGATTTTTAATAATAGATTTCCATTTTTGAAAGCTGCTTTGTCAACGCCGCTTATTACTTACTTGTGGTAGAAGCTTAAGCTAATGCCAATACTGGCTGGGATTCGATGCCGTGTGCGCACGCTATTCAAAATCCTACAAGCTCGCCTGTTCTACGCGATTCCTGTCGTTTGTCCCCAGGTTGGGGTAAATGGAGGCAGGCAATTGCGGCTATTTGAACATAAATGAAAAATCCTTTCTCTACAATAGTTCTCTAGATGAAGGAATCGGTCTGCATCACCAGTTCATCCAAGACGGATCCTGCTTCCCGCCATCTGGCAGCGTTAATCCCGATCTGTCGTTGGGCCACTGAAGCGTGGAGGCAGTGTTGAGAATTTGTCGCCCAACGACGTTCGTTCTTTTTTTAGCAGCCGGTGGCCATGCTGACGGCATCCGGATCCCGTTTACGAAGTGCGCAAGAATGGAGTACGAAAGCAGAGCTACGTGTTGCTGGTGGCGCATTTGCCAGTGTCAGCTTCCAATCAGTCATCTTTTCTTTTGCACGCGGGTCACCCCCAGCAGAGAGGCAATTGTCTGTGTGATCGCCGTGTCGACTCCATTCCAGTCGAGCTCAAACAAGCGCGGGCAATTTTGTTCGCGAATAAGAAAAGAAAATACTCGTACTGTAAAATAGGAAAATAAGAAACAAAGAAACCCCAGCCAAGCAACGGTGCTAATACTCGTACTAGTCCCTTTCCCATTCGCTAACAAGCTGATACCCCCCGTAGTGCAATCTCTGCGACTCATCAAAATCCTGGCAAGGGTCCCCGATGCCACACTCTCGAACCCGGCCATTCAGCCAGGGCAAATCAATGCGCGCCACCGGCCTTGAATCCACTAGCCTGTGCGGTGCTGCAGCTGCTGGTCCAATCACGGCTGCTGGTTGTCGAGGCCATCTGACACTGGCGATGCGACGAGGTTGATGGTTTGAGGACGAAGGAGGTGGGCGAAAAAAGCCTTGCCCCGGGGTTGTCGTTTTCGATGAGGCTCATCCATCGTCTTGGTCCGAGGCAAAATCTGTTTCTCCTTACCAATCGATTAGTTAGTATCTGCAGTACTTATACGAAGCGCCGGCCCCGGGTCATAGACAGTGAAGGTGATTGATTGATTGATTTCGTTTGGCCGTCGATCTCCTTATACTAAGCGACCGGTGCAAGATTACGCTCGTGATAGTTATTATTGCAGTGCCTTTGTTTTTATTACACCAGGCGCCACGGTGCACTCGCCTTGTACAGATACCGGCTGTCGCACCGCCCGCACCGCTGTCTGATTGTCTAGTGAGAGTACCGGTACCAAGTCTCGTAGGGCCGCCCCGACCTGGTCCAGGCCCCGCTACACTGCAGCTGCCCCCTTCTCGCCGTCCGCTATAACCCTTGTTAATCCTTGTCTGGAAACCCGGGCTTGGGCCTCCTGCTCCTGGGCCATTTTACTCTCTTCCAACCTTCTGTCGACCTTGTTTTCTGCAGTTTACATACGCATTTTGGTCTTTTGTTTGTCCAACACAGCAGCCGTTGTTTGTTTGCCAGTTGCTCATCTCGTCTCCTTTTCCATCCAAAAGCATAGAATCCTCGATCGTCACTCGCTCGACCTCTGCCGCTTACAAGCGTTTCGCTCCAGACCAACTGAGATAATCCCTGGAATCCTCCTAGCCTGCATCCACAATGAGTGTGAGTGTTTCACCCCGACTCTCCTACGGCTGCCGTTTCAACACGAGCGTCCGAGCAGACGACAAGAAAACCATCTGCTCTCGCCTCCAATTCCTCTCCTCTTCCTGCTTCTCCCCTCCAGATTCACATGCATTACCATATCCATATCCATATCCTTTTATGATACCTCGAATAGCTCGCTAACAACAATGGCACAACAGTACGGGTCAGTAGCATCGATGCTTGCTGGATGCAATATGCCTGCAATGCCCCTCAAATCCACATCCGCATTCCTGTCACTAACAGCAGTCTCTCAACAGATACGGCGGGAAGCAAAACCCGTACGACCAACGGGACGACAACAACTACAGCGGTGGTGGCTATGACCAGGGCGGCTATGACACTCCCCCTCCCGGCTATAATAATACCCCCTATGGCGCTGGTGGCCGTGGTTACGACCAGGCTGGAGGTATGAGACACCATATACTCGTATACATCGTTCCACCATGGACAATTCAGAAGCTTACAGTCAATTTGCAGCCACAGCAGTCGAGATGGCTCCTCTGACACAAAACGCCGGCGGCATGGCCCGCGAAGACCCCAACGCGATTCGCAACGAGTGCCGTGACATCGGCAACGAAATCGGCCAAGTCGAAGCTAGCCTGGAACAGATCAAGCAGATGCAAACCCGAGTCCTCAATGACACCGACACCTCCTCGACCAGCAATTCTAACCGCCAATTGGATGCCCTCACCACCGAGACCACGACTCACTATCGTGCCCTTGTCGAACGTGTGCGCCAAGTCAAGTCCAAGCCTGAAGGTCAAAGTGCTGCGAACAGAGAGCATGTGAGCCGAGTCGATCGACGGCTCAAGGACGTCATCACCAAGTACCAGGGTGTCGAGTCGGAATTCCAGGCTGCCGTCAAGCAACAGATGAGCCGCCAATATCGCATTGTCCGCCCCGACGCTACAGAGGAGGAGGTCCAGGCCGCCGTCAACGATGCTGGCAGTGGCCAAATCTTCAGCCAAGCCATGATGCAGAGCGACAGACAGGGCAAGGCTCGTGCGGCACTCAGCGCTGTTCAGGACCGCCACAAGGAGCTGCTCAAGATTGAGCAGCAGATGACGGAGCTGTTCCAGCTCATGCAGGATCTTGATACCCTGGTCGTCCAGCAGGATGCCACCATTGTGCAGATTGAGCAGAAGGGTGAGGAGGTTGTCGAGAACCTCGACAAGGGCAATGAGGAGATTGCCGTGGCTGTCACAACTGCCAGGGCTACCAGGAAGAAGAAGTGGATTTGCCTCGGTATTGTTGGTATGTTGATCTCGATTCTGCCGTTGGTGCTGGAATTCAGAGCTAACCTGTATAGTTGCCATTATTGCCATTGTCGTCATCATCGTCCTCATTTACGTCTTCGTTATCCGAGGAAACAACAACAACAAGAAGCGATCTCTGCTCGAGGGAGTGGCAATGCCAGCGGTTCGTCTCGGCGCCCGTATCCCCGCCGTGGACGATGCTCTGGCCCTGAGACTTGGCCGCATAGCCCACGGAAGACCTCACATGCCCGTCGCACCCCCACTGAACTGAATAAGAGCAACGAAGTGAAATCGAAGGAAAGGGGAAAAGAGAGAAGGAGGTATAAAAGGGAACGCGTGCACACGTTTTGACTCCATTTTTCATTGAAAGACATTGTATAAAAAGTAGCTATCGACATGTGGCAAGGACATATGCCTATATTTCTTTTGTTTACGCCTTTGGATCTCGGGCACCACGCAAAAGGCTACAGCATTCCGATGGCTGTTTTGAAAAGGGAATGAGCCTTTGATTTTGTTTTTCTTATGTCGTCGAAGAACGGGAGATGGCCGATTGGATTGATTGATTGTGTTTTAGATGCCCTATGCGATTGTTTTCGTCTGCTGCTGTTTTCTCTTTTTATCAAGGCAGATTTAGTTTTTTTGGAGTTTAGCATTTGAGGCGCTCAGCAGAGAGTTTTTTCTTTTAGTCAAATTTTAATCAAAATATTCTCATTCTTGCGCGCACATTTCTTTTGATCGTATGTATCGACTTGGATGATGGAATGTATGGATTTAGGTGAAAACAATCAATGATAACATATGGTATATGGTCAGAACTTGATGATTTAGTTCAAGGTGAAAACAATCACTAATTAGACATATGATATGGTAGAACTCGATAGTAGTAGTAGTATATTGGTCCTAGGTAGTATTATTATCCGATAGCTCTGTAAATCAAGTGCTCAGCGAAAATCACCGTGATCTGACAAGATATCTATCTTTCAGCTCAAGAAAGAGAAGAGAGAAGTGAAGAAAGAAGCAAAACTCCGGGTTAAATAGAAATAGAAAAAAAGAGCCAAATCTAAGCCCGATTGTAGGCGACTGTACGCCAAGCGATGCTTTCCAAGTGTGTCTTGAGAGTGCTGGTATTGTGAAGAAAAGTCTGAGTAGTGTAAAAATTGGGCGAGATTGTCGTCGTTGAATGCTGTCGTTTGCGAGCAGTGGTGTCAAGAAGTAGTAGATATTGGGTGCAGAGGGAGTTAAAGAGTCAGGACTGGGTTGCCATCAGATGGCAATATCCACGCGTCGTCTAGTCGAGGGGGTTTAATCATGGATCCTCTTGACGTCCCTCTCATCCATCCTGTCCTTCTGGCACACTCCTCTCACCGGCATCGTCATGCATTGCTGCCGCATCCTCGCCTTGGTCAGGATGCTGCTGCACCCTCCCTTCATTCAGCCTACTCATCGCTTCTCTCCTCCTCTCGCCCTCGTCAACGACCTTCTTGAGCACACCCATGCGACGCTTAAACTCCTCGGTAAGCTGGTCGACGTTTTCCCGGCCGACAATACCGCTGCCCGAGCTAGGGAGGCTATTGGGCCTCGAGGCAACAGCTTCGCGCTCTACGCCTTCAACACGAAGCACGACCGACTTTGACCCAGCCTCGGCGTCATTGCCCTCGCTGCCGCTACCGTGTTGCTGGAGGGAGAGCTGCGAGGCTGTGATGGCGAAGTCGGGGGTGAGGCTGGAAGCCCAGGAGACGGTCCATTTGCCGTTGGGGGCCGCAGGGGGAGCGAGGTCGACGACGAGGGCGCGGTGCAAAGGGTCGGTTTGCGGGGCGGTGAGGACGGCAGAGGCGTCGTCGTCGCTGAAGAGGTAGTGGACGCGAGGGTGGACGGTGGTGTTTGTGGTGTTGTTGGTCAGGAGGGTGAAGATGGGCTCGAAGGGCGGGAGGTCGGCGTCGGCGTCGGCGTCGTGGGCGCCGTCGATGTTGTCGGCATTGTGATTGTGGTTGTCATCGCTGCCGTCGACGAGGCCGCTGTTGCTGTCGACGCCGTGATTGTGATTGTGGTGATGCTGCTGCTCGTACTCGGGGGATTCCGCGGGCCGGGCTGCCAAGGCTGCTTCTGGCCGTTGAGGCTGGGTCTGCGATGCTGATGAGGACGGAGATGGATCGTTAAACGCGGTTAGCGGAGCGGGCGGCTCCGCGCAAGACACGTCCCTATCTGGGCCGGACATGGCGATGGGACTGGACGGGGACGCAGAGGGAGGACGACAGACGCGGCATCTTCAAGCCCGTCTGGAGGGTTTTGCTGTCCGTCAGCCTGCTGAGCTGCGCTGCGCCGGTTGGCTTCGTTTTGGTGTCTGGTTTGGCTTTGAGGCTGCGCGGCTACCGGAAGCGTCCAGGTACCTTGGCGCTACCTGGCATGGCAGGATACCGCCCTGTGTGGCGCCTGTATAGCTGTCGTATAGCTGCTCGTTTAGCACCTGCACAGCACCCGTGTTAGTGAATGCAGCCTGTAGGTGGCGCTTGTTTCGCTGTGGCCTGAGGTCTCGTGCTGTAAGGTATGTGCAGTAACGGAACAAACTTGACAGCACAGCACAGCACCAGCTCAAGGCTCCGTTATTCTCTGCAAGATGACGCGCACTCGTAGACGCAGGACACGGCCCAGGCATTCCCACATATCTTATCACCACGTGAGCCGCATGCATGCAAGCATCATATGGCATATTCCCAGCGACGCCAAGCAACCAGCAGCCAAAAGCTCACATCATTCTTCCCAATCCCCATCCAGCAGCTCCCAGCGAAATCTCCATCGTCGGGCAGGACTCGGACTCTGGCACCAAATCAACTTCGGTCCAGAATTGCTAGGCCTGCGTTGTGCGTATACGAAGTCCCCGTGCGGTAAACTTCGTACGTAACCTCTGCTGCCATTGGAAGCTGCTGCACTCGACTCGTGAATCCATTTTGCTAGCGTTGAGGCTAATACCTGTCCTAAAGCCATTGGGCTTATGCGGAGCACGCCATGGACTGTCTCTTTGAGTATACTTCGCACATGGCCGCTTGACTGACTGCTGTCCTCTTGGTTGCATGACGCGGGATTAGTCGTCGTCAAAGCTGCCAGGTACTGCTGCGAGCACCAACGACAAATGCGTTAGTATCATGTCTGGATGCTACTTTTTGCGACCAAGGCGTGGGGACGAGTTCTTTCTTCTCAGAGGCCAGCTTCCACCACTCTGCAGCTCTCGTCGGCGGTAGCGGCATCGAAATGGGCGGGACGGAGCGACGACTTTGAGGTTGATTTTCATCTAGCACCGTGGAAGCTTGTGAATAGCACCGACCTTAACTGAGTTCCACCAATTCCCAACAGCCAACATGTCGCCCAAGAGCCCGAACTCGGCGACAGCCGCTCCGCTCAAGTGCGTCCCGACTTTAATTCACCAAACCGTCACCGATCCTGGCTGTCCAGTTCCCAAGACGAGCCAGTCAAGAATCCCGGGCCCGGTTTTCTGTACCGTAAGAAGCTCCACGATGGGGGCTCCAATTTCCAGATGCAGACCCAGACGCTTCTACCCCAGTTGGGTGTTCCGACTTGAAACGCACCACATGCTGAGTGACGTTTTTTTCTGCCCGGCGCGCCACAAAAATTTCCTCCTTGATGCTCCGGCGTGCCTTTTTCCAATGCAGCTGCCATAACGACGCTATGAATAGCCATGGGGTCCGTCTGTAGCCGTCAAATGGCGGAGTCTTTGCGAAGAAAGCATTGGGTAAATTCAATCTGGCAGCGTGGGGATGGAGGGGGGAGGATGAGGTGAGAGAGAAAGGTAAGAAATCGTTGAAATATGCCCCAAAACTGTAATCAAAACAAAAGAATGAAACGCCTGCTCCCCGTCTATTTTAAGTCTATAAAGGGATATCATCAGAAGATGTTGGTTGTTTTCCTCTCCAGTGTGCGCACCAATGGAATCTGCGCATCTCCTTCTATTTTCCTTTTTATTTTTTCCCACCTTCTCTTTCTTGCTCTGCCTAAGAGAAAGAGCCAGTACCCAAGAAAGGAAAAAAAGAATATCCTTCACCGCGGTATGGAACAGTAGTTGAAGAGAAAAGACGGAACGCTTCCTTCCTTGGTTCTTCTTGCGACGACGTCCGAGTCATGCTACAGCTTGGACAAGCCAAGCCCCCCCTCCTCCGATTTGCTTTCTGTCTAGCAGAGGCGGTAAGGTGAAGGGCGCAAGGTCCGTGGGCGTAAGCGTAAAGAGAATCTATATGCATTAGATTGAGAAAAAAATCAAAAAAGACGTCATAATCATCAAGTTGAAGCACTGCCTCAAGAGGTATGCAGAGCGCGGAAACCCGCCGCGATCAGGCTTCTTGCTTGATCTCGAGAATCCGCCGGTCCGTTCCAGTAAAAGAGCCCCTGTAATGTTAAAAAGGCTTGAGCGTTAGCAAAGTTCCCTTTTGCCGTCTCACAAAGATTGGATGAAGATGAGCTCCACAGACCCCTAATCCCTTTTGCTTGCAAAATTCCGCCTTGACCTTGACCGTCTCGGGGTTGTCGTAGGTGACAAAGCCCCCATCGCCACCAACGCATTGGGCCGCAATATAGCGCCTATCCACAATCTCTTTGCATCCCTTCCGTGGCAGCTCGCTGTACTCGAAGGTGCCCTCTTGGCCGCCTACGCCGTTGAAATCTTGTCCGGGTCCGTTTGCCTTCAGGAAGCTTCGTCCGTACGTAGGGATGCCGAGCAGGATGCTCTTTGGGGGGAATCCTTGTGCCATCAGGTGTGCCACGCCGGACGATGCTGACGGCTCGTCCTTGTTCATGGTATACAATTGTGCGTGATGGCCGCTCTTGGACGTCCATGTGCCGAAGAAATCATATGCCACCAGATTGATGTAGTCAAGGTACTCGGCTGCCGTCTTTAGATCGATGAGGTCGAGCACCTCCTTCGCCGCAGGGAGGACAGCTGTTAAGATGAAGCGGTCATCAGGAAGGTGAATCCGGACTGCTGCCAATAGGGCCAGGAAGTCGTGGCCATGTTTGGCCTCGGACGGGAACTCCCAAGCAACTATTCCGGCCAATGTGCGGTTAGTTGTGGACTTGCATATGCGTGTGTGCGTGTGAATTGATGATGACGGCTGTGCCTCTTGTATCATCAATCCCCCGGATGTTTTTTCATACTCACTATCAATACCATCAAGGCCGGAAGCTTCAACAAGGCCAAGGCAAGACCTGGCGAAGTTGTCCCTGAGCAGAGTGCTGGACGCAACAACGGGGAATACCTCGGACGCAGTGCTGCCACCAATAGATAAGACGACCTGCAGGTGAGGGTGCCTCTGCTTGAGATGCATCAAGGATCCCAAGCCACCCTGAACGCCATCCACTGGCGCTCTTGCATCGGCCCACTCATCGCCAAGCTGGGCCACACGTCACAAAAGTCAGCCAGCCGTGCAACATATGCAGGTGAAATCTTCTCAACTTATCCCGAAACAAGAGCACGGGAAGAAAGCCACTTTGGCAATGGTGGCTTCCGGGCAATTTCATCAGGACTCACAAACACACTGCCGTCCGCAGTCACACTGGCATAAGCATAATACACGTGGTTGATGCAGCCGTAATTGAGCATTCCGGGCGAATCACCTTGGTATATTCTGCTGCTAGGGAAATAGACTGCATTGGTGTACATGACTCTGGCCACACTGGTGGCCATTCGTGACTTGCGTGACACGGCGCTCATGTTGCTGTCGGTTTACGGCCAGACGAGCCGGAGGAGAACGGCGGTGACGGAGGAGAACGGCGACTTGAGGAATGGGCCGTGGCCGTGGATGGACGGGGTCATCAATTGGCCGCCGAGTCTGAAGCATAGAGAAGCGGCAAGGGATGGCTTCGGGGGTTTGAGAGGGGGGGAAGACACAGAGGGCAGCAGCATGGGACAGTTTTGTAGTTAATCGGCAACATTGTGAAGATCCAACTTCAAAAGCCCTGCCGGAGACGTACTACTCGGGACGGGGCTAGCTCCGGAAGGCCAAAGGACCAAGACAGCAACTCAGGTTAGGCATCAAGGGGGTGGGCGGCCTTGCTGGGGCTCAATGCCGGCGTGTCGTGTGTTTTCTTGGGGGCATGATTGCCAAACGCCATTCACACGCGGCGTGGTACGGAGCGCTCACTCATACGAGCATACACCGATATGGAAGAGGGAGTCAAAACCCTAGGCCGAGCAAAAGACCAAGCGGTCCGGGTGGTGGGACGGGCAACAGTCGAATGGCAGGTCGCGGTGGAGACCGGGGGGCTTTGAAAATGTCTTGGGCACTGAACACAGAGATGGGACACAGGAAGAATGCAAATTACGCACAGAAAAAAAAAGAGATGAGGGTCCGAGGAAAGCCCTCGGACTGGCCAGAGGCCAGGGACAGACGAGGCCATCCACGATGCATGACATAATTGCGGGGAGCCCAACTGCTGACTTGCGTGGGAAGAGGAGAATGACATGTACAGGAGTATAGAGAGAGAGGCAGTGACAGCATGCGTGGGATGTTCCAGATCCGAGGATAGTTGTTGGCCGCTGGTTGACTTGAGCCGCCTCGGACGGGGCCGTCCTTGAGTTCTGCTTGAGCGTATATAAGGCGGATGCTCGGTGAATGCGGTTTCCCTACGTATGCTAGATAAAACCGTCCTCGTCCTTGTCGTTTGCCCATGTCCAGTCGTTGGCAGAGGTGACTGGGCTGTCGGCGATCAGAATCGAGTGGAGGGGGGAGATGATGACCCCGTTGGGAGGGCTAGACACGATGGGAGGCTGGATAGCTTGACGGATGAGGTGGACATTCACCAAAAGACCCGTTCATCCTAAACCAGATCCCGCTACCGCTCTTTTTGCCAGTAACTGTAACGGCCACAGCCAATTCCCTTTCTCGAAGTTGGTCGTATTCCCATTGCCGATTTTTTCTCTCCCAATCTCTCTCTCTCCTCTTCGTTCTTCTTCCTCTCCTCTAGGATTCCTTCTGACTGCTGCCGCACGGACTCTGGGTCCTAAAATTGGGCCGCTTCCACCCATGTTTATCATCTCTTTGGACAGGATTCGTGTCTTCGCAGAAAACTCTTAAGCGCCGTGGCTACATCGCATCCCGTGGACGGCAGGACGCGACCCGTCTTTGCCTTTTTCTTGACCGCCAGCTTTTTCCCTTCCCTGCTTCGTCATATTTGATTGAATGTTCAGATTGGCGGCTGTGAAATGAGCGACAGGCTAATGCGATACTAGCCCGACGCCTTGACGGCAGCTCTCCAATCAGCCCCCGACGTCGACAAGGCGAGACAGCGTTTCGGCGGTGGTGAGGCATCCCTGACCGGCTTCTTTGACCGAGACACACGCTGCAAGTCACACCAAATCACGTCAGATTCGCCTCGTGGATATGCGTCAACGGTGAGACAAGGGCGCTTTGAGGCGGAGAGACCGAAATGACCGTGGAGTTACTCCATCGCGACCAACATCGCCATCACCTTCGGACAAGTTGCGAAGGGAAAAAGACAAAACAGGGCGTGCCCTGTCGAATCGTTGCTAAACGGGCGTTTTGCCCAACGGCAAGACCTGACAAGCGGCAGCGCTGCGGAATGTTGACTGTGAGACAAGTAAGAACTCGACCGCAACTTCGCAAGGCTAGGAAAATGATGGCATGGAGCCGGGCACGGCCTGTAGTTTCCTTGTATCTCCCTTCTGTGCGGCCAATCGGGCTTTGTTTGTATGGGAGCAGTGCATCTGTGCGAGTGTAGAGTGAAGAGAGGTTAATAAGTCGAGGTTCAAGAGAAGGCTGGCAAGTCATGGCACAACTGACTGCAGGGTGAGTTGAGTTGGTTTGCGCAAGGCTGTCAAACAGCGCCCTCAGGCATCAGCCCTTCCTTCCTCCTTTTGGCCTTGTTCCTTCTAGCGGGTTGCTCGTTGCTCCTTCTCCTCGTCTTTGGAATTCGGTCACAATATGTACTCAGCTGCTGGAAAAAGATAGCAAAATCTACCAAATTTCCTCGTGGGGGCTGAGAGCTTAGGCGATGAACCTCCGCTGTCCACTATGGAGAAAGTTCTGAAGAGGAGAATGCCAATTTCTCCATCGAGGGAATTTTTTCCCTCTACTGCTGCTCGGACTCCTCCCCTCTTGATTGACCAATGAACGTATGGGTAACGTAGAACATTCACCGTTGAGGGCAAGCCATGCTCGTTCTTGTGCTTACAAAGTACAGAAAACTCGCTTGGGCAACATGTTTCCGACACTCTGCATAGGTACTCCCAACCCGCCAAGGGAAATCGTACTCGTAATAAACATGAACGCTTCTATCCAGCTGCATCTTGCTACAACATGTCATGCTTCTACGTTGAATGATGCTTTTCATGTTTAACAGTTTGGCCGAGTCCCAGTTGCAAGTCGACAAAATCAGGATGCACACGGTGAGGCTCATGACGATTAGGAGCATGTCGCCGACTGCGGGAACTCTACGAGCTCGTCCGGATTCCTTCTACTAGTCTTGAGATCTTCGTCGAGGCATAACTAGGACGTCGATGGCATCGCTAGGCCATCTAAGCTCTAGAGAGGGGGAATCCTCGCTCCTTACCAAGCATCGTCACGCCCGTTCATGCTACATCCGTCGCGGTCATTCGGAACCCGGCTCAATGCTGGCTTATGCTTGCCCCCATTTACATGTCAGTCGTTGCACAAGCTATACAAGATAAACAGGCTGCACAAGATGCTGCACAAGGCGCTGCACAAGCTGCCGCGCCGGTGAACAAGAAACCATGTTCAGGTATGGAGAAACCATGGACAAGTCTCCGATGGCAAAGCAAGGCGGGGGACAGAAGTCAGAATCCTTGCTGCTTGGTGGGCACCCAAATCATCTGGTGCAGGCGTCTCTGCGTCTTGACTGGATACCGTCTGTGACTGCCACGTTTTGATCCGCCACACGTGAGGAGATCAAGAGGCGTGCCTGGGGAAATCATCCGTCCACCATCTTGCAATGCTAGCGTATCGAGTACGAAGGGCTAGTATCGTATCATATACTGGTAAAGGCAGGTAAGGGCGGGTAATTCAGGCATGCCCTGTTCCGTGGCTTCGATGCTTCAAGTGCCCAAGAGCTCCATGGATGGATGTTGTGGGAACACGCCACACGCAGTTGGTAAGCACCTCCTCAGTCCCCTCATGGTACCCGATAGATAATAACAGAGCGCTACTGTTCAGGCCTGAAAAGTGATCACGAGGCCTTCACATGTTCTGCTGGGGTTGCTTGTGCCCAAGATATGCTATGCAACTACGAGTACTGTATCTCCCGCTGCTGGCTCATCCTGGCCCAACATCAACCGCCATGAAATGAAACCAACAGGGATGGGAGGCATATTACGACTTACAGCCTACCCGCTCGGACCAGAGGCGCAGCCCTCCAACCCTCCCTGATAGGCCAGAAGCATCACATGTCTCTCGATGTTTAACCGCATCACCACGCTTTCAGAGACTGTGATAGGAGGAAAAACGAGGGACGAAACAGGCCAAACACAGCACAGACTGGATGCTTCCCGACCTTCATGCCTCTTTGAAATTCTTCAGTCTTCCCCGCTTGCGAAGCTTCCGCAGGCTGCATATCTACTACACTAGCCAATGTGTTGCGTGCCGCTCGGGGAGGATCTCGGATGCTGCCGGGGTGCTTCTAGACCTCCCTTGACGCCTCCAAAGCTGCAAGCATCAGCGTGTGTCGCATCGTGGGCAGCAAAGTTACCGCGCTGGTACTTGGCGGTTACCCCAGAAGTGCTGAGTTATTACTACCTACCTAACCAAACAATACTCTACTACGACTTACCTACCTGTCCTTAGCCTACAGCTATTCTCATTGCAAAGGCAACGTTGTCTGCCGAGCTGGTCGCAGCATTACGCTACCGATAGACAGAGGCAGTCCAGCTTTGGATCCTTTTTTGCGCAAGATTGTCAACAGACGCGCTTCGGCTGCCTGGATGTGAGGAAAGCATTCCATGTTGTCTCGGATCCTTGGTCTTATCCATGGCCATACTGTACAGTTCTACAAAGTACAATACAGCGTTCATCATATCCACAACAACGATGTAAGCGAGGCAGCGTCCAGCGCATTATTACTGGCATGGTTGTTTGCGCGCCCGCAGGGTCAAATGGCACCCCCGGACCCTGCTCATCAGCCCAGTGCCACGGCTTTGGCTCATTCGACCTCGGGCTGTTGGGTATGTGAAGACCTGTACGAGTAGGCACGCACACAGGTTATGCGCAAGAAAGGCTTCGATGGGGAAATATCCGAATGTCCCCCTACATGATATGAGGTATCATACTACAGTGGCCTGGAATACAAGACATTAGAAACGGACGACGACGCGGATGGAAGCAAGAAACAGGCTCTCGATACAGAACGTACTACTACAGGTACCTCGCAATGTACCAAGGAGGTACTCGCCTAGCTGCGCGAAATCCTGAGTGAGTGATTGTGACTGGTCTCATGTCAACGATTGGCTCAAAGTTGTTTGCGAATTCCCGCCCCGGCACTTGGCGCGACGGGAAGACCAAAAAAAAATAAAAGGCTCTTCGCCTTGTGCTACCCCAAACTGCCAAGCGGTCGCCGTCACCACTGGGCTCTTGCTCCTCGGCAGTTGGGTTGCCAAAGAAGCTTGTGGTGGAAATCGAAACGCAGAGAACGAACAAGCACGCTGCTAGCAATTAGGGGACCCCTCATCTTGACGGACCGGATATGCCTGCTAGTGTCTGGCAGGGAACAGGTAAAGGGACTAATCTTCAACGGTGGATCTTCGAGGTTCCACTTCGGTCTTAACCGTCTCTCTCTCTTAAGCCAAACAAAGGGTCATGGCTCCGTCTGGAATCAAAGTCCAACCCAACTCTTACCCACACTCTTCCTAGGGCACCATGTATGACGACGATGACACCACGTTTTCGCTGGTGTCGACGGCGTCGGTGACGGATGCCACGAGCATCACCACGCGGACCGAACTCGAGCTCGACCACGGAGATGAGGACGCCGGATTTGCGGGCGTTAGCGACGTTACCAGCGACTTCGAGAGCGGCTGGGAGGTTTCATCGGGACCGTCCACCTCGGTCCCCCCAAGCGTCTACGAGGATGAGATTGCCTACGGTCGACGATATCACGGCTTCCGCCGAGGCATCTATCCTATGCCCAACGATGAGGTCGAGCGTCACAGAGAGGAAACGGTCCATGCCCTGTTTCTTCAGCTAATGGTATGTCCAAGGAAGCGGGGAATACGTTTAAGATTTGGTGGTTGTTTTGCTTCGCGCTGGCGTATGCCACCGAAAGCCATCGGCCTCGTCGGAACAAATGGGCGATTGAATGCTCACATGTTTGGGCTGTAGGGCGGACATTTATTCTATGCCAACATTGGCGACTATCCCCAGAAGATCATTGACATCGGAACCGGCATTGGTAAGTTGCATACGAAGCTTGCGCATTCGCTCAAATGCTAATCAACGTTCGAACAGGAATCTGGCCTATAGATGGTACTGCAATTCTCTATGCCCTCATGTATACGTTTACTGGCGCATCGATTGTTTCTTGCACGCATGGCTAACCGATGTCCTCGTGGTAGTCGCTGATCAGCATCCGAGCGCGAGCGTTATTGGCACCGATCTCTCACCGATTCAACCGTCATGGGTACCTATCAACGTCCGCATGTTTATCGAGGATAGCGAAGAGCCCGAATGGCTCCATGGCTCTGAGTTCGACCTAGTTCACTTCCGCCAAATGACGGACGTTCTGCGAGACCTGAAGGGCCTCCTGACCAAGATTTACCCGTTTGTTCCGCCTTTCATGATGCAAAGCCATCGGGCTGTAAAGGACGTGACTGATGTTTGGAGGATAGACATGTCAAGAACGGCGGTTGGGTAGAGTTTCACGAACTCAGGACGGAGATCAGATGCGACGATGGAACTATGAAGGATGACGACCCCCTCCGGGTGTTTCTTGATACGGTGAAAAACGGCCTGCGAGTTTACGGCATCAACATCCTTGCCATTACTGAGCTTGAGCAGATCCTTCGAGAAACCGGCTTTTCAAATGTCCACTGCATCACGAAAAAGGTCCCGATATCGACTTGGCCGCGCGACAAAACCCTGCGAGCCCTCGGTGTGTTTATGAAGACGACTATCAACGACTCTCTCGGAGCCATGGCGGCGAAGCCTCTGGCTGCTCTAAATCTATCTCCAGAACAACGAGTGGCCATGCTCGAAGCAGCACGAGACAGCCTCCAGGACGACACCATCCACCGCTATGTCAACTGTTGCGTCTGTTATGCCCAGAAGAGAGAAGGTCACTTTGCCGAGTCTCTGTATTGAACGGCCTCGTTGTTTCCCTTACGGTGTTTTGCTATGATTGATCACGGAACTTTTTTCTACTTTGGACGGAAATGCAACCCTGATCAGGCTTGAACTCTTGCCTGGTATTTATGGAAGTTCGTTGGATGGATTTTTTTTTCACAGTTTCCTTTTACGCGGAGTTGCCACGGGATTATTCATTAGAGATTGCGTATCCGGGCTTATTGCTGGTATCAAAAAGCTTTGCGAGTCTGTATTTGTTTGCTTTGACAAGGATGGTCTCTCTGTTTTCCCTCCCTCCCTCGTTTTCACCCTCATTCCTTCACACATGCACACACATTCTGTTTCTTCTGGCTCACAACGCATATCTTGATACTTATACTGTATTATAATACCCTCGGCATTGTAATGCCGCTTATTGATAGGCTTCATTTCGCATAGCTGTTCATCTCGCCTTTGGGGATATTGCCTAAAGATGGCCGTTACTTGGTGAGCCCTACGATGCGAACACGGCCAATATAGTTTGATACTAAGGCATCTACGTTTAAAACTGCAATCTCTTCCTACTAGACCAAAGATACACGCCTTTCATCCCAGTCTTGGTGGATTACTTAGTCGCCAATATCTCAACTGCTTCGGCCACTTTCTCTCAAAATGGACGAAAGATGGTGGTGTGGCTGACACATCCGCCACTAGTGGCTGAAGCTTTCGGGTGGATGCAATTGAACCTCTGCCAAAGCAGCAGCCTTGACCCAAAGCTTCAACTTCAACTTTTCCGCCCTCCCATCAACATCTCCACGACACGCTCCAACGACCTTGACGACCATCTTCTTGTGCTACTCAATCCAACATTAGAGACTCGTCCATTCCTAATCCCACTCATCGAATACCAATTCAAACAACATCTCCGTGCAACCCGGGCATTTCTGCCCTCTCACCCAAGTCACAATGGCCACGACAACAGCACACGCCAGCGACGTCGCCGCCATCTTAAACCACACCGCACAGCCCTACAACTTCCGCTTCTCGCCGTTCCTCCGGCAGACGTACCAAGTCGGCCTCCCGCCCGACCGCCCCATATGCAAGGCCTTCCAGTCGGGAAGCTGCCCCAACGGCACGCGCTGCTCGGAGCGGCACGTCTCGGACGGGCGCTCCAGGGACCAGCAGCAGCCGTCGGGCGGGCTCAACTCGCTCGTGTGCAAGCACTGGCTGCGCGGCCTGTGCAAGAAGGGCGAGCACTGCGAGTTCTTGCACGAGTATAACCTGCGCAAGATGCCCGAATGCAACTTCTTCATGCGCAATGGGTATTGTTCGAATGGCGAGGAGTGTTTGTATTTGCATGTCGATCCGCTGAGCAAGTTGCCGCCGTGTCCGCATTATGATATGGGGTTCTGTCCGCTGGGACCGCTTTGTTCGAAGAAGCATGTGCGGAGGAAGCTTTGTGTGTATTACTTGGCGGGTTTTTGTCCTGATGGGCTGGAGTGCAAGACGGGGGCGCATCCGAAGTGGTCCAAGGATCTGGAGAAGCCGGTTGCTAAGAGCGCGGAAAAGACAGAGGAGGAAATCAAGCTGGAAGTGCAGCAGTTTAGGGACGATGATGGAGATCGCTTTAGAGATGGGCGGGGGGATCGAGACGGTCGTGAGGGTAGAGAAGATCGGGGCCATGGGCGGCATGGGCGGGGAGGAGGCGGACGATGGAGAGGAGGAGGTGGACGAGGAAGATATAGGGGCAGAGGACACTAGAGATGTCGCGCCGTGGTGATGAAATGAAGAGGGGAGAAGATCAAACGAAGCCAGGGCTCATGGCTGTTACGATACATTTACAACTTTTTGATACCCTGTTGGGATGGAGGCTATGGCGGGGGAAGGAACACAAATCCAAACAATTGGGCGTTATACGCATATTTATATATACTTTGCATACACATGTTGTATGGAGGAGACAGCATTATCAATGAATAAATAATTCTGAATGAATGAATTTGAGTCAATAAAGTCGTGAGCGTATCTATGTACCGTTGATGAAATCAGAGTGGGTTTCCTTCCATGCATACATAAAACATCCAATCGTTAAATACGGGCTTGCAACATATATATACCCATAGGTTTCCAGCTCAGGCCATGCTGTTCCGGCAGGCTGTTTGCGTCATCAGTTTCCAGGAAATAAAACCGAGTTCGTTTTTTATGTTCTTTTCTTTTCAGTTTTTTTTCAAGTTCTTCTTTCACGCCTTTGATCCTTTCAAGGAGCAGGGGCATCAGTAGGAGGCTGATCCCACTTGGCAGTCTCGCCCGAGTTCCATACGTTGCCCTCGGACTGGACGGCGATAAACTCCTTGGACTCGGAGATGGATCCCTCACCGCCCTCCTCGCCGTCGTCGCTGCCGTCCTCGGAGCCCTCGTATGAGCTCGTCTTCCAGGTGGACAGCTCGTCGACCTTGCGGATGCCCATCATCCACGAGACGATGCTTCGCGGGGCCCATCGTCCGACAAACCCATAGATGCTGGCGCCGAGGCCGATGCGGACGGTGTCAGACTTGACGGAGCCGTCGATGACGTCGAAAACGGTTGCGTGGAGGTGTCGGAGGGAGCTGCCCTTGAGGCCTCGGATGCGGGCTCCGGAGATGGCCGACGCGGTCTGGGCAACAAAGTTGCGTCCGTAGACGTGTCTAGCACCGTCGGGCCAGACCAGCGTGTCCTCGGGGTTTCCTGCGCTGGTCACCAAGCCCTGGGTTGGCGAGCCGGTGCGGATGGGCACGAAGCCGGAGAAGTCGAAGGTGCCGAGCTGCATGTGGGTCACGGGGATGTCGAGAGGTCGCAATTCGGCTGTCAAGACCTCGGTGAAGGCCGATAGAGCGGAGCAGACGGTAGCTTCGGGAGCGTGGAAGGGCGGGTTGATGGAAGAAATGATGGAGGGGGTGAAGACGAGGACCTTGGGAGGGACCCATTTCTCTCCGATGGGGCCAAGCCTTGATGTGAGCAGCGGGAGGAATGTCTGGATGGTGAGAATGGGCTGCAGCAGATGGGTGTTGAAGAGGTCGGCAAAGGCTGATGGGGGGATAGTGGCGATGGGAGAGGTCTGGTAGTGGAGGCTGGGGATCAGGAAGACGGATTTGAGCGTCAGCTGGTTTGGCTTGATGTTGGGCCCGGGAGCTCTGGGAGATGTGAGGAAGTGAGCAAAGCGCTCGATAGCCAGTCCGGCATTGGGAGGCTAGGTGAGAATAGCAGTTAGCAAACTTGCTTTCACATGCAAACTTGGGACTTATATAGTCCTCATCAAAACCACCCAAATGAGTCATGATAAGGATATCATTATGAGGAGAAGACTCACATTTGTGGTATCAATGGTGAGGGGCATAATGTCAGCACGAGAAAAGGACTTGACTGCAGCCTCGTCCTCAGGAGCGTTGCACACGATAAAGACGATGAAGCCGCGCCTCTCCATATCCAGAGCCAGCGACTTGGTCAGCGGCAGGCGAGGGGACCCCGCGATAACGACAACCTCGGAGCGGCCGCCATTCTTGCTTCGCTTGGCCCTCCGTACCTTTCGCACGTACTTGTTCTGCTGGTAGCCCTTGTAGGCAACGGTGGTGGTGATGACGACGGCAGCGCCAATCAGGTACTTGTTCCTAGAGAACCAGCTCTGCAGCTTTTCGATTGTCGACAGCGGCACGACAATGACCTCGGGCTTGGGCGGGGGCAGAGGCTTCACGATGTCAGGCAGCCAGTCGACCGTCGCCAGCCTCTCGCGAACGGCCTCGGAGGCCTTGTCGACGCCCTTGTCGATGAACTCGGCGGCATTGTCCGTGACCTTGCGAAAGGTGCCCGAGATGGTGTTGAGCTGGAGGGGATTTGCGTTAGCCGCGGCTATAAAGCTTTGCTTTTGCCGCAAGGGCGAGGAATGAGGGCAGTCCTTACCACGTCCATCACCTGGTTGTTTTCGGTCGCCATGATGAGGGGCTTCTAGCTTGAAGCGTGGGGAAGAGAAGACGGGGAAGGAGGAGGAGGAGGAAGAAGAAGAGAAGAGGAAAAGAAGAGAGAAAAAAGCTCTAGTTGGGCTCTGAGCCTGATGACGGTATTCAGAGCAGAGGCTTTCACAGGATGGTGTGGAGACGGCCAGCTGGTCCGGTCGGGTCCCGGAGGCGGCTTTAGTGGGATGGGAGAAGGGAAGCGAGCGCTATAAGGCGCTACAGGGCGCTATAGAGCAGCGAGCGGTCCTGTGATTGGCGATGGCTGCACGGCTAGGGGGGGACAGACCAGCTGTCTAGGGCTAGTGGGCGGCACTCAGCATGGGGAGGAAACGGACGAAAAAAAATGGGAGGAATAGGATGTACATGGGTGATTGATAAGGGACATGGAAAATCAAAGGCTGGGAAGATAGAATTGCTCAAGGGCGACACGGCTGATGGCGGTTGAAGCAGCAGTGAAGGATAGGTAAGGCAGGTATGCATGAGCCATGCCCCAAGACCCAAGATGAGGGGAATTGGGTTCTCACAACTGATGAATTTGCTGTACATGGCATGGACACACGTCGAGCATCTCACACGTGTCATATGTGGGCACTTGATTCAAGGCTCTGCAGCTCACCGCTCAGGGCGCTGAGACGCTGGCCAGCCCCATACAATGCAAAAGAAGATGAACCAAAGTCGCAATCATGTTTGCTTTTGGACAAGGCACAGCAAACGTATCATTTCAAGGGGCTTCTCAGGTGCTTCGCTTCCCTTCAATGGCCGTTACAAGACTCTCCCCCTTGTTAACCTCAGTCTCCCCAATGAGGAACAACACATCAGGCACCACGCCATTCTTGTAGGCACATCTAATCAATGTATCAATGCTTTTACCCGTTTCTTTGCCCCTCCAGCTCCTTGACCCCCCGGTCGAGCATGTATGTGCATGTACCTGTATCCGACGTGTAGGTTATCCATGTAAGGCATTCATGTATGTACAAAGTATGTAGGCCTCGCTCGCTTGCATATCAAAACAATGGGGTATCGTCGTTCAACTGCATGTGTCATCTCCACCCGGCACCCGATCCTAAACAAACGAAACGTACACAAGCGGGGTGACATATGCAGCGTATGTGCTGAGCTTGAAATACTGCGTCCACGTCAGATAGATGCCGTCGTCATACTCGCGCAGCATGTGAGGATGCGCTTGCAAGCTGTACGACGGCAGGTCCCCGTCACCGTTGGGCCCTGAGTAGAGGAGGTATGGGCTTGTCCAGGGCCCTTCTGGGTTTGGGGCCGTCGAGATGTAAAAGTCGGCCGAAACGCTGATGCTGGCCTGGCCAATCCAGACGTATGACTGGGCCCGATCCGAGAAGTAAAAGGTTCCCTGTCCTGTTGTTCCGGCATTGGGGACTGCAGCAGCTGGGTCATCGATGGCGGGCTTGGTGCTTGTCCACTTGCCATCCACATAGTATTCGTATTGGCTCTTGTTCTCGACACAATCGACGGGAACCCTTGCTAAAGCGACACCTCCCAGGTGTAGTAGTCCGTAGAGATAGGCATACTCCCCCTTGACAACATTGCCATAGGTTCCATATGCAATCTCGTGCTCTCCCCAGAAATTACCATCCACAGTCGAAACAGCCGGAAGCACGTCTGGGTTGAGGTTGGGCGTGTATGTCATCTTGAACAGGGTGGTTGAAGGCTGAGGTGTCAATTGCTCCATGCTACTGCTGACCATCTTGTTGTTGGACACCCAAGTATAGGCCGTGACAGTTCCATTGAGAGCCGTGTCCGTGACCATTGGTGGTGAGTCTGGCCATGCTGTCCATCTGCTTGCCCCGTCATCACATGCCCCAGAGTTTGGGCACATGTTGGGGCCCAAGGGGTAGAACGTAGGAAGAGTTGGCCGCGGGCCCTTCATCAAGAGAATGCTATTGGTACCATCTGATCCTGCTCCAATCGGTCCTCCCTGTTGAATTGCGGGTGCTTCGTCTTGCTGATGGTCGGTCCAGCCGGCCGTGTTGGCAAAGACGAATGCAAACTGGTTGGTGCCAGGGACGCGGATAGCAGTGTCTCGACAAGTCCAAAGGGTACGAAATCCCATCTTGACCGAGCCGCAGGAGTCGCGGCTGAGATCGGGATCCGTCACATTGGCAAGAATTGTTGCACTCTTGGCCTGGGGCATATAATGCGGTATCAAGGTTGGCTTCTGCGAAATGATAAAGATTTTCTTGCTCTCATATTGAATGGGGGCCGCATAAGTGATAGAAGTGGCCAGGAGAACTGCCAGAAAGAGAAGCAGGTGCATCATTCGACGTTAAAAGTGTAGTACACAGCAAATAACTGGTTCCACCGAAAGAGCGAAATGTAAATCTTGAAAAAAGAGTGACACAGATGGAGAGAAGCGTCTTATCAAAGTTCAATGCCAAGGTTAAAAAGAGGGCGTTAACAGAGCTATAAACCACCTGAAAAGAATGTAAAATGGCGTCTTTGGAGTCCAGCCCCAAATTCTCCGTGGACTTGATGGCGCTCAAGAAAAGGAAAGGTACGAGGCCTGCTGTCAAAAGGACAGGAAGAAAAAAAAGATGGCATCGCCACTGATAGCGTTCAATATATGCACAAGACAGCTCAGACCCTTGGCGCGTGTGGCAGTTCCGCCCCTGCCATTCGTTGCCTTTCTTGGACTCCCGATAAGGCAGCGTCGCAATCTATCTGGAGACTCGTTTTAGTGACCCGAGTCGAGGCTCCTATTGCTCAAATGCTGGAGATTCCAAGCATGACAGCCAATAGTCTGCTGCTAGAGCCAACAGCGAGATGCAGATGGTTTCAGGCATGGCCCACACGCTGCCGCCATCTCACCTTGAGAGGAGAAAAATGAGCCAAAGAATTGTTCATCTGGCTTGTGAAGAGATAATAGAAGTGACGAGCGGCTCGTCCAGGTGGGAATAATGGCAGTGCAAGAACGGAATAGACGACCGACTAGGCAAAGACGAAGCCGATCTCCAGCTAGGCCCCTAGCTTGAAACTACCATCTCGCCCTAGCAATAACCAGGATCTGACCTGGGAAACGAAGACAAGAAAGGGCAAAGAAGGAGAATGGTATAGATTGCGTCAACGGAAGAGTCCGCTTTGAACCCGGCGAACATCCATTTGATATTTTTGTTTTCTGCAAATGTGGCTAGTTGGAGGCGAGCTTCGCTTACCTAGGTCGTGTACATGCGGTTAGCACGTGTCTAATGTCGTTGACAGGCCTAAGCCAAATGGGCTGCCTCAACATCGTAGTCGGATTCACTATACTTGAAGGAAAGTTATCGCTAGACTGGCTAGAGCTTGGCTAACAGCTGTTCCTGAATTGCTGGAGCAATTGGATGCGGGGAAGCCTGCTTTGTGTAGGTATCATCTGGTGTTTCCATTACCAAGGCGATGTCTTTAATGGATGAAGGGCGTGCCCTTTAACAGCTTCAAGGATGCCGTATTGTGTGATACATGCAATGACCAATCGAAGCTATTAATCAGCCCTGTCGTCTGAAATCGGCCTCCAATTGAATTATATCGGCACCTGTCTATAAGCACATCTTATAGTATATCACATATCGTGATCTGGATAAGGCTTTTCCTAGGATATCTTCAGCACAGGGCAGACTGGTACGTTTAAAAGCTCCGATTCTTTGTGCCATGTTTATATCAATCTATAACTGATAATACTTGATTCTGACGCAGTTGGTGGTCGTTTCAAAAAGGATCAACGAGCCGCCAAATCGGAGCCCTCCCAGCATGTCATGGCCTCTTCAGCGTCAAAGACCGTGAGCCTATCAACAAACCAATGGAAGATCTTGTCGTCGAAGTGCATAAGAATGCTGACCGAGCCCTGGATATTTGAACACATATGGCAAAGTTGCTGTCAAGACCCACGAAAAAAACGACTGCTTAACTGAGGTTATGATAGCTTCCGCCGAGAAGTGGCTCGAAGATAGATCAATTAATCTGAGTGCCCCCCTGGCAGATATTCCCGTTAGTCTCAATTATACTGTTGATGTAGTAAGGTATGATAGCTCGGCTGGTTTTAGCAAGTTCATTGGCGATGTGAAAGCAGAGGACGGGTAACAACGAAGTTGCTCAAGGACGCCAGAGTCGTGCCGTACGTCAAGACCAACATTTACGTTATGTTACTGAGCTCCGGGTCCAGCAAGGACGTTTGGGATAGATCCATCAATCATTACAATAAAAAGGTCTCAGCGGGAGGTTCTACTCGTGGCGAGGGCGCACTGCTCGCTCTCGGCGGGAGAATTGCCACTGGAAGCGATGTGGCAGGTAGCGTTCGATGTCCCGCTCAGTATTCGGGGGATATATTTGCTTCAAGTGCTCTACAGGCTGGTAGATGAAGCTGGGAGCAAGTACATTCATGTCGGGCCAGGAGGGCATCCTGTTGGTTTGCTCTCCAATGGCTCGAACCTTGGATTATCTAATGTATTTCTTCAATCCATTATCTGGATGAAGCCGTGGACATACGACTATTCAGTTCATCCTCTGCCGTGGGGATCCGAGATTGACAGGAAATTCTACAAAAAGCCCGATTTAGAGTTAGAGTCTTCAGGACAGATAGCATCGTAGACCCCAGCCCTGCTTGCAAAAGGGCCCTTGAAATGGCTGAGGCGGCTCTTCGTAATGCCGGTCACTAGATGGTTGAGATTAACCCTCCATGGCTTTTTCCTCAGGGGAGAGATCAACGACCACGGCGTTTTGCAAATGCGCTTCTACATGCAACTTCCTCGAGCTATCAAGTATCTGCATTACCTTTGGGTCAAGTACATCCAGGGAATTCTCCGTGGGCTGACCTCCTGTACGACTGGTATGCCAAGGATGTCTATGAGTACTGGCAACTAACTGCCAAGCGAGAAGCATGCAAGAGAAGATGGTTCTAGTGGTGCCAAGATTGACTTTATCCTCGCTCTGCCAAATGCACTCCCCGCTGTTCCTCACAATGGAATACATGATGCTGTGAGAAGTTGTGGATATACCTTCTTCCTTAATCTGGTGGGTGCTCTTGAATATCGACATGTTACGTACGTGAATTGTGAAGTTACTAATGCCAAGTGCTTGCAGATTGACTACTCCGCGGACGTGATGCCTGTAACTCACGTGGACAGGGAAAAAGACCAGTTGCCAAGCACTTTCGATATCTCGAGACTCAACGAAATTGCTCGAGGTGCCTACAAGTTAAACAATGCAGATAATATACATGGTCTTCCAGTTGGTGTCCAGGTTGTTGGAAGACGGTTGGAGGAGAATATGGTGCTAGCGGCTATGAAGAGGGCGGAAGATGCATTGGGCGATGGCAGGTTTTAACTATTAGACCTTGATTGAATGTATGAATTGCTGAATCATGAAATATCGTTACAAACATCCCTATTGGAGAGTCGGTGTGATGAGCTAAGATCCTCACCGAGCAACGCACTGTGTAATACGTACTTCTCACTCGTGTAAGTACGCGCCAATCATGGGATTCCACTTCGTCTATACTACGAGGTATCAAATGCTACCATAATCTGTGATAGCTCGACACGCACGTCTACCTAGCTTTGTGCTCATCAGATTGAATACTACAGGCGTGCTTCCATCGCCACCAAGATCATGCCATCTGTACCAAATAGGAAACCTATGTTGCCTCCAACTACAAATACGCGAGGCTCAATGAGTCAAAACACCAAGTATTTGCACGCTCTGGGCTTTTTTCAGGCGTCATAACTCGGAGATTCATCTGGCCGTCTAACCTCGGCTCCAGTATGCATGTCTTGACAGTGTTGACCTGTCCTCTCGGCGTCTCCGACTCAGGTAGCCACACTAGGTATTTCTATGCATGTTGAGGGATATCGACACTCTTGAGGTTTAGTCTCTCGGTAGGGCGAACCAATCATCCCATTAACATCTTCACCGGCCATCTGTGAATGTGACAGCTTAGGAAGCAGGGGGATCCAGGACCCTTGGGCAAGTATACCGACCACCTGAGCTGACTCTTGTTATATTATGCCGAGTACTTTGTTCAGCTCGGAGTATCCCCATAGTATATATAAAACGGTGACCAATCAGATGTGAAATAGCACATTGTACTTGTTTGTATCCCGTTGTTTCTTTTGGTGGCGGGTTTACATTGATAAGTGACGGATATGCAACCCGAAAATGACAAATTTGTAAGCATGTCACTGCCGGCAAAGAACCCTGAATGCTCTAGATGCTTCCGAAGGATTCTCCATAAGATGCTATCTCATGCAGTTTGTGCCAAAATGGGTTAACGGACGCCCGATTCCGTGAACGTGCATTTGTTTGAGACCCCCATGTTTGCAGGTTGGTGAGAGGCTAGTACTTGACACTTCGCATACTAAATCTGCTAGTGAAACGTTGGGTAAGATGCATTGGAGAGGATGTACGTATGAAGTTTATTTAATACTGCTCTTATTTTCCATGTTATAATCTAAATACATCATCATATTTACATATTTACGACTGAGTTGAGTGCATCTGCTATCAGTGTTTCTAGAGCCTTGCTACACCATTACGAGATATAGTAATGGTCCCTCTGATTCACTTTCATACACACCCTGAACTACATATGCCCTACACTTATTAGCTGGAAGTTAATAGACTAATCTACTATTTTTCTCTGTATCTCTTCAAACACAAGTAAACAGCTGAAGCTTATATTCCAGCAGGTTACACGATGCCAATCATCTGCCGCTCCGTCGGCATTGCTCATTCACGCAGCGCCCGGCTTAGTCATCTTGGGCCGCGTATACTTTACGCCTTAGCTGTATGATTAGAAACCGTCGCATCCCAATCATGATATTACACCTCTTGCCATCGGAGAGATAGAAACGCCCCAAGTCTGAAACGAGGTGCCGCGATTCAAGGCATCCGTTTGTGACGTGGCGAGTGTCTAGAAGAGTCTCTGGCGCCTTGAAACCATGTAGACGCGATTATTTTCTCTTCTTTTCTTCGCATTAGCCTGCAGGCGTCGTTTTGATATCAACTTCCAGTGCGTCTGGTTTTAGATCACAGATACATCTTTATACTCGATACCCCATACTTCAAAGACTGTCAATATGCCGGAACATGATCCCTTGGTCCTATCATACACCCACCTCGCGCAGTTTCGCCGAGCAGGTGAGGCACTGACCATCTTGAAGAAGGTGGCCTCCCTTGTAAAGCCGATCATGCGCAGCCGTGGGTGGAAGGTTGGGGAGCTGGTTGAGTTCTATCCCAACCAGCAGAATTTACTTGGTGCGCATGCACTTGTCAATAGCATGGTCAACCGGTTCGCAGACTGACTGACCAACTATCATAGGGCTAAATGTTAATCGCGGGATGAGGATATGCCTACGGTTACGTTATCCGCATGACCAGAATCAGTTCCTCCCGACCGAAAGCATCGTTGACACAATGCTACATGAACTTTGTCACATTGTACATGGACCTCATGATGCCAAGTTTCATGCTCTCTGGGACCAACTGCGTGATGAATGGCAAGGACTCCTTTTCAAGGGATACACAGGCGAAGGATTCTTGTCCGAGGGTCATCGGCTGGGCGGAAGACAGGCGCTGCCGACTCATGAAGTGCAGCGGCTTGCCCGTGCAGCCGCGGAAAAGCGAAAAGCTCACGAGCAGTTGAGTCGGGGGTCAGGACAACGGCTTGGCGGAGGGGATATATCACGGCCGCCAAGGCCAGGTAGAAACCTACGCCAAGCAGCAGCGGCGGCGGCCGAGAAGCGCACAAAAGCTCTCGAGGGCTGTGCAACGGACAAGCTGAGTGACAACGAGATTCGGATCATTGCAGACACGGCGTCGAAGAATGGATTTCGTACACAGGCAGAAGAGGACGAGGCCAACGATCTTGCGATTGCGCAGGCCCTATGGGAGATGGCCCAGGAAGACGAGATGTCTAATGCAGGTGGTTCATATGTGACCTCATCGCCTGCGGAAAAAATAATGACGAGCAACGGGAACAAGACGGTGTCATTTGACGGCTCAAGGCCAAGGCCGGGCGTGGGGAGCAGCAGCGGCAGCAGCAATACTAGCACGATCAATAAGAGACCACCAGTACCTCCTCGTCCCAGAGAGGAGCGATTCTGGATCTGCTCAGTATGCACGTTGCATAATCCGCAGGACTTCTTGTGCTGCGATGCCTGCGGGGTGGAGCGCGGCGAGGCAACATTACACGTACCGGCGACACCGAGACAGCCTGGGCCGAGGCCAGCTGTGATTGACCTAACAGATAGTCCGCCAAAGAAGAAGACGAAGGGTCGTGAGACACTGCAAACAGCCCAGAGGCCACCAGCATCGACGTCGGCGTCGGGCGCCGTGTCGGCACCGGCTCCAGCTCCTCCACCAACGTGGCGCTGCGAATTTTGCGCGACAGAAATGGAACGGCAGTGGTGGACCTGCTTTACCTGCGGACAGATGAAGTTTAATTCACGATAGGCTGGCAGCAGAGCATGGCGCGATGCCCGCTGGCGCGATGCCCGCTGACACTATTTCTGGCTAAGGCAAGCCGAAGCCGAACCAGAGAAATGGACTTGGAGAGAATGCGGTGAAGTTGCCCGTGTCTTTGGAGGGGCCCATAAAAAAGCTGCTGGATGCAAATTTGTTTGCTGCATGGGATTGATGGGAAAGCTTTACGAGCAGTACGGAGCACCAAGTACTCCCGCTACTGTACTCGTACTTGCAGGAGCCCGCCCTCCAAGGCAAAAACCAGGGTCTCTGGTGTGGTCTTTTTTCTGGAGCCGGGTGGTATTAGGAAAAGCGCCGATTGGAAAATGGAGTTAAGATCGGCTTGGTGGAGCTTTCGAGACATGAGCCTTTTGATGCGATTTGCTGTCTAAGTCGAGCTATGGATGGTGTTTGGAATTTTGGGGGGAAAGCAAAGGAGCGAGCAAAGTTGCAGTATTTTTCATGCGGGCTTATATTATGTACGGGTACACCTCTAGGCCAATCTGTTTATGAATGTTCCTGTAGTCGGAGAAATGAATTGTGAAGTGTCGCATCTCGGAAAAATGTACAAGAGGGTACGCGGCATGTACAAGTAAGACAGACTCCAGGTCAAAAGAGCTGAGGTCTGATGGGCGCCGGATACCGGTACACGTATTCGGTGCTAGCAGCTTCTGATCCCTGGACGCCATGCCACGACTACAGCTGCTAGTATTTAGTATTACAGTAAGATTCAATCTCAGCGGCTTGTGATGGATGTACTGCTCGTTATCAGTTGAGGCTTTACGATTTACAGGTATGTGTATGTGCCAAATGGATACAGTAGCGATAACACGATGCTCACACATTTTGTCTCAGGCCATCTTGCTCGATCCGGTGTCACCAGACGCCCAGTCGCATCTCCACCAGCACCAGCAGCTCTAGTAGAAGCAAGCCTCCATACTTTTTGGTCCAACGACTCCATAACCCGAAGCCGTGTTCTAGACAACGGGTGGATCCGAGCTTTGCTCAGCATCGGGAGGACCCTGGTCTGCAAACAGGGTTAGCAGGGGTTGCGAACGAGGCTTGTCATGCAGCCAAAAAAGCCAGAACCCTGCAAGGCCAAAGAGAGGGACGAAAGAAAGAACAGCTGCGAGAGAGATCAAAGAGAGAAAAAGAGGTGCTGGGCGAAAGAGAAAAAAAAAGCAAAAAAATTCCATGGATCGCCCAACTCTGGCAAATGCGCACTGCCTGACTGGATCCAGGGGCTGAATACCTACACACTGACCTCCCAGCTCTGTGATCCTTGCTTGGGTCGCTCTCATTCGCCGAGCCTTGCTGCCTTTTTTTCATTCTGCTCGTCTTTGCTTTGCTTTGGCTTGATCTGACAAGAGGGGAGGCTTGGCGACACAACAGGCACAAGCACAAGTCAAGGCACCTGTTTTATTTTGGTGCTAGTTAGTAGCTTTCATCTAAGCCCTGCGGATTGTGCGGCACTCGTGCTCGGCCTTGCGCCCGTTGCAAGAGCGACAAAAGGGAACGAGGAGGATTGAGGGAGCGACGCCGCGGTTGCCATGATTGACATTGATTGACATTGATCTTGGGGGCCCTTGAAAGTTGACCCTCGTCCTTGGATTTATTTCCTGCTTTCTGCTTTGCATGGGCCAAGAACGCTGCAAGATCAGCGTCTCCGCATCTCGCTGGGCTGTCGGGTCGGGTCAGGTTCAGGTTCTCTGCCTTGTCTGGCGCTGGCAGTCTTTCCCGACCTTGGGCGTCTCAGCAGAGAATCCATTTTAGCTGCAGTAGTGATTTGCATGTCGCAGGCCCAAACTCAAGCTTGCAAGCTTTGGTCGAGGCGAGCTGGGTCTTGTACCGAGCCGGACCTGGTCAAGTGCCAGTCAGATCGGATGGGGGGAGCGGCCGCATTAGCAGCCAGAATGTGAGAATGTGATAGGGCGGCAATTGCAGGCCCAGACTGTCTGGTGCCTTTTTTCCTATCCGTCCTTTTTGCCCGTCCACGCATCCAACTCGTGCCCTAGCCGGGTTCCATGGGAAACTCAAAAATCGCAGAGGTGGAAATGCGGTATGTACAAGCACACACGGAACGGACAAAGAACACGCAAGGCCCGATAGCAAAAGAGTCAACCCCCATCTAGGCTCATCGTGGAAGCGTTCATGCTAGACTCGTGGAGTTAGCCCCAGAGCGCCACTGCTGATCTTTGTCCAAGTCCTTGCAGCAAGCTTTCTGGCAGCTTGATTTCGGATTTTGCCACCGCAGCTTGACAGGCGGACTTTGGAGTCGTGCCACTTTCCAAGGCCCACCGACGGCCTGTTTTTTTTTTCCCCCTGTGCTGTTATTCCCACAAACCTGCTGCCCTGACAGAATCAAAGTACTAGACGAGCTAAGCTAATGGCCCTCACAGCAGGGCGAAGGAAAAAAGGCGACGGGATGGGATGCCTCGCAGCACGAATGGGTCACCGGGCAAAATCCATACGAGAAGGGACATTGTTTAGTGTGCCCGCACCATGGCTAGACAAGCTAAAGTAAGAAGCACGGAGCGCCCAGCAAAAAAGAAACAAAGGCCGATGCGATGCCCATCTTCCGGGTTCTCGTCTTGCTCGCCTTCTGTGCTGTGGGCGAGACGGCGTCTCACCTTGAGGCACATGGACACCGAATTTCGAATGTGCGGTCTGGACGAGGCACGCACGTGTATGTACGAGTACAAATACAGGTATGAATGATGGAGTGCTTGTGTGCAGTACAGCTGCTGGGATGTTATATGTGACTGGTATATGTACCTTGGTGATTGGGCAGGCTGCATTGGATGCTCCACGGTCCACACCCTGTGTTTGCATGCGGCTGGCTGGCTCTTCTCCCATCACGTCCATGTATGTACCGATTCCTTTTTCATGTGTCAGTTGGCCCGCGTCGCCCGCCAGTCCGAACCAAAACGCCCAGGGCAGCGGCGGGTTTCTCATTCGCCCAATGGGTAAATCAAAAGGCCTTTTTGCCGGGGCGTCACCAAGTAAGACGGATTGATTGCCTGCTCAAGTCAAGGCAGGGAGAGGTGATGATGGTGCTAGTACGAGTAGCTTCTGTGAACGTTGCAATACATACGATACGATGCGTGTGTAGAGTAGAGTAGCGAGATAGACGGTGGGCCAAGGTTGAGGAATGCGGCAGCCCGGCATGAATCTGGTCTGTCTGTACGAGTACGGGCTTGTCTGTCTGAGGGAGCACTTGTTGAAATCAGACGTCTCAGCTCACCCACGTCCCACCTCTCAGGTCAATGGCACATTGCATCAAAGCCCGGTACTGCACATGTACTCGCATGGATTGATGCTCTTTCACAGCACAGCACTGCCCCTGGCACGGTCAGTCAACCAGAGGGCTTCCAGTTCCATGTCAGCTACTGCACTGTACTGTACAAGTCGTGTACTGAATGGAGGTGGTGCATTGGATGTATGGATGTACGTACTGTGGCCAAGAGCCGCACCAGAGTTGAGGCTGCAAGCAATGTACCTTGGTAGTCCTAAGGTATAGGACTTCCAATGCCATCGAAACCCAGAACAAAGGCACACTGCAGTCCAAAACCTTGCTCTTGAATCGCCTCATTCTCACTCACCTATCCTCTCACCTCCTCTCACCTCACCTCCCCCCCTCTGCTGCTGCGCCTTTGTCCACCACCTTACATACTCGGCACCTCGTACTACGATTTCCGAGCTCCTTGGGATTCCTTGCCTGTCTGTCTCAGCTCAGGGTCCCGTCGATTCTAGTTCCAAGCCATCAATCCTAGCCCAGCCCCAGTCCCCACGCTGTCTGTTCGCGGCCCTCGACGGCGAACAAGAATAGTTCAAAAGCCACCAGGTCCGCTTCATTCAACCTCTTGTTTCAACCCCCCCGCTTCCGGTCCGCAATTGATCCTCTTCCTCTACCCATCCAAGCTGCCTTGTCTTGTTTCTCGCCCTTTCGCCCTTCTGCCGTTCCATCGTCGTTCCCCCCCGTCTGGTAGCCGGACAAGCTCGCAAACTACGGCCGGGCATTTTTATAAATCGGGACCCTACCAGCTCGGCACTTGGCCCTCTTTTGTCCGTGACTCCGTCTGCCCATCCTATCGCTTTTAACTTTTCACGACTCCAGGAAAGCGGCCATCCAGCCATCGAATGGGTGGAGCCCGAGATCTGCAATATCCCACGCCATTGCGATACCGGCATAGCTTCGTCAAGTAAAGCAGCACTAACGCATCGAGTCCTGGGTTGCCGTACTTCCCTTCTCCTTTGTCTCCGTGCCTCCAATTATTCAGCTTGCTATCAAAAAACATCCCTTGTCGAGCTGGACTCTTGTCAGCTCGTCCTTGCTTCCGAGTCAAGTTGGGCCGGCCTCCGTCAACTCAGCCACCATCCTCGACCTGCTCACGAGAGCCCCGGGCTCTGGATCTCCTCGTTTCGAGTCCTAGACGACGAATTTCATTGCTACTGTCTTGCAGCATCTTTGTCTAGGCCCGCTGCGCACGTCTCCCTCATGCGTGGAATGCCAACGAGATGACGTCCCTGGAAGATGCTCGCGAGAGCTCTCAGACTCGAGCATCCCAGTCCGCTCCGGCTCCCTCTTCCGCTGCCCACGATGCTCCGCGAGGTCCGCCGGATCTCGATCCCGACCTCGTAGCCTCTATGAAAGATCGAGGGTCGTCCAAGGCTGCCACGGCAGACATGAACGGCCGTGTCGATCAGAGTCCTCGCTCCATGGGCGGTGGACGATTCCTCAGAGACCCTGGCGATGGAGTCCGTTCCAAATCCCAAAGCCCATTTCGACTCTCCATGCCTTCAATATCGCCCGGCCAAGTTGCCTTTTCCGCGATGCAGTACCTGCCTGTCCCCGTCATCGTACTAAACAACCTCAAGACCGTTGTACTCGCCAATGAGGCCATGGGGAGAATGCTCGGCATCATTTCTGATGACTTGAGCGATGAGGATGCGTCGGCGACGATGGACAAGTTGCGTGGTCAGACCCTCTCACAGGTAGGCATTGATATGATTCAGGATGGCCGTCCTGTATGGGTTACATGGGAGGCTTTCCTCGACACCTTAATCACTGAAGTCGGCGTACGGCCATCAGTCTCGAACCATCAACGACGACCGTCTCATCTTGGACCCAGCGGCGATGCCACGCCAACTGCCACCATGGCTCTTGCGCAGGCGACCGACCAGGCCAAGCACATCGAGCGACCGACCCAGGATGCGACAGTAGAAGTCATCATCACTAGAAAAGACATCACCAAAACCACCTTCAACAGCCGATACAAGGCAAAAGAATCCGAATACCACGCCTTTGCCAAAATGATCATTACCGTCTGGGAAATTGAGGATAAGCAAACCTTCTTTACTTTGACCTTCACCAACGCCCAGTCCGCTCCGTCGATGCCGCTTAGCAGCCGAAGAGCTATTGCTCGATCCAGCATCCTTGAAGCTGTCGAGAAGAAAACCATCTCCACCTCGAATGCATCGTCTGTCGCCTCCAGTCGAGACTCTACTTCTCCCCTGTTTTACAGTCCGGGCGTCATCACCATCTCTTCGAGTCCCTTCCCTCCCATGGGACCTCCGACTGTTGCGTCACATTCGCAAGCAAGCACGCCTTCGGTGTTACAAAAAATGATTAGGATGAAGGACGCTCTCATCGACAGTACGCAGATGCCCGTCGTTGCCATGTGGAAGGATGGCAGCGTAACATTTCCAAACAAGGCTGCGAGACAGCTCTTCCCTGTCGATGCCGATCTCGACTCGTCTGGCGATGGCTTTAACCTGCTAGAGAAGTGGGAAGTATATAATGAAGATTTCACGAGGCAGCTAGATGTCAGCGAGTATCCAATCTCCATTCTACTTAGGACAGAGACGCCATTCGCCAGCAAGCGTATAGGCATGTACGCACGCAACGGGAAGAAAATCATATTTGATGTGTTGGGAGAAGGCATCTACGATGAGACAACACACGAATTCCTCGCTGGTATTGTAACTGGCCGTGATGTGACTATGATGAGGGAGGAAATCACTCATATCAAAGAGCGCGACGAGGAGCGGTTCAAGATCATTTGCGACGCCATGCCACAGCTTGTATGGACGGCACGTCCGGACGGAATGCACGATTTCTTCAATACGAAATGGTACACGTATACCGGCCTGAATCCTGAGCAGTGCATTGGCCTGGCTTGGCAAGCCGCCATTCATCCCGACGACAACCCCGAGGCTCGCTCTCGGTGGAGTCACTCCCTAGAAACAGGAGATCCCTATGTCATGGAGTATCGTTGCCTTAGTAAGGAGGGAGAGTGGAGGTGGTTTCTCGGCCGTGCCCTCGCTGTGCGCGACAAGGAAACGGGCAAGATTGAGAAATGGTTCGGTACGTTTGAGCCTCCTTGATACGAAAATTGAGTATCAATGGAAACTAATCTTTTTAACAGGAACTTCTACCGACATCCACGAGAGCATGCAGACAAAGTTGAGTGCTAAGCGTACTCGCCAGCAGTTGCTCAGCGTGATTGCCCACTCACACGTCACCATCTTTACTGTTGACCCCGAACGCCGAGTAACGATGCTGGAGGGCGCCTTGATCTGGAATAGCGCCTCCGACGATAACCATGAGAAGAGCAGGTGGTTTGTTGGAGAGAACATGTATACCGTTTTCAACCGAATCTCTGGACGAGAGCTCGATGAAGAACGCCTAAAGTGGCTTCAGCCCATTGAGGACATTCTCGAAGGCCGGAGTAATGAGGATGTAAAGGAGCATGGACTTGGTGAGTTGAGAAAAATTAGACATCCTTTAGAGAATGGCAATAGAAAGATGCGGCAAACTAACCGTTGAGGGGTTACAGATGATCGCTGGTATCGAACTCGATTTCACCCGATGCTCGGAAAAAAGACCAAAGATGGCATGGCTACCAAGGAGACATGTGTTGATGGGGCCATTGGCGTAATAATGGATGTCACCGAACTCAAGGTCAGAGGCGAAGCCTTGCGAGAGCAATCTAAGGAGAAGCGTCGCGCAATGGCAAACGAGGCTGCCGCCAAAGAAGCTACAAGGCTAAAGAGTCAATTTCTGGCCAACATGTCTCACGAAATCAGGACGCCCATTACAGGAGTTCTTGGCATGGCAGAATTGTTGAGCGATATGGAACTGACTCAAGAGCAGCGTGAATATGTTGACAACATTCAAAGCTCTGCGACATCGCTGCTCACGGTAATCAACGATATTCTGGATTTTTCAAAGGTGGAATCGGGTCGCTTGGACATTGAAGAAGTCCAATTTTCTCTCTCTCACATTGTGCAAGATGTGCGGAAGATGCTCAAGTTTGCTGTTGAGCGGAAAAATCTAGACTTTCGATCTGACGTGGGCAAAGATATTGCCAATGAACGTGTCGTCCTTGGTGACCCCGGCAGGTTGCGGCAAATCATTACCAATCTCCTCACGAATAGCATCAAGTTCACCAATCAAGGATATGTCAAGTTTTCGGTGGTAAAGGAGCGTGAAACAGCCGAGACAATCGAGGTTCGCTTTGTCATTGAAGACTCGGGAATTGGCATCGAGGAGGAAGTCCGCAAGAAGCTCTTTAAGCCGTTCAGCCAAGGAGACCCGTCTACGGCGCGAAAATTTGGCGGTACTGGACTGGGATTGACAATCTGCAAGAATCTGCTGGACCTGATGAATGGCCGCATCAAATTGGAATCAAACGTGGGATCGGGCACGAAAGCAACGTTTTGGATCCCCTTTATGAAGCCAACGGGAGCGCCAGCTCCCACGCTGGTAGAACCTGGAGCCATCCCCGATCGCCTGCAATCTGAGTTGAGCCTCTCATGCAACAGCTCAGAATATGAACAGATGACGGGCGCCTCCCAAGGCTCAGAGGGCATTACGAGTAACTCTGGCGGCAAATCTCGTCGGCGCGCATCCCTTCGGACACCCCCTCCCGCAGAGCAAGAGCTGCCTCTGTCTGAACGATCACGATTGCATATCTTGGTGGTAGAGGATAAGTAAGTGTTTTACCTTGGGATCGCCTCTCCAGTATGTCTTTATTGCAGTCAGATGCTAATATACTCCCGCTCATTTTAGCCCGGTAAATCAGAAGATCGCGACACGTACAATTGGAAAACTTGGCTTCCAGGTCTCGGCGACTTGGAATGGCAAAGAGGCGCTGGATTACATGATTGGGGCGTCGAAAGGCCAAAATAAAATGCCGGACATTATACTGATGGATGTGCAGATGCCCATCATTGATGGCTACAAATGCACCCATCTTCTGCGACATCATCTTCCATACAAAACCCTCGTTCAAAACGTGCCCATCGTGGCCATGACTGCGTCTGCAATCCACGGGGATCGCGAGAAGTGCACTAAAGCCGGCATGGACGACTACCTAGCGAAACCGGTTACGATGAAGGTGTTGGAGAAGATGCTGATTAGGTGGTCCATCACACGGCGTCGCCCCCAAGCGGGGCCGCCGGCCTCTGATTGCTCTGAAATGGGTGAGCATTGTGATAATGCGGATATCCCGCATCTGGGCATCGAAGAGAACGATCCATCTCCGCTTTCAGCATCTGAAGAATTTCATACTAGCCCAATCACGCCTCGGCCACTTACGACCAACGGAGGGCCTGAGCCTTCGCCATTTGATTCGGCTATTGCCGTTGAGCTGTCACCCCCAGTTCGTCGACTTGAAGATGAAAAGGAATGGTCGAATATGCTCCATGAGACGAAGCTCATTGATGCGGCTGGAGGTGTACCGGCCGACCTCCGAAACAACTCTCTTCCCGAACCGGGTGCAGGAGAGGCTTTGACTGAAGAGAATGTCAATAAGCTGGAGAACGGGACCGGGACCGGGACCGGGACGGGGGTTTAATCTCCCTCTCCTTTATAAACGCAAACTCCACGGCAATATTTTGTTTTTCATGTTGCTTTGAACAAAAGTTTTGGCTTCTTTTGATTGAAAGAAGCATCTGCCCCCGGGCAATTTATGCAACTCGCATCCTTATAAGATGCTGAAATCTCACGATTACGACTTTTTGGGTGTCTTTTTTTCTTCGTTCATTTTTTTTTTACTACGATATTCCTTGCTCTAAAGGAGGCGTTCACTAGGAGGACAGGCTGGAATTTTTTTTTGGGTTGAAAAAGGATAAGTATAGCATGCGCGCACAAAGGAATAGGCTGGTGCCATTATGATCATCCAACGACAGTGGAATATTACAAGCTCACGGGCTTTCTGGTCAAGGATAAGGGGTAAATGGTTTGTAGATGGATTCTCTATGTTTTCTCTTGTGTTTTCTTTCTTTCTTTTAGGGGCTGTACTTACATGCGGAGCGAAATCTTGCTTTTGTTGTCCATGATAGAATGGGAAAAGGAAAGGACTTTGAAATTTATGGGACTTTGAGGTAAAAGGGATATGGAGCTGGGATGAGCGCATATATATGCTGGATGAAAAGGATTCGACGATTTGCTGGACTTTAAGGGCCTGTATCTATGCCTGAAAATCGGAATGTTTTAATACGTCAATATATAACTACAAATACGATATATACGCACCGATTTTATTGGAAATGTTATATGATTTCGGCCAAGTCAAGGCGTGAGGAGATTGCGTGTAAATTGGGAGGCATGCCAAGGTACACCTTTGGTAGGCTATTACTGGGCACTCTTCAGCATTAGATCGGTATACGGACCTGGAGTTTGAGTACGGAGTACGGAGTACATGCAAAGTGATGAGGACTTTAGAGGAAATTAGTAAGAGGCAGTTTGTGCCTTGTATTTTAGGCCACAAATTGCACAGTGCAAGCACGGCTTTTAGCGTTGTCGAACATGACATTTTTTTTCAACACCCAGAGAATTGATTGCAAGTATTGCTCGAGCCCCTCGCACTTGACAACCGCCGAGAGTTTGCCTGGCGCAAATTCAGACAGTGAAAGAAGGAACAGCATTTTCGAACCGGATCTTTCCTACCACATCCCCGAACGCAGACAAAAGGAGAAGCAATCGAGCGACTCTCTTTCCCACGCCGCCACCGCAAGTTTTTCTGCTTGCCTCTTCACATCCCACCGCCGCTGCCCCGCGATTTTGACTCCCGCCTCTGAAAGCTCCAAATTTTCAGCTTTCTCTTTTTCTCTTCTTCCTTCTTCAACTCTTTCGCAATCCAACCAACCACACGAAACAGAATCACAGCCCCGACAAGCACAATGGCTGCCGCTGCGATTGACACACCGAACATGGACCAGCAGGTCGACCTTTCCACCATCCCCATCTCCCCCAGCGACGGCGAGCACGGGAGCACCGAGGCCAAGGATGACGGAAAGCCTGTGACTGTGTTCCACGACAAGGACAACTTCACCGTCAAGCACCCTCTCCAGAGCAAGTGGACTCTGTGGTTCACCAAGCCACCCAGCGGAAAGGTACGGACTGTCAAAATGGAGCAGGCATTGAGCTGGCCGAATTTCGGTTTACGTTTTTGCCTTGATGAGGAGACGGAGCTAACATTTTGTTGCTTTTTGCTGTAGGGCGACAACTGGAATGACCTGCTGAAGGAGGTCATCACCTTTGACTCGGTTGAGGAGTTCTGGGGCGTATACGTAAGTCCATCCTTTGCCCACGGTCCTTACCATTATGCTGTGTTTCCCACTGCTGACTCTTGCATTGTGCAGAACAACGTTGCTCCTGTTTCAGAACTTGCTCTCAAGTCCGACTATCACCTGTTCAAGGCTGGCGTTCGCCCTGAGTGGGAAGACCCCCAGAACAAGCACGGTGGCAAGTGGTCCTACCAGTACAAGGACAAGCGCAATGTCGACGTCGATCGCCTCTGGCTCCAGGTCATGATGGGCGCCATCGGTGAGACCCTCGAAGAGGAGGAGGATGGTGAGGTCATGGGCGTTGTTGTGAACGTCCGCAAGGGCTTCTACCGTATCGGTGTCTGGACTCGCACCATCGGAAAGAGCATTCCCGGACGAGGCGACGGAGACGTTGCTGGCGGAAAGGGCCGAAGCGGAGAGAAGGGTAAGGACATTCTCCTGTCTATTGGTCGGAGATTCAAGGATACCCTCGAACTCCCCGCCAACGAGCAGGTCGAGTTCTCTGGCCACACCGACAGCGCCCACGCCGGTAGCACCAGAGCCAAGGCCAAGTACGTCGTGTAAACGCTTGAGACGATAATTTTTTCTACAATAGAAGTAGAAAAGGGTCACATTTATTACACCTACCGCAACGAGATATCTAGCACAGCCCCGGTATACGGCATCTCTCTTGAGGTCTTTCCACCATGGGTTGAAAAGGCCGGTCCGGAAGGGGCAGGTGTGGTTGGAGGCATGATTAACTTTTTTCTTTTGTCGGATTCGGGTCGGGGTTTGCGCACGGCAAGGCTTGGGCTTGGCTTCTCGGGCAACTAATGACTCTGAGACGATGGCATATTTCTCACATCTCATGACGGCGTTAGCTCAGGAGCTTTCGTTTTTATTTTGTTTTCCATGTTGAAACTCGTCGAGAAGACCGCACGAGAGGGCAGATGCGGTCGGCGAGGAAGCAAACAAGGAACTTTTACCTAAAAATAGATGTTTGATGTTTAGGCCAAGAATGATGTGCTATTTTTATATGCATTTTTTTTATTCAAGATAATTTTTTTAACCATCTAATGTGCTGCGGCTAACAGCACAACCTTGTGACTTCCTGCTAGGTAGCCCTTGAACCCCCCCCAAGTCTCTCCAACATCTGGTTAATTAGATGTTTGCTTACAGCTATCTACATGTATCTGACCCCCTTCTATCCCACACACCAACACCATAGCTAGGTAATTCACAAGGGTAATCAAAAACGGCAAAAAACATCGTTTCCGTGAGAAATAAAAAGAAGGCTCATGCTTCATCGCCACTGTGCTCATCGGCAAAAATGGCCTTGACAAGCTGCTTTTTGTTGATCTTGCCCATGGCGTTGCGCGGGATGCTCTCGACCACCTTCATGACTTGCGGGATCTTGTAGTTTGCGAGACGGCTCTTGAGGGCGCGGCGCATCTCCAGGGCCGACCACTTCTCTGCGACGGAGCGGTCCAAGACGATGACGGCGCCGACCTTGTGGCCCCACGAGCCGCTGGGCACGGCGACGACGGCGGCCTCGGCGACCTGCGGCAGGGAGAGGAGCTCGCGCTCGACCTCGAGGGCGCTGACCTTTTCGCCGCCCGTCTTGATGATGTCGGCGGACTTGCGGCCCTGGATGAAGTACAGGGGGCCCTGGGCCCAGGGCTGGGCGGCGGAGTTGAGGCCCGCGGTCGAGACGGGGCGGCGGACGGCGACGTCGCCCGTCTTGAACCAGGCGCCGTTGCCGTCCGGGTCGGGAGCTGTAAACTCCTTTTCGGTGGCCGCTGGGTTGCGCCAGTATTCCTTGAAGATGGTGGGACCGCGGAGCTGGATCTCGCCGGAGCGCTCGCGGCCTTGGGCGTCGAGTTCCTGGCCGGGAAGGATTACTTCTGCGGTATCGACGTCCACGAGGCGGGCCTGGACGGAGGGCAGGGGCCAGCCGACGGAGGCGTCGACGCGGTCAGCGAAGGATAGGCCGCAGGAGAGCGCCATACCGACTTCGGTCATACCATAGCGCTCCAGGAGGACGTTGCCGTTGCTGAGGGATGCCCAGGCCGTTTTGATCGGAGTGGGAAGGGCGGCCGATCCAGAGATGTTGATGCGCATGTTGGAGGGGGAGACGGCCTGGCGAGCGGCATCCTGGATGGAAGGGGGCAGGGACTTGTGGCTATTGAGGAGACGGCTATAGATGGTTGGGACCGCGGTGAAGAAGGTGACTTTGGGCTTGGAAGAAGACTTGGAGGCAGCGTCACCGTTGGTAGTGATGCCATTGCCGTTGGTAGTCTCGGATGAGGGGAGGTACGGGGCGGCAAGGCGATTCCAGACGGCATCGGCGTTGAAGGGGAACATGAACTCGATGGATGACCCGGCGAGTAGAGGCGTCAGGATGGCGTTGACGACGCCATGGATGTGGTGGAGGGGGAGAAGATGGAGGAGGTGATCCGCAGGAGAGTATTCCCAAGCTTCATGGAGAGAGCGGGCCTGGGCGGTTAAGACAGACTGGGGGAGCAAGACGCCTTTCTGGAGAATGATTCTTAGAACAAGGGATAGAACAGAGCGGGTGTTTAGGCGGTTCTTACCGGCTTGTTAGTCGTCCCCGACGTGTAGAGCATGAGACCAGCTTGCCCCGGGTTGGCATCGTCTTCCAAGGGAACATTCTCGCCCGTTGCAGCCGCACTTTCGGCATGCTTGGGTAGCTCCACGTGGGATGGCTTGGACGTTAAGTCTGCAGCCAAGACCTGCTGGGCCTTGGAGGCAAACTTGGGCGAGGACACGAGCAACGAGGCCTCGCTGTGGTTCAGGACATACTCTAGTTCGGGAATGGGAAAGGCGGGAGACAGTGGTACGGCTATTGAGCGTGCGGCCAGAATGGCTAGGAGAGTGACTGTTTAATGTCTCCCGCGGAAGAGGACGCGGGGGACATGGTATCAGCGAGTTGCGTCCTCGTATACCAGGTACATGAACGACACACATCAAGAACAAGCATTTTGATTCTTGATTTGTTGATGTGTGTTGTATTTTAAAGGGCTCGCTCACCTACGTAGTCGTAGCTATTCTCTACCAGAAGGGCCACCCTCTCGCCGTCCAGGTCATCGCCAGTGCTTTTGCCGCGAGCCTCGAGCAGCCGGGCCCTCGCTCGGCGCACGTCGCCAAGCAGCTGGCCGTAGGTGAAACGGCGGCCAGACAGCGAGTGGACCACGGCGAGGGCATCGGGATCGTGCCGAGCCACGGCTTCGAAGATGGCCAGACGAGGCAAGGCGGCAGACGTGGACGCCATCCTCATGCTGATGCTAGTGGCTGCTGCAGCTGAGGAGGAGAGAGAGAAGAGCGAGGCAGACAGGAGGGAGTGGGAAGAGGATGCAGGCGTGGCCCCGCAGCGACGGCATGGAAGCAGAGAAGAGGGGCCATGCGAGCGAAGCCGGGAGGCCAAGGCGAGACGCCGCAGGGCTGGTGAGGCCGAGAAGACGATCATTGATGTGATTGGGATGGGATGAGGGGGGAGGGGAGGGGATGGGGGAAGAGGATAGCCGGACCAGGCAAGGCAGGTGGATAAGCAGGGACTTGGTGATGAATGCTTTGGTGTATCTGCCGGTTAGTTGACAGTGTGGTATGGAATCAATGGATCCAACACTGATTGCAGTGACTGTGACTAGGACTGGCGAGACTAGAAACTGAGTCTAAGACTGAGACTGAGAGAGGCCGGCAAAGAACAAGCAAGCAGAGAGATGCAGCCAGCAAGAGGGGTAGAGCGTCGAGTCTCGAGACAGGGGGGTGGCCATGCGTTCTGCGGCCTCGTTTCCGGCCTTGTCGTGCTGCGCGTGCGAGTCAAGCAGCGTCCGGAACGAACCAGCGATCGGGCCAGTGCTGATGCGATGCTGGTGGTTGTTGGTGAAAGGATCAATGGCGCTGCTTCCAAGGGTTCCAAGGGTTCCAAGGGTTTGCACGAGGCAGAAGGATGGAACGTGGAATCGATTTTGACGGCTCGACTCGCGATTAGCCAGCGCTGACTAGGGAGCCAGATGTAGTGGCCGGGGCTCGCATCCGGGTCGGCACAGTTTCTGGGCCGCATGCTGGACGAGCCGCCGGAAGATCGGGCCCTGGGCGCCGTGGCCGGGGGGTTGTTGTGGCGAGTTGCTGGCTGCTGTGCGGCTTTCCCAGCGCTGTGCGTTTAGCGCTGTTTCAGCGGCCGAGTCCGCTAACAGCAAAGACGGGCTGGATTCATGTTACTAGACGTCACGTTCCGACTGGCCATGTTCAGATCCAATAGCATTTGATCAATCCATTTACATGTGCTCATGTCTACATGCACCTTGCGGTCAAGCCATATCTTCAAGTAGGGGTTGCACAACACCACGCACAGCAGCAGTCTGGACTTTGTGTGTGTTGCACAAAGCCACGGGATCAAACGATTGCGATTTGGTCAAATGGCCGCACGCTTCCTGACCTCAACTCTGTTGGTGTTAGTGGCAGGCTAGCAGGGACCGAGGCCAGTCGAGACGAAAAAGCAAATAGGCGGGAGAAATATCACAAAAAGGCGGAGAGGAAATAAGCAGAGGCCTTTTGCTCCTTGGCCCCGTCCCCCATACGGTCCATACCCGAGCCAGAGAAAAGACTGAGAAAAAAAAAAGGTCAAGGTGCAGAGTGAGCGGGGACCGCCACTTTCTGGTTGAGAGCAGGGGTGTTGCAAGGCAATAGGGCGGTCACTGAAAAAGAGGAGGCGTGAGAAGCATGGGCCAACCAGCATCCCGACTTTTGCCAGAAGATCTGCTGTCAGTCACGTTAGGTTCGGCGATGGGTTTAGGTAGTTTAGCGACCCGGCCGGCTGGAGACTGGCGGCGAGCGGGATGGGATGAGGGAGTTGATCTTGATCACGGTGTGTGCAAAGTGACACGGGTTGGGTTACATGGAGATGAGATGAGATGGCCTAGGACACAGACAAGACACAGACAGTGGGAGACGGTACTATTTGATTCATCTTACTCTCTCCGAGACGCCTAAAACTTGTCCCGTTGGCATGTAAGGGAGAGAGTGTGAAGAGCGCACAGAGAAAAAAAAAATTGCTTCCTCACATGCACAGACATGATATCCGATCCATTTAGCTGCAGGCGGACGGCGTATTACTTACTCCCTACAAGGTACCAGTACTGTACTGCCAGGTACCTGCAATTCCCAATTCCATCCCATGCCATGGCTGGCAGAACAAAACACAAGATGACCTGTAACACCGCCTGCCTTGCAGGTCGGCACGGGTACATGTACGAGTATTACATGTAGGTGCTCCCAAAGTGAGGCTGCTGCAGCAACTGGTAAGGTACTTGCAGATACCTCCTGAGCATCAGCATGGCAATTTTGATCTTCTCCCCAACATCTCTCCATGCCGCCTCTCCACCGCGCTCGCGTGGTTGCACCGCCAGAAGGGCCCCCTTGACGGGCTCGCATACAAGCACAGGCACTACTGCGTACTACTTTATACTGCCTGTTGACCAGATGCTACCTCATCACATCACGGCTCGATCGAGACGGTGGACATGAGCTAAAAAGGGCGGTCTCCCATCCCGACCAGGTGGGTGGTGCGTGGCACCCGGACTGGCCCAATTGCCGGGCGAGGACACGCAGCAAGCAAAGCAAGCAGCCCTGCAGGCAGAGACCCCCCTTGCCGATACTGGCCATGGACGGCTGAAGGAAGTCTTACAGGTGCCCGGACTAGAGAACACGAGGAAGAGGAGGTGAAGAGGCAGGCAGGCAAAAAGGAGAAGACGAGACGAGTGACGAAAGCATTGGGTTCTTGGTAGTCGGGCGTTTACGGCAAACTAGTACCTACCTTGGTGGCTTTTGGCGTCCTTTGTTTCATTTTACCGAGTATTACAAGCAGTATCAAAGAAGGGTAGAGCATCATGGATGTTTGGATCAACGCTGTCTCCCTGTCTGTCTGTCGAGAGAGACCGACTGGTGATGTGATGATGGCGGGATTAGGCATTGGTGCTTGTGCCGACTCCTGACTCCCGCCTGCTGCTACATACATCTGTCACGACTCCGTACCTCGTACAGCTCTCTGCTTCTAGCCGTGGCCTCCAAGCACTGTCGTTTGGTCGACCACTTGGGACCAAGACTGCAAAATGCAAGCAGCAGCATTTGGTCCTCCACAACGAGCATCAAAGAGAGGTCAAGCAGTGGCGCAACTAGCTTCGCACCATCTCGTCGACGGTCCAATTTTAGAACCAGTCCAGTCAAGTATGGATATCATATCACCAATAACACGTCGTACAGCAAGACAACGGGAGAATAAGAAAAAAAGGCAACCAGAGAAAGAAGAAAAAAAAAGAAAAAAGAGACAACAAAGGCTCCCCCCATCCCATGCAGCCATTCGGCCGTGCTGGGGGCGTGTGGGAATCCTTCCTGCGATGCCCCTTTCTCGGCCCCCCTGGCTGGTGCAACCACTTGCAACTTGGAATATGCAAAGCTGGAACCACGCCCAGCGTCCAGGAACCCGCCGCTTTTTTCCCTCGTCACCGCTCCATGGTTCCCGGGGCCTGTCGACGCCGTGATTGGATCGCCGCCACTCTGGAGGAGTCATGCATGGCGCACTGGTTCTCACCGACTTCACCGAATTTCACTTTGTTTGCCATGATTTAATAGTAGCCGGCCGCTGCTCTTTTCCGTCTGCCAGCCCGGCTCAAGACGCCTTATTTTCTTCTCTCCCATCTCTCTTCTCACTCTCACTCTCCATCTCACGCCTCCTTGCCTCTTTTTTACAGGCCAATTCTCTGCTGCCTTTTGCCTCCGTCATCCGGCTGTTGCTTGATTTTGCCCACTGTCAAAAAAATCTCGATTCTGCCGGCTCATAACCCGCGACCGCCTCTTACCAGCCAACTTCACACCAAGTCTCGTGATTTCCGTCTGGCGCACAGGGACCGCCAGCAGAGCCGCAACCAGCTCCACTAACAACGACAATCTTTTTTTCTTCTCTTCCTTCCAGAATCATGTATCGGCGATACGCTCTCGGCTTCTCCAACGTGAGCCGTCAACTTTCCACCATGAGCTCAACATCGGCAACTCCTCTGGAAGACGCAATCCGCGCCAAGGTTCGTGGGCTTTATTTTATTTTATTTAAGTACTGAATTAATTTCGCATGCTAACACTTTTGCTATAGCTGACCGCGGCTCTCAGCCCGATCACGCTGGAGATCTACAATGACTCGCACCTCCACTCTCACCACAAGGCCATGCAGGGCGTCACTTCCAAGGAAACGCACTTTCGGTATGTGTCTATGCACTAGCACCAAATCGCATTCCGTTGTTTCTGGCCTTACTAACGCCAAATTCCAGTCTTGTCATCATCTCTGACTCGTTCGCTGCCAAGATGCAGCCTGCAAGGCATCGAATGATCTACGCTCTGCTGCGGGATGAAATGGCCCAGGAGGGAGGCATCCACGCTCTCCAGCTGAGGACCCTGACCCCCGACGAGGAGAAGCGTCAGCAAAAGAAGAAGGCCGCCGAGGCAGCAGCCAAAGAAGCCGCCAAGGAGACCGAAAAGGCCGAGTCCAAGACGGAGCCGACAGAAGCTTAGATGCAGCGCTGGGAGTTGTGAATTTCGAATCAAACTTCTTACGTGAGGTACTTGATTCGCTCGCATCGACGATTCTACGACTGTCCCCGCCAAGGCCCGATATCGCAATGGTCCCAGGTGGACACAGCCATCCCTACCGCGTTGTATCAACGCAACGATTTTAATGCTTGCACGACGCGACATGAAATACTTCTCTAAACCATTTTCTTTGCTTCCTCCACTATCCACCATTTCGATTTTCAGACGCCAGGCATCAGTCAACAAACGGAATTAAGAAAAAAGATGAAAACCTCTCACAGGGCTATTGATGGCCATGTCATTTGCTTTTACCATACACATTTTGCATTCGGCATTTCAGAGACAACAAGAAAAAACGACTACAGAAAAAAAAAACTTGAATTACTGGCGTTAAAATATTCGCTGTGGTTTTGAAATATTTATTTATTTACCTTTCTGGAACGAGACGGATTAGATGGTTCGCTAGTACTCCTCAGGGAGTCGGTTGTTTTGTTTCTCTCACTCTATTACCTTTTTTTTTTTTTACTTCTTCTTTTCTTCTACTTTTCTTCATCACGGCCTTCTTTTGAGTAGACGGGTTTTTATCGGGGTGACAGATACGCGATATGGCCCGATGTTTTATTTTATTTTTTCCTTCATCAGTTTCTGAACATGTTACCCATGCATAACGCTGTCCCAGACCAAAATAGACCAGAACCAGATTCCTTTATGAAAATCAATACAAGGAAACAAAGATAGACATAATTGCTTCTCTCCCGTATCCCATTCTCAGTGATAATATCAGGGTATCATTCATCATTAGGGGCATATTCCCGAGTTCATTTCAGATATTTATAAACGCCCAATATATCGCTCTGGTTATCCAACCTTGCCTTTGTCATTATTTCTTGACCCAATGCTTGCATAATATACGTTTACATCATTAACCAATTCACTCCTCCTCATGCCCGTAATTCCATCTTTTCTTCCCAATTCAATAACTAGTTCTCGACGCCACCACCGAGAAAGCTCGTTGACGACGAAGAAGCCTTCTTCCGGAAATGTTCCTTCAGCCGCGCCCGCTCCTCGGTCGATCGCTTACGCAACTTCGGGATCGCCCGGCTGCTGGAGCTAGGCACGGAGCGGCCTCTAGGGACTAGCTTTCCGGCGTGGTCGGTTGAGCGGGGGAAGGATCTGGGGTTGGTAGACTTGGTCCGCTTGGTTGTTGATGAAGCGGGAGCTGTGGAGGGAGGGACGGGGATGGGGGGGATGGGGACGGGGGCGGGTTGGTGGCGTCTGGGGGAATGTCGTTGAGGCAATGTTAGCTCTCTGTGCGGCTGTAATTGCGGTTGTGACTGTGGTTCTGGTCGTGTTTCTGGCTGTGGCTCTGGCCGACGCCTTGATTGAGGTTGAGGCTCATGTGTGTGTGGTCGTGACCGAGATCGCGACTGTTGTCCTGATGTCGATTGTAGTACAAGTGGAAGGGCAGGAAAGTCAAAGTCGTCGCTCCCCAGCTCAGGGGATAAAGGCCGAGGAGGCGGTGGCGGGGCTGGTCGTGACGGTGCTGGCAACGATGGTGGTTTTCTCGTGGGCGGAGGGAGCTGTGGTTCGGTTCGGCTCTCTTCTGTCACGGTGATATCCATTGCATTGTCGCTGTCCAAATCCACGACACGCCTCTTACGTTGACGCCGACGCTCAGGCTCAGGCTCAGGTTCAGCCACAGGCACACGTTCAGGCTCCGGCTCCGGCTCCGGCTCAGGTTCTTCTTCCAGCTCCATCTCTACCCCTTGTTCTGGCTGTGGTTCTGATATTGGGCTCTCACTTGCCTCTTTAGAGGCATGAAGTATGGCCCTAACCCTTGCAGCATCCTCGGGATATGCGTTCAGAACAGCGCCGATGTTGCCTGAGTTTATACACATGCGGTTGAAAAGGATAGGGCCTTTTAGCATATTGAACCATTGGACAGCGGGGAGTGGTTCCTGGCCAGGGCCCGCGTTCTGGACATATGTCAAAAAGCCACTTGACCAGGCCCGGATGAAGTCATCATACAAATACTCGCGTATTGCCCTGTCTTCTTGAAGCATTTCTAGATAGACGCAGGCCTGAATAAAGGACAATAAGTTGCCCGAATGAACTGTGATGTAGTCGGGGTACGTAGCGGTGAAAGCGCTATAGGGTTCCGCGTGGTAACTTATAAATGCATTCATTCCTGCTGCCTGTATCCGATGTAGCTGCTGCATGGGAGTCTGGCGGGGAGGGGAGATATCTCGATTACTGACGCCACCCCGTTGCCCAGCCGTCCTATTCTGAGGGATAGTTTGCTTAGCAGCGAAGTTGTGCGGTGGAGGAGTAGGGGGCGGCGGAGATGGCGAGCTCTGGGGTCTATCGCCATGGTAAGGGGCTGAGTTACTCGAGCTCAGAGAAGCCGAATTGGGGACATTTTCCTCGGGAAGTGCTCGCGTGGAAGGCATGCGCTTGAGAGGACCCGGGTTCGTCGAACGCACAGTGACTTTTGGGCTATCCTCACTAAACTCAATCGGCTTCATTCGTCGTGATCGACCGTGGGCTGGATCAACTGGCAACACCGACGACTTTGGATCTTCAGACGAAGTACAAGCAGTAGAAGCAACCCGTGGCTGCGCGCATGTAGGCGTATTTGTAGTGGTGACCATACTTGTAACCAAGCTTGCGGGCTCCTGAGATGCCACTGTCAGATGCATCCGCGTAGCTACGGGGTTAATTGGTGCCTCGCGATTTATTGGGGCCTCGCGGCTTTCCTCCTGAGCTTGTGGGAGCTCCATCTCGAGATCCTCGGGCTCGCTGTCACTTGAAGAAGGGCTAGGACTCGGTGTACCATGGAAGAGCGGCGGCTGGGTGAGTGGTGCAGGCACCGGACTTGAGGGTGTCTCGTCAATGGGCGAACCGGCATCGGACATCTCATCGTCCTGCTGGGCTCTAGATTTCGCTGGAGACTGCGACCATGGTATCGGAACTCCCGGCGAAGACGGAGGTGCACTGTCTGATCTCGCTGGTGTTGAGCCGGGAGAATATCCATTCTGTCCGTCATGGTCATTGGTGGTGGGAGTAGGGTCAGGGTTTTCCTTGTCTTTAGGGTTCCCCTTCTCATTGTCGTCCTTGAGGCGAATAAAGGCTTCTTTCAGCGTTTTTAAAACGTGGCTCGGGACAGTTGCCAATCCGTGCGGCTCGTCTCTTTGGTCAACAGCCCACGGGTTTTCTAGCTCCAGCAGCGTCCTCTGGTCCTTGGGGATGTTGCTCAGGCTCCGGCGGCCCATCAGCTTGGAGACATCTTGGGCTGGCGAGGTCGTGACAGACATTGACGATGAATCCGGCGGCTGGTCGGGATTCATCTCATGCGCCGGCGGTGCATTTGCACCTCATCAGCAACAGAAGAGAGCTGAGCTGGTTGACCGTTGAGCAGTGCCGAGTCCCGCCAAACGAAGCTCAACAACGGCAGATTCGTCGGGCAATCCGAGGCAATTCGTTGGGCGCTGACAGGGCTTCCGATCCCATGACTCGAATGTCAAACACCATGCAAGCGAGCGGGACGTCGCAAAACGCGGTCCAGGAATTTTTTCTGGAGTTGAGGATTCAGATCGCGTCTTGGGAGTGGGGGTTCGCAGGGTGCTGGATTGGAAGATACAGAGCACGGGAACAGGCACTTGTACTAAATATACGGGGGATGTACGGGCGGCCTTAGCGCATGGCTGTTGCATGACAAGTATTCTGGTACAAGCGGTCCAGACCGCGATACCGCCGCCACCGCCTCTGCTGCTCATGCTGCTGCTGCTGGTGGAAGTACCCGGGTACCTGGCCGAGGACCGGTATCAGGTAGCAGCAGGTACCTTGTCGACGGGAGCCACGAGGATGATAACGAGCTTCCAAGAGGTGCTTAGGCCTTAGCAGTGACATTATCAAATCCGCAGTACTAAGCACTCGACGGGCAAAATATTGGATCGTTGCGCAGCTCTGCTCTCTAATCTCGAATAGGCGGTACTAGCAACATCGTCGGGCATCTGCCAAATCGGGCGGTGCCTCGTTGCCTCCCAACCACTGACGGCATTTGGAGCCCCTCGCCAACTGCTTCTGCCTGCATTTCATCTGCACGCACCGCATCTTGAGCCTCTGCTTTCTGTCTCGCATATTCTCACCTGCAGCCCGCCTACATACAGCATCCATCCTGCTTGTGCCTGTGCTTGTGCTTGTACCTCCCAGGCGGCCGATAGCTCGCAGAGTACTTGCACATTCCACACTGACGTAGGTACGGCGGCGGCATCAGCAGCTCCCCGCGGCCTGCATCACAAACGCTCAGGTTGTGACAAAGCAAGCTCAAGTTGTTGCCCCAAACCTTCCGAAGCGCTGCCCTCGAGACCTCGACAGCTTCTCTTCGTTGTTTCTCCTACATTCTCCTACGCATCATGCCAGCAACGTTTCGGATGCGCCTTCGCTTGGAAATAGACGCCTGAGCGACGGCCTGGTGTTTACATACCTTTCGTGCCCTCTCCCTTCCATGCCCGTGTCGTTGCACCACACCTACATAGCATAGAGCAAGGCATCCAGATCGCATCTGGCGTAGGCGACTTGTGACTTGCACAGCTCTCGTCTTGTCGGCCATATCCCACCATGGCAACCAATATATCCATCTCGAAGCCCCTCGACGGCTCCTCCTTCTCCGGTTCCCTCATCTCCCCTACAAACTCGCGAGACCGCCGTGACTCTATCAACTCTGTCTCTGTGAGTTCCACCTTCGAAAAGGAACAGATGGCGCAGGCCCTCGACCAGATACATACCGCAGCCAGCCGAACCGACTCACTCACTCTTTTCAACGAATCTTTTGCCCCTCCCCCGGTAATCGTCCCAGATACAGAGAGCCGCGGAACAGTACAGCAAGGTCTAAGCGGTCTCTATAGCCGACTCCGAGTGGCGGTTGGTGCGGCCAGCTCGTCCAAGGCGGCGCAGCGAGAGGACGACGCAGAGAAGCTGGAAAACCTATCGAGAAAGGCATCCACGGGTGAGGGACATCGGTCGAAGCCCTCTATATCTTCCTTGAACCGCGCCGAAACAGGGGCGACTATATCCAGCACATCGTCTCAGCCGGCACCACCTGATGTTTCTTCTCCTACAACCTCTATCGGTCCTACGGATGGCCGGCCTCAGATGCCCGCTACATCCAAGTCTGGAAGCATCAGCTTGATTGGCAACTCCAAGTCTCATCCATCTGGTAGGCAGAGCCTTCCGACAAACGCTACAAGCGATGTGACCGCCGCCGAGCCCACCATCACCTCCGCGAGAAAACGAGAGCCAAGCCGCAGTTCTGCTCACACTGAAGACAGCGCGGCCCAGAGTTCGCGGCGTGGAAGCACCGGCAGACCAGGCTTTCAGACCCGCCTCTCGCCCGTCGATTCACCAGAAGGCAGTATTCCTTCGGGGTCGCAAGGAGACGAGAGTGTGTCCAGTGTTGGAGGCGCAAGCGGCGACGCCCCGTTAAGTCCAGTCAAAGGAAAAGCTCCCCTGATATCGCCACTGCAAACACTTCACTCGCGAAGTCCCTCTGCTGCATCGTCTCTGCTGTCCCCCGATGATATCCGACGAAAGCCCGCCGTCATTGATCGTATTAGCCATTCAAATCACGTTAGATACGCTTCACGAGACTCGTCTATTGACCGTGGGACGGCTGAAGCTAGCCCTATTAGCACAAATGCTCACAATTCAGTCCATCATAATTCTTTCTCTCAAGAATCCAACCCCCAGCGCTCGAGATCCGGTGATGTCCGCATCCCCGGCACCACAGCGAGCCATCAAGGGGCCTCAGACCAGATGAATGCTCAGCTAGACAGAATGCGCAGGCAGATATTAAGCAAGGAGTTTTGGATGAAGGACGAAACAGTAAAAGAGTGTTTTCTTTGTCAATCTCAATTCACAGCGTTCCGCAGGAAGCATCACTGCCGAACGTGCGGCTTCATCTTCGATTCCAAGTGTACCATTGTCATTTCAGGTGACAAGTTCGGGCTTCCCGGCTCTCTTAGGGTTTGCAAACGCTGTCTTGATGTCATCACTCGACGATTTGATGCAAGTGCCTCTGAGGATTCTGGAGATGAGCAGTCCTTTCTACCAAGAATATTTGGCACGGAGGATCCTAGGAAATCAACGGTAGCCTTTGCACAGCACCACAAGGAACCAGAAGTAATCGAGGGCTCGGAGACTTCAAGACCAGTAACTACGCCAATGATGACGATACAGGCTGCGCGTCGAGTCAAAGAGTCCAACCCCAATTCATCTGTTCTGGAGATTGGTGCTCCACAGCTGAGCCGGCCAAGCTCGTCTCGTTCCCTCAAGTCTCTTTCCTCTGGTCGACCGCAATCATCTGCCGGCCATAAGAGGCATCATTCAAAGCATGGACTGTTGGGGAGAATCAAGCCGGATCAGGCTCCGTTTCGAAAGGGTATTCAGGAAGAGAATGCCAGACGAACAAAGTTCCCAGCTTTCCATGATGACAACATCATCGATCCGGAATTGGCAGATTTCATGTCAGATGACTCTAGCGGAGACGAGCAGGTCGGCAGTATTTTTGCGACCCTCGCGTCGGCTGAGATACCTTCCACGAGCTTTGACCCTGACAAGTCAAATCTTTCGGCACTCATGAATACATCCAAGAAGCAGCAACACCACCGCCATAGAGGCGGCGAAAAGAGCGTCAGCGGAATGAGTCACTTTAGCCGAAGTGGATTTGGGCTCGATGAATTGGCACCTGGCTTTCCTAGCCATCGTAGGACAAACAGACGCCGCAACCTCAGCAATGTCAGCGGGAGCGTTCATCATTTCGGATCCCCACGCCCTAAGTCCGTTTACAAGGGGCCATCAGCATCGTCGGAGCTGTTGTTTCCCGTGGATAACTCCATTCACCCAAACCACAGCGGGACCCAGCTGACCAGAAGCAACTCCCTACAGAAGCGCAAGGCGGCCAAAACCAAGTTAAATGAGTCCAGCTTGAAGCATGTCGACAAGCTCCTCTATCAACTCTTGCGTGATGCCGATATACCTAATGCCGGAGCATGGCAAAAAGCGCTAGTCCCTATCCTCCTACAAGCCACCGATGATGTATCCCCTGACGTTGCAAATGGCGAATCCATGGACATTCGGACTTATGTGAAGCTCAAGAGAATCCCGGGAGGAAAACCTGGCGACACATCCTACATCTCCGGTATAGTCTTCACCAAGAATCTTGCACTGAAAAGTATGCCACGCAAAATCACAAACCCTAAAATTCTACTTGTCGGGTTTCCGATTGAATATCAGAGACACCAGCAGCAATTTATGAGCTTGGAGCCGGTCATTGCTCAAGAGAAAGAATTTCTGAGAATCGTTGTTAACAGGATCGCGCAACTTAAACCTCAAGTTCTGCTTGCCGAGAAGACTATTTCTGGCTTGGCTTTGCAGTATCTCTCCGAAGCCAATATTTCGGTAGCCTTCAACGTCAAGCGATCAGTCATTGCAGCCGTCGCCCGATGTACTGAGACTAAGATCATTGAGTCTCTTGATATGTTGGAAGCTCAAGTCGGGAGGTGCAGTGCCTTTGAAGTCAGGACCTTTGTGAACAATGACTATCCAGGCCGAAAGAAGTCTTACATCTTTCTTTCCGGATGCCGACCCGAGCTCGGCTGTACCATTACACTTCGAGGAGCTAGCGACGCTCTCCTTGCTAAAATGAAATACATCACCGACTTCATGGTCTATGTTGTTTACAATCTCAAACTTGAATCCAGCCTTTTGCGGGATGAGTCCGTTGAGCCTCCTGAGGCCAACGACTCGACGTCGATGTCTAATTCCTTCCAAGCATTGAATGAAAGCATCCGGTCACTGAACTCGGTTGGTCATACAACCAACAGCGGCGGCAGAACCGGCCCCATTGTTGTGGTCAACCAGCCATCGAGCGAGAGCGAGCCGCCCTCACAGTTGACGATGGATAGCTCAAGCCTCGGAGGCACAGACGAAGCTTTGTCACAGCCTCCATTGGACCAGATGCTTTCTGAACCACCTAGGCTGCTATCGCTACATGAATCTCATACCCATGACTCCACATTCAGTCAGGTCCCAGACGACGTGCCCATGCCAACATTCTATAGCGACATGGTGGCCAAATATGAGACCAAGATCCTCTCGGTGTCGCCATATGTACGATTCACTCAGCCGTATCTTCTCATGAAAGCTCGGGAGCAAGAAAGGCGCCTGTTCTATCTCAAACGCTTGAGGGACCAGGACATGATTGAGGAAGATTTGGAAAAGAGTGGCCCTCCAAAGTTTCAGCTTATCAAACCTGAGATGGTCGAAGAGCTTGGCCAGAAGGCGCCTCGTCAAATTATGGAAATTCTCCACGCAGTGCATGACGCCGAATACGACAAAGCTCTTTACAATTACCAGACTCAAACTCGTCAGTGGGAGACGTATATCCAGGGCAACTTGGACTTGTTCGACCCATACTCTCACCAAAATATCATCATACTGTATTCCGTCATCTGCACCGAAACGAAAATTCCTTGTACGGAGCCCAGTTTAGTAGGCATCAACTTTTACGATGAGCAGCGCGAAGATAGCAGCATGGATCCAGACTGTACCCTCGGCCAGTATATCGAATACCTAGTAAACAGCAAAGATGAAATATGCGACTCCAATGGATGCGACCGCAAAATGGCACAGCATCATCGTACTTTTGTCCATGACCAGTTCCGGATCACGGTGTTTGTGGAGCATCTCCCGAACGCCCCTCCTAGGTCACTAGAACTGGGCGATGGGATTTCCATGTGGAGTTATTGCAAGATCTGCCAGAAAGATTCGGAGGAGATAGCAATGTCTGAGACTACTTTCAAGTACTCCTTTGGAAAGTACCTGGAGCTGTTGTACTGGGGACGCGGCCTGCGCATGAAGGATGCCATGGAATGCCCCCACGACCATCAAAAAGACCACGTCCGTTACTTCAGTCTAAACGATTCTCGTGTTCGGATTCACTGGGACCCAATCGATCTCCTGGAAATTGTCGTACCGCGGGCGCGACTGACGTGGAAAGTGAGCAATGATCTTAGGCTCAAGAATGACATTTTTGGAAAGATGGATGAGCGCTGGGCAAAATTCATGACCTCCGTGATTGCCCGGCTCGAAAGCATTAGGATCGATAGTGTCCTCCCCGAAAAGGCTGAGTCTTGCAAAGCAGAGCTGGACCGACTGAAGCAAAAGGCTAAGGAAGAGGAAGCCCTCATGATCCAACGTTTGCAAGAGATTTATGTCAATTCCAAGTACTATGAGGTTGTCCCGTTCAACATCATTGTTCGAGAAATGTTGGAGACGGCTAGCGAATGGGATCAAGTTTTTGCTACGTTCGAAGCAGATTTCTTGGGAGATAAAGACATGCGACAACTCACAATGTTGCAGCTGAAGAAGATTTTCACCGACAACGAGTCCAAGGAATCCCTTGGGTCCAATGAAGGAACAGGATCTGCCGGGGACAGTGAAGAGCGCCCATCCCAGACCTTTTCCGAGGCAGAGGAAAAGTCTACACAACCGACAGATTTCACTGACAACAGCATGGAGGCAAGTGCCACTTCTTCAAAGCTTGACGGAGAAAAGATTGATGTTGAAAGCGACGGCCCATTGCAGACAATAACGCAAGACGCCATGGAACAGGTTCGCCCGTTAGATTTGGCCAGCACAGCGCCTGTTGTGATTCAGGATTCCCAAACCGTTACCGGCAATGAGGATGCTAAAGCTGCTCCTGCTGCAACAACTCCGCCAGATGCGGTGCCAGCATCACCGCCCGTCAGAGTGGCTCGAAGTCCCACAAACTCTTCAATCTCTGGGCGGTCCCTCAGCGAAAGGATAGACGCAAGTGCCCTGAAAAAGTCTGCCCAGCCAAGACAATCGCAGGATTCCAACGAGAGACCCGCCGATATGGAAACACCAAGGCAGGTCTCGGAACAAGGCGTTCGACGAAAGTCTACCACCAGCACATCGCCACCAGTGACTAGAGCTGCATCGCAGCCATCCCGGACATTGGCTAGGTTACAGTCTCTGGGCAAATCGTCTGGCTCTTCCGAGTCAGTGGCAAAGGTGCCAGAGAATTCCGATCAGCAGTCAGAACACTCCACCAAATCGGAGAAAAAACTATCTGAGCGACTCGGCCTAAACGTGCTGAAAAATCGAGGGAAAATGGCTGGATCGAGTATTCCACGTCTTGTTCCTAAGAAGAAGGAATCAAAGGTTACCACTCTGGCTAAGCATTTTGAACAGCTCAGCAGAGAGTTCAGCAGGGAGTTTGAGAAGGAGCGCATCCGAGACCGTAAGAAGCGTGCGGCCAGCATGCGGAACCCTCGTCCTATGCTCCCCAAGACATCAACGCAGGCAATTGTACAAGTATACGACAACGTCAATGAAGCATTTGACGAGCCAGCTGTCACAAGCGAACAAAGCACAGAGCAGGACATGGAATCGCAGTCCCAGTCGCAGGATACGTCCTCAGTTCCTCTAGGAGGCAAGCGAGAAGAATTACCCAAGCCAGGGTCGCAGACGGAACCACCAACTCCTAGCGAACCGCCCCTGCCATCAGATGGCCAAGTTCGATGGGATGATGATACCGCCAACGTGAACACAAGCCAGGGTCTTTCAGACGACGAGGGCGGTACTAGTGACGCTGAGCCCTCAGTATCTGACGAATTTATGCCCGACATCAAAGAGATGGCTGACTCTAACGCGGAAATTCCACTTGAACTTCCAAAGCACGAAAAAATGAGCTTGATGAAATACCTGACCAACTTTTGGGCCGAGCGATCAGCAAGCGGGTGGCCTGCGTTGGAATACCCTGTCAACGCCACTGACCACATCTTTGTGGATTCGGATATTATTGTACGAGAAGACGAGCCGAGCTCGGTTATTGCGCTGGCCCTCAACAGCGACGATTACAAAGAGAAGTTGGCCAACATCCGGCGAGATGCGCACCAGACTATGCTCCGAGACACAGATATTCCGGATGAAATCCCAGATGGCAATGTGGATAGCAATGTAGATGGAAGTTTCGATGGTGATGTCGAAGGTGACTTTAACATTGGTCCCAAATCGGCCCCAGTATCAGACAGCGCAGATTGGGCCGCTGACGAAACAGAGCTGGAGAAGAGTCTGCTCCGATCCACCGGCACGCATCTCAAGTATCAGTTCAAAGAAGGTGCCGCTGTTATGACTTGCAAGATTTTTTATGCAGAGCAATTCGATGCTCTTCGACGAAAGTGTGGTGTTTCCGAGCGTATTGTGGAGTCGTTGTCACGGTGCCTTCAGTGGGATTCAAAGGGTGGTAAAACAAAATCTGTCTTTTTGAAGACTCTGGATGACCGACTTGTCTTGAAGGTAAGGAGAAGCAGGACCTTGAGAGACGAGAAATTTCACGTTGCGCTAACCAATATTTGCACACAGTCACTCTCAACAATCGAGACCTCTGCGTTTTTGCGATTTGCGCCGGGATACTTTAGCATCATGGCCGAGGCACTGTTTCATGACTTGCCATCTGTAATCGCAAAGATGATGGGATTCTTCCAAGTCGTCATTAAAAACCCAGTGACTGGAACAGACATCAAGTTGGACCTGCTTGTTACGGAGAATTTGTTCTACGATCGATCTCCAACGAGAATCTTTGACTTGAAGGGCTCGATGCGTAACCGCAAAATTAATGCGACCGGCGAGCAGAACGAAGTCCTTTTGGACGAAAACATGGTGGAGTACATTTATGAATCTCCCTTATTTGCGCGCGAACACTCCAAGAAGCTCCTGAGGGCGTCGGTGTGGAACGATACGTTGTTCCTGGCGCGACAGAACGTAATGGACTACTCTTTGATGATTGCAGTCGACGAGAGAAGGAAAGAACTAGTCGTCGGCATCATTGATTGCATCAGAACATATACGTGGGACAAGAAGCTTGAAAGTTGGATCAAGGATCGCGGTTTCGCGGGCGGTGGTCGGAATAGACCGACTGTGACTAGTCCGAAGGAATACAAGTCTCGATTCAGAGAGGCCATGGCAAGGTAAGTCTCATTTTACGTCTTTCGAGAAGCATACCCTGCATTGTTTGGTAGTTCCTGCGGGCTAATCACACCACAGATACATCTTGCAAGCTCCCAACTGCTGGCACCTGTTCAACAAGCCACAGTATAACATGCTATATGGTCGAGCACGATTTGAGGACCAAGAGGCTTGAGAGAATTGCCTTGGAACACAAGAAAGAAGAGAATAACAGAGTTTACACTGAACAGTTCGCTGGAGTATGCAACAGCCCCTTGGCGGATTCTCCTTATCATGGCGTTGGCGTATTGGTATCTAGGCTCGCCCCATTGTTTTTCTTTTACAGAATTGGTTGAAGAGTTGTCCGCGCTTATTCTTGCATGTGTTGGGGGGATGATATTTAACTGAAGCAGCAGCGAGATACCCTAAATGTTATATGACGGAGTTTAAAGTTGGCTTAGAAAGACGAAATTGCAAATGGTTTTATTCAAGCTGTGTAATTTTTCTTAGAAATAGTTTAATTTCAATAATTCTTTTTTTCTAATTGTAAAATGCTACGGCGGTGATGTGATTGTGGGTTGATACCGCCGTGAAAGAATAAGTGAGTTGAGTGAGGTATTCATGACACTAACAACCCCACTCATTCAGCGATGCTCTTCTTAAGCTTTTCAACACTCTTTACACAATCCAGCTCCTTCAACACTCTGTACTATAATGACCAACAGCTGCTGTGCGGCTTTTAATTGCTCGATTTAATTCATTTCTGCATTTTCCTTGTCCAATGTCTATTGATCTCAATTGGGAGACGCTGACCACGGGGCCGGACGGCGATGCGCTGGCCGAGAGCATCAGAACCTTTATCCACACCAAATTCCAGACGGTGCCTTTGCCACGCTTCATCAGATCCGTCAATGTGCATGGATTCGACTTTGGTACGATTCCGCCGGAGCTGGAACTAAAAGATATTACGGACCCGCTGCCTGATTTCTACGAGCAGGAGCTGGAGGATGACGAGGAGTCGAGCGAGGAGAGCAGTGAGGATGAGAGCGCTGCGGAGCGGGAGAGGATTGCGGCCGCGGCGGCGCTGATTGGAAACAGGAGGCGCGAGGATGGCTTGAGGGGGCTGAAGAGCGAGATGATGGGCTTCAGCCCGAGTGTGAATGTGAGTGGGCACGACGTCGGCAGGGCGTTTCTGGGTACGTCGACGCCGGGGATCTTGGGCGGGCCGGGGAGGAACTACTTTCAGGCGCATCTGGCGACGGGCACACAGACGCCGTTGGCGGCGGTTGCGGGTGCTCATTTGGGCGGCAGCTGGTTGGGCTCGACGGCACCCAGTTCGGAGCCCACGCCGTATCATAGCCGTGAGGCATCGCTCAGCTCCCTGGATAACCTACAGGCGTTAGATCCGACCTCAGGATCGGGGTCCGGCATGGCCAAGTCAGACGTGTCGAGCACCCTCGGCCCTCCGTCTCGGCCGTCAACCAGCCACGGGCCCATCAGCGGCTCAGCCGTCGAAGACGACGAGAGGCCCGATCCCGACCAAGGCACGGCGTCTCCGCGGCGCGAGCCCCGGGTCGAGGACGTGCAGGCCGTGTTCCGGATCCGGTACTCGGGTGACGTGCGGCTGAACCTGACGGCGGAGATTTTGCTCGATTACCCGATGCCGAGCTTTGTTGGGATTCCACTCAAGTTGAATATCACGGGGTTGACGTTTGATGGGGTGGGTGTTTTGGCGCATATACGGAAGAGGGTGCATTTTTGTTTTCTGAACCCGGATGATGCTTTAGCTGCGGTGGGACCGGATGGTGAGGGGGCGACGGAGACGTCAACAACTACTACTACTACAACAGCAACAGGAGGGGGGGATGTGCAGACGACTAGCAAGAAGCAGCCTGGAGGTAGATTCGGTGGGCTGTTGCAGGAGATCAAGGTTGAGAGCGAGATTGGCGAGCGGGAGAGCGGGCGGCAGAGCTTGAAGAACGTGGGCAAGGTGGAGAGATTTGTGCTGGAGCAGGTGAGGAGGATATTCGAGGAGGAGTTTGTGTATCCGAGTTTCTGGACGTTCTTGGTGTGATGGGGGAGAATGATACTCTGGGCTGGATGAACTGAAGGAGACATGGAACAATAAGCATCTCCTGTTACTCGCATTTTCATGGGTCATTATTTTGGTATTGTATTTCTATATAGACACGGAAAGCATGCTACTACATCATACAAAAAAGAAAAATTCTCATGTCAAAGTTCGTCTAAAACCCTGGTACGCCTGCTGAATATCCAGCTCAAGCTCCCTCGCCTGCTGCTCGCCCAGCTCGTCCGAGGCCTTCATCTGGTTCAGCGTGATGAGCCACTGCACAATCTTGCCCCTGTTATCAAAGTCCTTGTCCGTCACGCGGTTCACCGACTGGATCACGTCCGAGAGCAGCGGGTGCAGCTGGTCCTTTGACAGCAGGCCGAGCTTGACGGCGTCGAGGAACGTGATGAACTCTTGCGTCGCCTCGAGGATCAGCACGCCGCTGGTGTTGTTTGCGGCTGCGGTTGGGGGTGCGGCCGCGGGGGCGGAAGAAGATGCGTTGATGGTTGTGGAGGGCATGCCTACTCGGAGACGCTCTGTCGCTCGGGGGACGTCGAGCTTTTTTTGGGGATAGCCAAGTGTTAGCTGAGGTAACATAATATACATCTTTCAATGTTTGAAACAATAGCTGGGGGAGCGCATTTACCTCCCACTTGGTCTTAAAGTCTTCCAAGTCCCCAAACTCGGCTGCGATTGTCTCATCCGCCAGCAGCGCCTTGTACTGCCTTAGCGAGCGCTCGCAAATGTCCGTGTACTCGGCCTCGGGGACGGCATCCTTGAGGAACGCCTTTTCCAGCTCATCCAGGGTGACTATGATGCTAAACAGCTCGCCGAGAGAGTCTTGGAGGTCGCGCTCGGCGCGGGTGTTGCTGAGTTTCACCTCCTGTGTGCAGCAGAGGGTTAGCTGTGTCTTGTTCTTGTCACGCAAGATTTATACCGAGGAAGCGGGGTTTGGAGATTTACTTCATCGAGGTTGATGGTGGCGGACAGGCTCGTGTTGGGGACGTAGCTGTGAGGAGTGGGCGCGTAGCTCTGACGCGTGTTCATGATGGTGGATTGAGGCGAGGCATCGAGGAGGGAGCGAAATGGGCCGAGTTTGGTAGTATGAAGCTGGTGAAGCTGGTGGTGACGACACTGGACGAAACTTATAGTGGTGTTGCGACAGCTTATTTACAGCCCACTTTGAGCCACTGTAGAAGCACTAGCTGCAAACTGGTGGTGCTGTTCGGCAGAATTTCTTCACCGCCCGTGTTCTTCAGGTGGCTGCTATTGATACAATACTGGTGGCCGCTGGGTAAAGTAAAAAAGAATTCTATACAAGTAAAATATAAAACCAAGAAAAAATGGAATCAAGTTACATTAAGATTTCATGATTTCGCTGGTCCGGCTGCTACGTTGCTTGGAAGAAATAAGAGGCATCAAACACTAACAGGATCTCTTGAACCAATCTAGGTCAGCTGTGAACAAACAACATTGATATAATTGCTATCTATGAACACTATGCTAGAGATAATTCGAATCCATAACCTCCTCTCCCACCCCAAGGTAGCTCAAGTGGCAGCCCGTTACCAGCTTAGCTTTTTCCTCAACAAGATCAACAATATCTGATTTTGCTGTCATCCTGTCCTCCTTCAGACGGCAATAATTCTCTTTCCTGTCCAACAGGGAATGGTAGTTGACGAGTTGGCTTTCGCACGTACTTTTTCCCCTTCCTATTCCCAATCATTGTGGGCACTTCCTCTATCCCCCATTTCATGGCGTTTAGGTCATTCACCTCTAACACCCAAGTCCCTCTCCAGTTGCTTTCCTCATCCACCACCTGCTCATAGCGCCAGAGAAATTCTCCATTTGTATTCGCTCTCCATTTTCTCTTCAGTTTGAGTTGTGCGGCAACCTGGGCAGCTCGTTCTTCTTCTTCTCCTTCAGCAGTCCTACATGTGGCGGGCTGTGAAGATGAAGACACCTCGTTGTCCTTGCATTGGTCCTCGTTTGGATCGCTGCACTCTTCCTCGCCCACTTCATTGCGCTCTTCATTGCGATTTTCATCGTGCTCTTCCTTGCACGTCTCATTGTTCTCCTCCCTGCAGGCTACCTGGCATTCTTCATCGCACCTCTCTTCACATTCCTCCTCTTTAGGGTCGCTTTCGAATATACTGTGGCGTATAGCCCGCCCAACTTGGTAGTCCTTCCACACCTGCCGAACTGTAGTAATCGGCCGTTTCAGAGCTTTAATAGTCCGATCCATAGTTGTGCTTTTTTTTAGTATATATGTGTGTGTGAACTTGAGGTGTTGAATGGTCGTCGCCGATATATAAATAGGGTTCGTGTTCTGCTGTGTTGTCGGACGAGTAGAACTATTGATGAATATGGAATTGTGTGTGGGAAGAAGGGGAGAAGGCCATATATATATACATAAGAGGGTGGGATCTGCCAAATCTATTCTATGTGGCTTTGACTGTGATAGTTTCACTCAAAAAGCCACCACCAAGGAATATCCAACAACTACTTTAGCCAACCAGATCCTCACCAAGCCTGCAGATTGGCATTGGATATTGCTGGGCTGTATTTGCGTTCATCATAAGACTTTTAAATTTTATGAATATTAATATTCGGCGAAATTGTTCTGCTTTGCGGCTTCTGCCTACGGCCAGGCTACAATTACATCTTGGCTTATCTACCCACGCGGTAAAACCTTGGGTTGGAGTAGAAGAAGCCACTTGATCCATGGGCCAACTTTAACTTGAGTGAGCCACCTAAGCCAGACAGGCGAGCATGAAAAATGGCCAGCCAGACACACTTCCGTGGAATATGCGAATGTTACGCAGAGAAAGACCGTTGGCACTCCCACCAGCGTCATTCGCGACTGAAGATCAAGAGATGGAAGCTGGAGGCTCTTATGGCAATGGTCAGTCAAAAAGCTTCCACTTACACCAACATCAGTGCCCCACTACCAGATCGGTACCTGTGCTCCATAGTGCGGCAGAATTCCCTGACCGCCTATATTCTTTCAGTGGAACTGTTTTATCGATAAGTCGGCGGCCGAAAATTTTTGGAAAGCGCAATTGGTACGTCGAGGCGCGACGCTTCTGCTCTCCAAATCGGCATCTTTTTTTTTTTTTTTATCTTTTTCTTCATTTTACCCTTCGGCATCCTGGATTACGGCCCCCATCAGTGGCTGTAGCAGATTATCCAGAATGGGTGTCTCCAAGAAAAATCTGAAAGCGACCAAAAAATTCGAAAAGAATCACTTGAAGGGTGTTCTGGACAAGAGAAAGGCCGGCGCAAAGCTCAAGCAGAAGCTGCAGATTAGAGAGAAGCAGAAGTCGAGGAAAGCCCAAGATTCCGAGTTCATAAAGGGCTCAAAAGATGGCCAAGATGCTACCGCTACTCCTGCCAAGAAACCTGCCGGGGGCAAGGCGAAGAAGGTCACTGAGATGAGCGTCGACGATTTCTTCTCGGGCGGTTTCGAGGACATCATCGACAAGAACGGCAAGGCTGGCAAGCTTGGCAAGCGAAAGCGAGACGAAACCAAGGAAGATATGGAAGATGCAAGCGAAGGAAGCGATTCGGAGGTCTCAATTGGTGGCGAGCCCGTTGCCAGCGACAGCGACGACGGCAGCGACGACGACGACGAGGCTACTGGGCTTGGCATGAGCAAAGAAGCCATGAAGGGACTTGCCGAGAAGGACCCCGAGTTTTACAAGTTTCTCAAGGAGAATGATTCAGAATTGTTGGATTTCGACGAGAATGCAGATCTCGCAGAAGTGGACGAGCTTAGCGCTGGCGAGGAAGAAGCTGACGAAGAGCTCCCCAAGAAGAAGAGAAAGAAGGGCAACAAGGCGGAAGAGGAGCCGGCACAGAATAATGAGCTGACTCGCAGCACCATTGCAGGCTGGAGGAAAGCAATGGCCGAAACCAACTCTCTGCGAGCAACTAGACAAGTGGTGCTCGCATTCCGATGCGCTGCCCATCTTAACGAGGCCGATGAGGAGGGCCAAGCGGATCAGCGATGGTCCATCAACAGCCCTGAAGTATTCAACGATATCCTGCTGCTTGCCTTGAAAGAGGTGCCAGTGGTTATGAACCACCACCTCCCTGCCAAAGAGTCGGCGGCCGGCAAGGTCTATGTACAGACGGAGGGAAAGAAGTTCAAGGCTTTGTCCGTACTTTTGAAGTCTTACGTCTCCTCCATCATGCACCTCCTCAGCACACTCTCGGACGATGGCACAATCACAGTCACTCTGTTGGCTATCGTGGAGATTCTCCCATACCTGCTGTCCTTCAAGAAGCTCATCAAGGCTCTTGCTAAGGCCATGGTCAACCTGTGGTCTCAAGCTGCCGGCTCCCACTCGTCACGAGTCACCGCTTTCCGAGTCATTCGACGACTTGTCATCATCGGAGACAAGGGCATCCGGGAAACCGTCCTCAAGGCCGTCTACCAGGGCCTTGTCCAGGGATGCCGAGTCACCAACCACAACACGCTCGCCGGTATCGACATGATGAAGTTTTCCGCCGCCGGGCTCTGGGGCATCGACCCTGCCATTGGCTACACCACGGCCTTTACATTCATCCGCCAGCTCGCCATCCACCTCCGCAACAGCATCGTCAACAACAAGAACAACTCGTTCCGCATGGTCTACAACTGGCAGTTCACCCACTCTCTCGACTTCTGGGCCCGCGTCCTCGCTGAGCACTGCACGCCCCTGAAGGAAGCCGAGGCCGGCAAGGAGAGCCAGCTGAGACCGCTCATCTACCCCCTTGTCCAAGTCACACTTGGTGCCATGCGCCTCATTCCTACATCACTATACTTCCCCCTCCGCTTCCACCTCATCCGCTCACTGCTGGTCCTGTCGCAGGCCGCCGACGTCTACATCCCACTCGCCTCACCGCTGCTGGAGGTGCTCAACTCGGCCGAGATGAAGAAGGCTCCCAAGGCATCGACACTCAAGCCCATGGACTTTGCCGTCTCTTACAGAGCCCCCAAGTCATATCTTCGCACGCGAGTCTTCCAGGATGGCATCGGAGATGAGGTGGTCGAGCTGATGAGCAGCTTCATGTACACTTGGTCCACATCCATTTCCTTCCCCGAACTCGCCCTCCCTGTCATCATCCAGCTCAAGCGATGGCTCAAGCAGGTTAGCTCCAAGTCCAGCGGCAACAAGAACAACAAGCTCGTCTCGCAGTTTTCGGTTCTTGTGCAGAAGCTCGAGGCCAACTCAAAGTTCATCGAGGAGAAGCGCGCGAGGGTCGATTTCGCGCCTAAGCACCGCAGCCAAGTCGACGCCTTCCTCAAGGACTTTGACGCTGCCAAGACGCCTCTTGGTGCGTACGTCGTCGGCCAGGCAGCCGCCCGCGCCGAGCGTGCAAAGGTCCTGGCTGAGGCGAGAAAGGAGGACGAGCGGAAGAGGAAAGAGGATGAAAAGGCAGATTTGTCAAACGAGGACGAAGAGGACAGTGACGAGGAGGTTGATATGGACGGTGAGCTAGGGGAAGACAATGATGACGACGACGAAGAAGTGGAAGAAGAAGAGGATGATGACGATGAAGAGTAGATGTTGTATATAGCCTGATTCATGTCAGATAATACGGAGTTTTCGGTTTTAGAGTTTTAAAATAAAGAACGAAACGAGTTGGTCGTTGATTCATGTAATTCTGCTTAACCAAACATCCCATCATTCCATGTCAGGTTATTCAGTGAGAAATGTGTGATAGCTTGCGCACAGAATTAGCCATCTATTTAGTATTATGTATTGAAAACACATAACACAAACCACCAGCCCTTTGACTCGGACTAGACAATCAGATTAAGTCGGCTAATGAGGTTATGATCGAGGATTGTTCAGAAATAATAGATGAGAAACAAGTGGATGACCGTTGTTAGTAAGCTTCTCTGGGACGCGGCACGTATCACACGAAGCACCCACAAGACAGTAGCAGGTTTTCGGAAAGGGCATGGTAATAGAGATACTAGAGGCAAGTAGATATATATCGATATAGCAGATATAGATAGATCAAGTAGAGTTAAATAGATCCAGTAGAGGTACATAGATCTAGTAGATATAGATGGATCTAGTAGATGTAGATAGATCTAGTAGATACAGATAGACCCAGTAGATATCGATAGATTTAATAGATATAGATAAATCTAGTAGAGATAGTCACTCAGTTTAGGTCATAAGCTGGGCAAGAAATCAAGATCCATTTGATCACACTAATTATACAGTAAGAATTCATCAAGGCTATAACACGATAGGCCTATTATACACTAATCCCCAACGCCAATGCTTCTTTAAAAGGGGAAAAAGAAAAGAAAAGGAAAAAAGAAAAAAAAAAAACAATGCATTATGCCTTGGGCCTTAGGCCACGATACCCATGCCGTCCGTCATTTGGTCACTCATATTCGTCACCTCTCGAACATGCATGCCCGTAATGTTCAAGACTGTCATTTCCACCTGCTCCTGCGTCATTTCTTGGCCGGCAGCCTTCTGCCCTTCAAGAACATCATATAGACTGTAAATCTGATTATTCTTCGCCTCGACACGATCCAGCAGCTTTCGGATCGCCCCGGCCATAGTTTCTCTCTTGTGGCGGTCCATCGACTTGTCAGACTTATTGTACCGCGCTTGGAGCTTTGACAGCTCCAGCTGAATATGCTGCGACTCGTCCTTCAGGCCTTTGATAACAAGAGCCAAGGCTTCACCGGGGGAGTTGGCTGGTCGAAGCGTGTGGTCACCTCCCGAGACACGGTCACTGACGGGAATGGGCCGCGGTATTGATACACGTTTCTTGCCCGCCGCCAGGTCGACAGAGGAGATGACACCAGAGTGAGATGTGATGCGGCTGCACACGGTGCAGTCCTGGCAGTTGTGGTGGGAAAGACTGTCAAGGATTTGTCGAGCATTATTCGACAACGCAGGGCATCCATCCCGATCAATCGAGTCTGACGTCGTTCTCTTCGACTTTGAATCAATGTGCACGATTTTCGGCGCTGGCTTCCCAATATCATGGCTCCGCGATTGTTTCATCTCCTTGCCCATGGTACCGCCCTTAAGATCCGCGTTCAAGTTGAGGGAAATAGCGAGGTCCTGAGAGATATTGTCCACCGACAGCAAGCCAGTAGTGTCTTCGTCACCAAAGGGATCCATTCCTGGAACCGATAGGCGGCTCGCGCTCCGACGCTTGCTGCCCTGGTTGGCCACCGTAGACTTGGATGCTGCCTTGTCGGGAAGAGCAAAAGCAACCTTGGCGGTGCCGGCGTTCTTGGAGGGCGATGATCTGACGCTGCTCTTGGACCCAGCAGGCATGTCTTTTGTTTCGGTGTTGTCATTTGACTTGAGGGTTATATCAGGGACAAAGAAAGCTGACGTCATGTTTTCCTCTGTTTCTCCTCCATCCTGGCGGCTCGTAAAGTCGCTTTTGCTGTTGCTAGAGCCTCGATAGCGGTCCAACTGCCGTTTCAGCACCTCAATCTCTTCCTTCAGCTTGAGGTTTCGATCATGCAGATCATGGATGCTATGCTCAAAGCCAGCGTTCTCACGGCGCAGAATCTTGTTCTCGCTAAAGTATTTCTCATTATGTCGAACGAGGCCAGCATTGTCTTCGCGAAGGGTTGCCCTTTCTCTCTTTAACGATTGAACTTCCCGTTGCAGTGCCTCAATCTCCTCGCGAGCAGCGTCAAGCTCGTGTTGGGTACCATCCAAGCTCTCTCGAAGATCCTCATTCTCGTCCATCAGACTCTTGTTGTTGGCTCGTAATGTCCTGTACTCTGCGAGACCATTGCTAGATTCGGCCTCTTGGCGGAGATGCCGTTGTTCACGTCGTAAGGCATCGATTTCCGCTCCCAGTGATGCGTTGTCTTGTTTCAGTGCCGCAACATCCCGACGCAGTGTGTCGTTATCCTGTCGAACCTGTTCGGATGACCCCAGCTGCTTGTGGGTATTTTCCAGCTCCTTCTCCTTCTCCTTAAGCTGCTGAGCCAGCTTGCTGATATTTTCACAAGCTTTCTGTAGACGACCAATGCCACGATCACGTTCTTGGGTCAGAGTGTCATTCTCCATGTGAAATGTGCTAATCTGATTTGTCGCTTGGTCTAATCGCTTCTGGAGAGACGCCACTTCCGCCTGGAGCGCTATACGATTGTTAGTCAACAGGTACAGAAGTTAAAGGGGACATATCCAATTACCCTTCTTCTCTGACAAGGTCTGTGCATTTGCATTCGTATTAACATTGAAACCGCTGAGTGCTCCGTCCGATCCTTTGCGAGATGCAAGTTGTGCTTCGAGCATCTCAACCTTTTGCTGGAGACTTCTGGCGTAGTCTGACACCTTGTCATACTGGTCCTGAGCAGCACGGATCATATCCGCCGATGCAAAGATGGCAGCCTCGTCTTCAGCAACCTTAATGCCGTCGACCTCTGCGTATGGCACGCCAAAGGGCCTGACGTTCTGGTCGTGTGCTCGGCCGTGTCTAACAATGATCGGAGCACCATCTTTAATAATCGATCCACCGAATCTGAATGTGCTAGTAAGAAAGTTATCGCGACGGGCGAGGTCTGAGTCCGTCATAAGGGACGGGTGTGGCGGTGAGGGAGGTACAGCTGTCAAGCTGGACTTTGCAGATGACATATTGCTGTCGAGGGATGGGACTCGCCGGTCCTCTTCACGTTCCCTGGGGTTAGATGATGCCCTGCGAAGCGTTTCCAATGCTTCTTCGATAGTGACCTGTCGTTCCTTTGCCTGATCTCTAAGCGGAGGCGGGGACTGGTTGTGTATTTTCGATAGAGGACTGGGGTTGCGAGGAGCAGAGTAGCTTAGGCCATAAGTAGATAGGCCTTTGGTCGGTGGGCGTGAAATAACTTGTGACAGGTCGGCCTCGTCGACGCGCGGTTGCATCTCCGAGCGTGTTCTCTTGGAGCCGTTCCACGCGTCCTCGGTGGTATCATCAATGTACGCGGGAAGAGGAACAGCCTTTGGTAATGTTTCCTTCTTGTTGAGGGGCGGGTCTGCCAGGGGCGCCGTTGTGTCTGTCTGGTCGTCGAAGATGGGCCGCGTCTTGGGCTGGGAATAGAACTCGGGCCACTTGCGGCGGGCAGCCTCCCAGTTGATGGGCAGTTTTCTGGGGGCTGCAACGCGGGCAATGTCCTCTTGCAGCCTGCGTGTGGATTCGCCCTCGGGATCTGAGAAGACGGATGACAGCGTGGGGCTGGCTCTGCCGGTGGATGACGGAGGGGAGTTGAAGGGGTTATCGCTGCTAGCCTTGATTTCCCTAATAATTCGCGAACGATATCTGGTATTTGCGTCGGACTCCATCGCTCTCTCTTCTCTTCCGCGCGCTGCTAGAGCAGCAAGAGTCGAGGATGGCTGTTTGGGGGTTGATGAATGGCGGTAAGCGGCGGCCTTTTTTTTTTTTTCTTATATCGCGTCGCGTCTTGCGTTGTCAAGGGCGGATGCGCCGAGCGGTCGGAAGCGAGAAGGGAAGGGTCCGTGGGCTAGCTGTAAATCTCACTAATCGGGTATCTCGATGAAGCTGCAGATGTCAGGCGTGACGGAGTTGTTGCGGTTGCGAATTCAAGATTTTGCGGGAGGAGAAAAGCAAAGAGCAGGGCTAAGAATACCGAAATTGACGTTCAGGGATTGTTTTGGGGGCAGCGGGAGTTGTACCTTCCTGTTGCTTGTTTCGAGGTGTAGAAAGTAAACAACACTAAGCCGGATTGGGACAGCGGGGTATGCAAGTACTTGCGAACATGCCGCGCCGTATTTTGGCAGTTGGCGGGTAACCCTTGCTACTGTATCATTGCTCGTACTACCTGGTACTATTGCTACTATATTCTACTACCAGCTACTTTCTTCTACTATCGCTATAATCTTCTACTACCAGTTACTTTCTTCTACCTATCGCTACTATCTTGTACTATCGCAGATTTATAATTCGCTCATATTTCTCTACCTATTCAAAGTGTTTGAAAACTGTGAAATCCAGCTCCCAACCACTTGATTACCGCCCGGATAATAATACTTGAGCAGTACCTTGCCAAAAGTTGGGGGGCTGGCTTAGTCCCCGTCTTTTAGACGCCCACTTCCCTGCCAACCCGCCGTGACGCAAGTATGTACCTTTTCTGCATTAGAAGCAAGGTAGGTACCTAACTGAAGCACTTACAGCGACAAGATGCGATTTTCCACATAATTGATGTCTATCCAATGATAACGGGAGAGAGAAAAAAGAAAGGATCCAATCGAGAGCATTGAGAAATCCTCATTCCTGGCTGATATGTAAAGAGTAATCATTGACGTACGAAGATAGTACAGTGCATCCGTCTGATATTGTTTGTTTGTAACGCAAGCGGGCCATCTTGCCCGTATTTTGCAAGACCATAATATAAATCACCCTAGAATTAATCTCGGCCAGCCAACGAATGGTTGCTCCCTTTGACTAAACTCCCTCGAACCCGTGTCTTCTTAATAATTGAGAATATCTATTCTTTTCACCCATTTAGAGATGTATGCATAAGCGCAACCCAATCCTACTCTCAAAGTCTTGTGTCAAATAGCGACTTCAAGATACCAAACAAACCTGTATAGAAACCAAACCCGTGAACCCAAACAACTAATCACATTCAAGATAGTATCCAATAAAAACGCGCTAAAGGTCGATTTTGTGGTAAAGCTGCAAGAAGCAGAATAGGTTAGACCACAAGGGAAGATGTCTCTGGAGGGCGGACGTGAAACAATTTCTGATAGGCAGATCGCCTCGTCTTCGACGCGCGCTGCATCCCCAATCACCAGCGCGTTCTCCCTGGGCCATTCTGCGCGTCCTCAGTGGTGTCATAGGTGAGAACACGAATCTGCACTTCACAAAGATCTTTAACACCCTGCAAATTAGCACTGTTACCTAAGATGCAAGGTGGGGAGGTAAAGACAGGAACCATCTTCCGCATCACGTTGTTAGTACTCACCTAGCTTTTCCCAACCAGATCATCAAATCATCCTGCCTTCCTTCAGACGGTAATACACTGCTTTCCTCTCCAAAAGGGAACGGTGACTGACGAGTTGGTCTACTTACAAACCATTCCCCCTCCTCGAGTTCCGCAGGTATTACATCTACCTCCCAATTCAAGGCTTTCATATCTTTAACCTGCAATACCCACCATCCTTTCCAGTTACTCTCCGCACAAACCAGCTGCCAAAAGATCCAGGGAAATTGATCGCCTTTGCAAAATGCCCATTGTCTCCTTAGTTGTGCAGCCCTTCGGGCAGCATGCTCTTTATCTCTGACGGGCTGTGAGCGTGCCTTGCCCTTGCCTTGGTCTTTGTTAGAACTGCTTTTCTTTTCCTCACACTCCTCCTTGCACTGATTCGACGTTTCATCCTTGCACTCTCTACTATACTCTTTTTTGCATTCTTCATTACCCTTCTCCTTGGACTCCTCTTTCTTGTCCGACGCGACTATTATTGGCATTCAACAGATAGCTCGCCCAACTTGGTAGTCTTCCCACACTTGTTAAACTGTGATAAACGGCCGTTTTAGAGCCTTGGTAACACGAACCATGTCTGCCCTGGTCGGATGTTGGAGATTGGAATATTTTATGTTCAATGATGATGGTTGTCTTGTAGAACTGGAGCAGCAACGCGAGTTGTCCTCTTGCAGCCTGCGTGTTGGATTCGCCCTCGGGATCTGAGAAGATGGAAGACAACGTCGAGCTTGCTCTGCCGTTGGGAGTATGAAGTTGCACATATGAACTATACTAGTGGAAACCTCGGATTGCGGCCGAATCCTTCGAAGTCTTGATGCTCACTCTGAGGGGAAGCCACCCCAAAATTGAATACATATATGTCACTCGATGGGTTTGCCCCTATAGATCTACCTCAACACAGGTGATTTTTCGTTTGTTGGAAACTTTATTTAATCGGCCATCCGTCCATGAATACCTCCAACTTATAAGCTTTGCGGCTTCTCCAGCAGAGGCTTGCGGCTCGCCCATCGGATCGAAGCTCCGAGAAATTGGGGCGGCCATTAAAAGTCTCGGCCAATGTATGACACTTAATAGAGAATAACAGTTCATACTGGGTTAATTGTACGAATCTAGATTATTGAGATAGAGTTTGCGTTACCTTAGATGATTAACTTGCTGGAGCAGTTGAAGTGGTCACCAATGAACATACCCTGTAGCTCCATCAGAAAGGCATGTGGTCGAACTCATGGCCACGAAAACAAGATAATCACATATGAGATTCAGAGAAAATGCGAGTAAATGAATGGTAAAAACGTCAATTAAGCTAAAGTACTAGTTGGGATTGGCATAATCCATGAGACGTCTTGAATTGAATGAGGTTCTAGTAGAGGACTTGCGGCTGAGGGGTAGATCAGCGCTGGTATGGAAACGAGCCCCATGACATCCGATTTATTGGTTCGGCACTTTAAAGTACTTGCGTAATACCTTTGTTTATACGCACATCTTCATGCTAGCAAAGGATTCTGCCTGGTACCGCATAGGTAGTCCAAGAACAATGGGAGCTAAGCTGAGACACACTCTAACTTGTAAGGCAGTCATTTGACATACCCAAAACATCAGCCCGATGCTCTCAATTGTATTAACTTCATCAACTCGCCTCACATTCATAAGACAAACATTTTTATTCTTCATCTGAATAGCATCTGCACTGATAGATGCTACTCTTCAGCTACATACGCTCATTTGCCCCTTCTTGTCCATAACCAACCTTATTCATTACATGTATACATACCGTCATGTTTATCCTTGCTTTCCTCCCCGTGGTGATCGCCTCATATAAACACACCAAACAAGAATATTGCTCCATATATGCCGTGGCGACCAACTGTCGCCCGCCACCAGGTTCTTTCCTGCACATCCCCGCAAGAGATCTCGCCTCCGATGAGGCAAAGACTGGAATCCTCGAAGATGCCTTCTCCGCGCTCGCCGTGCTACAGAATGAATACTACCAAATTGGACAAAATACATGGCCATCGGCGATAGACTGGACCGCGGCAGTCACCGAGACCGTCGTTTCTGGCATGCTGTCAACCCTCACCAAGTCGATAGACTTGATCGTCCCGGGCATTACGCCCAGTATCCGAGAAGCGCAAGAAAACCTCATCTCGTCAGTATACGACCAAGTGGTTGGCTATCACTTTGCGCAGGATATAGTTGCCATCCGAGACCAGGTATGCCCTTCCCATTGCTCGCTTGTCCCCAAGTTATATTCCCCAAGTTATATCCTTGGCTTAGAGAGACATTCCTATCTAGGCCTTTGATGACATATTATGGGTGGTGCTTGGCTGGATAGAGGCCGTGAATTTCGCTCGATCGCATGACGGCATCCGCTTCCCCGAAGCTGAGCACAGCCCCAATGCTAGTTTCCCTACTGACGTCCATGCCGCTTTGGCATTGCTGCCATGGCGCGGCCATCTCTGGATCCCGTCCTTCCAGAGCCGGGCGAAAAGCTTCTGGCTTCTTGGGGCTCAGGGCTGGGATACGGCATTGTGCCACGGCGGCATGGTCTGGAACCCCCGTCTGGAGCCTTACAAGAACGCCATCACGAATGAGCTGTACATTTCAGCTTCGATTTCCATGTATCAGCACATGAGCAACGGAAGTGTCGCTGATAAGGATCCGCTACATCTCCAAGCGGCGATTGAGGGCTACAAATGGCTCGTAAACAGCAACATGATGAACCGTGAAGGCCTGTATGCTGATGGGTTTCACGTCGGCCGACGAAAGCATGGGGGCGTGGAGTGCAACATTCGCGATGAAATGGTGTACACTTACAACCAGGGCGTGCTACTCACTGGCCAACGAGGGCTGTGGGATGTGACGGGGAGCCCCTCGTACCTAGAAGACGGCCATAACCTTATCCAGGCCGTCATCAAGGCCACCGGCTGGAGCTTGAAGACGAACCGGCCAATAGATTCGGTGGATGTATCTGCAAAGCTGCCCAAATGGAGAGGACTTGGTCGGGGTGGTATCCTAGAAGAGAAGTGTGATGCAAGTGGAACATGCTCTCAGGACGGCCAGACATTCAAGGGCATATACTTTCACCATCTGACTGCGTTTTGTCGGCCCTTGGATGAGGATAACCTCAACGATGGCGATTACGTCGACGTGGATGGCTTCACTCGTGTCAAGGCTGCTCACAAATCAGCTTGTCACGCGTATCTGGGTTGGATTAAGCACAACGCTTTGGCAGCGCTGACATCTCGAGACAGTCGAGGACGCTTTGGCATGTGGTGGGGCTCAGCACTTTTTGGCAACATTCACGTATCTCTGGCAAGGGACGGAATCGACCATGATGCTGTAAATGCCACCGACTACCGTAAGGACGGAACCCCGAATGATGATCTCTGGGGTCGGGATTCAAGATGGCTGCCAGGATCTCGAAAGAGAGGGCTGGGCAAGCAAGTTACACCAGAAGACTACAAGAAGATGGACATGTTGGATTTGACGGAGAAACCTATGAGGAAACCAAAACCGCGTCCAAGCGACCCTAACGATCGCGGCAGAGGACGCACAGTGGAAACCCAGGTGGGAGGCGTCGCCGTGCTTCGCGCCTATTGGGACATCTCGCAGTCACTATCGTCATGAGTGTCATTTGTGGCTGAGACTTTTTGGCACTGTACCCAGCAAAGCAAAGTTGCATCAACTTGACTCTTTCGGTTTCGTTTAACCTCGTTTTACCGTTTGATCTTAGTCTGGGTTCAACTTCATGGCAGCAACCTTGTCTTTTTGACCTCCCTTTGAAAAAACTAGGCAGTAAAAACCCGCTGGTCGGCATCAAGGCGTCCTGACGCTCCGATCTGGAAATGGCCGATTGGGTGGATGCGGCCCCGATGGTGGAGGCGCGGAGCCGGATCGTCTCCAGGGGCTAGGCCAGATCGAGCAGAACGATTCGAGATACGCACAATACGCTCCTGGGAGGCCGCGTGGAGAGAGGCACAGCCTTGGTCCCTGATCTGAGCCTCGAGAGGAAGAGGCGGTGCGAATGCAGGATATAAAGTCGTCATGCAGTTTCGCTCTAGTATTTGGAATTTGCATCGTTAGCATAGTAGCTTTAAACTTGTATAAAGATTCGTCTCTTATCTCTCATTGTCTCATCACACATACTCCCTACATACCTCGTCTTCTTTTAATCAATCATTGTAACCGGAGACTTTTGTGAACCACCCTGTCTCATCCGTCTCATCCTTCGCGCATCATTTCCTCGGCGCCGCTTACACAAGACATCAACGTCTCGGCTACATCACCTGCATAGTATTACTTACTCTCCAAACTCGTCCAATCACCACCAAAAACAAATAATGGCCCTGCTTATTGGCCTCGTGGCCGCCGCCGCTCGAACAATGGCCAACCACGACGATAACGGTCGGCAAAACCGCAATAATGGATATAACAATGGATACAACAACGGCCAATACTACGACAACCAAAGCAACGGCCGCAGCAACAACTACAGCGGTGGTTATCCCAATAGCTACAACAACGGCTACAATAATGGCTACAACAACGGCTGTGGTAGCAACAACTACAATGCCTCCCCTTATGCCGCTTACCCACCACAAATGATGGTCAGCCGTCGGGAAGAGCGTCGGATGGGTAGGAGAATGCGCAAGGCAGAGCGCAAAGCAAGGGATGCCGACATGGTCCTATCCCTGATGAACTCTGGTTCGCGAGCGGGCCGCCGCTCACCCGTGCCTCAATATTCAAATATGCAACCTCAACCTGGTAATGGTGGCGTGCCTTACATGCAGCGTGGTGACAACTCAAGAAGTCAAGCCATGTATCACCCCGCACAGCAAGGGGTCATGGATCCAGAACCGGAAGGGTCTCAATGGCGGGATATCCAGAGTCGCGACCGGCCGACCAGCCGAGGGGATCTGCACCCAGCAAGCTCGTCGGAAAGTCTACCGACATATGAGCAGGTAGTCCGAAAATCTGGCAAGTCTTGAGAAGAGATGGCTTTGGAGAAGTAGCGTGGAGAAAGAGGAGTGGCCATGTTTTTGATTCCCCTGCATGATTGCTTGCATAATGGGCTGTTATTTGAAACTTGTATTGATTGATTGCTGCTGGTGACGTGGAATGATAGATTGGGCGCATAAAGGAATTATCTCATCTGGCAGATGATTCGTCCTAGATACCATTGGAGTTAGTAATATATGCTTGGTCTTTTACTGTACTGAAAGAGTTGTAGTAATAATGAAGGCTGCGCTGCGCGGATTGAATCGAATCAGTGGGTGATAAGAAGCCTTGAGTGCAATCAAATGCGGGCTCCGATATCGATGCGCTCTTGCGCCATGTCTTGATTGACTCAGCTCTGCACACCCAAGCTCAATTGCATGCATGCTTTGGTGGAATCTTCCGCCGGTTTGGCTTGTATCTTGACAAACTTACCTCTTGGCTTATTCCACATGCTCTGAAGCGTCTGTATTGCCAAAGAGAGCCATTTTCGCCATATAAAAGCATGCCCGCATACCGATTAGCATTGTCGGACTTCTCATTGCATCGGGGCGGTCGCTAGTATACGCCACCTTTTTTTCCCAAAAAAAAACTCGGAGGGTCCGATTTATCGGAGGTCATCATCCTCGCCGGCGTCAGTCAGACTGGCCTTTCTTTCTTTACACCGCACCAAACAAACAAGAGGCAGAATTAAGACGAGAATCCGCATCACCGATTCGAAAATTTGCCTTCGAGATGCCGGGCCTCAATGGCACAACATTAATGCCCAACGGCGCCACGGGCACCCATGGGACTCGCAGGCCATCAACGTCATCGGCCATGAGAGCTATGGCCTTGACAGAATACAGCGCGAATCCATCACCACCACCCGAGACGGTCGAAGAGGGCGCATCGCTGGTGCCAGAAGAATTTCAACTTCCCGATGGTCACCCTGACGTGAGTAACTCTGGGCAATGCCTTTTCTTTCTTCTTTTGCTCCCTTTTGCGAAGATAAGGAAGATTGTAGGACCAAGAGGACTGACGTGTTTGGCTTAACGGAGCAGTACCTGCGCATGATTGCCAGCGCAACCTCACGAGTTTACGAGGCCTGCAAGACCACGCCGCTGTCCCCAGCCGTTAACCTGAGCAACCGACTAGAGTGCAATGTTTTGCTCAAGCGCGAGGATCTGCAGCCCGTCTTCAGCTTTAAGCTGCGCGGCGCATACAATAAGATGGCCCATCTTGACCCGGCCGAAAGCTGGAAGGGTGTCGTCTGCTGTTCGGCCGGAAACCATGCCCAGGGAGTCGCCTACTCTGCCCGAAAACTCAAGATTCCCGCCACCATTGTCATGCCTGAGGGCACGCCAAGCATTAAGCATTTGAATGTTGCGCGCCTTGGCGGCCATGTGGTTTTGCACGGCGCAGACTTTGACGCTGCAAAGGAAGAGTGCGCACGACGTGCGAAGCACGATGGACTCATCAACATTCCTCCTTTCGACGACCCCTATGTCATTGCCGGCCAAGGGACCATTGGTAATGAAATGTTTGGACAGGTCAACATGGCCAAAGTTGAAGCCATCTTTTGTGGAGTTGGAGGCGGCGGCCTCATAGCAGGCATTGGCTTGTTTGTCAAGAGAATGGCACCTCATGTTAAAATCATTGGCGTTGAGGCATCAGATGCAAATGCCATGGCACAGTCTTTGAAGCTGGGGAAGAGAGTCATGCTTCAAGAAGTCGGCTTATTTGCAGATGGCGCCGCCGTAAAGATCCCTGGAGAGGAGACGTTCCGCATCTGCCGCGAGGTTGTGGACGAAGTTATCGAGGTCTCCACGGATGAGATCTGCGCTGCCATCAAAGACATGTACGACGATACCAGATCCGGATTGGAGCCGGCGGGCGCCCTGTCTATAGCTGGCTTGAAGAAATACGTTGCGCGCCAGCCTTCCGTCGACGCCAAGAGAACGCTCATTGCGGTGACCTCGGGCGCCAACATGAACTTTGACCGGTTGAGATTTGTTGCCGAACGTGCCACATTGGGTGAGGGCAAGGAGGTCTTGATGGCCGCTACCATCCCAGAGCGTCCTGGGGCCTTTGCCAAGCTCGTCGACACCATCATGCCTCGTCCAGTAACGGAGTTTTCCTACCGCTACTCATCTGGTAACGTTGCCAATGTCCTCATCGGTCTCTCTATCACAGTACCGGCTGCCCAAAGGGTCGAGGAGGTGCGGTCACTTATGGAACGTATCCGAGCCGAGGGCATGGACGTGACTGATCTATCCAACGACGAGCTCGCCAAAAGTCATGTGCGTTATCTCATCGGCGGACGCACCGGCGTGGGGAACGAAAGGGTCTTCATGTTCAACTTCCCTGAGCGGCCAGGAGCGCTAGAAAAGTTCCTGACAACTCTGAGACCAAAGTTCAACATCAGCCTGTTCCAGTATCGTACATATGGCGGAGACGTGGCCAAGGTACTGGCAGGGATCCAGTGCCCACCGGAAGAGAATGCCGAACTGGAGCAGTTCCTGGAGGAGCTTGGATACCCTTCCGAGGAGTGCACCGACTCGGCAGTTTTCAACATGTTCTTGAAAAGCACCAGCCCATAAGGCGGCAGGGGGGAGTATGTTTGAGTTACGGAACCACATCCGCGGCGTTGGGTGAATGATTATGTGTTCAAGGGAGCCCGGTTATTATTTTTAGGGCCTCTGTTTTGGTCGCAGGCTGGGTTAAAGGCCCCGACTGGGAAGCTGCAAAATAGACATGATGCGATGGTTACATGTGAAGCCGAGAGACGGTTCAAGGATCTACGGAGGACAAGATGAAAAGCGGTTGGATGCATGCTTGGTAGTTCGGAAATCTCCGAAGACGTGGGCATGGTATGTTGACAATGACCCAATTTGATTGGCGATGCATTTGCACCTGGGCTGCCACTGGGCGGCTCACGAAGGATTTCCTTCTCATTTTCGGTTGTACGTGTACTCTTTGTACGACCTGTGCCATTTTAGAAAATGATGATCCCGTAGAGCTACTGGGATCTGCCAACTGAATGAAGAGGATATGAATCACAATGACTGAATGACTGACTACATGCCGTGCCCCTTTTTGAGAGATGCAGTGCCGAAACACCCATTTGATCTCTTCCTCCGCCAATGATCTGATCGATCCATCAATGGGTCCATCCGGTAAGAACTTAGAGAGCTCGGCCCATTCGAGTCAAGGCCAGGAACGGATGTGAAAAATTTGCGGATGATGACGAGTGCAAATCGGACTTTGACAAACAAGGAAGCCAGAGAGGAGAAAAGGAAAATAACAGATTGATAAGCTCAAACTGGCAAACAAAACAACCCGGGGCGGTCAAACAACTGGATGTGGAATTGTCGGCAGAATGTGAAAGGGCAGGTACGATGAGGAGGCCTCTAGTCAGCTTGGGGGCGCTTTTCTTGGCCCCCCTTTTCGACATGTGCGCAAGTGCGCTGACACGATGTACATGACAGAATGATATCAAGTCCCATGATGAGATTAGATTCTGTACGGCTATGGTAAGATGAAACAGAAATGAGGGTGAGAGAGGGCGGTGCTGTGGGTGATGTCAACGATGAAACCCAAGGTAAAGTAGGGCAGGTAAGTGTGTTGTAATGCGGCATGGACGAGTTTAGTGGTGTCTGAAGTAAACAGCTCAACTTGAGACATACCTGTACTCGTACCTGTGCTTATACCACATGGGGACTCCGCCATTGGATCTTTGTAGGTCAGACGGAGATTATTCTCCAATTTCGCCGTCAAAAGGCGTACAGTAGTCAGTCGTGCATGCCGAGCAGCCAAGTGTTACCTGGCACTAATCAGTAAGAAAAGATATTGATGGCCTTGAAATTCCATTCTGGTGAGTGCTGATGCTTGGAACTGCCCAGGTAGGAATGGCTCGACCTGCTCTATTTATATACCGAGCCGTACATGCACGATTAAGCCCAGGTCAGCATCGCTACGGAACGCTTGTCCTAGGTGCATGTGGTAGCAGTGCGTTTAGGAGGGAGTGTGAGCGCGGAAAGGGTGCGCATGCGGCTTGGCTTCTGGAGGAATATGCAAGGCACGCGTAATATTACGGCAAGGCACGGGGAATATGTATCTACGATGCCGTTTCTATTCCCTTGCGCTTCTTTCGTCGCGCTCTCATTTTCCTTTTTTTGTTTCTTCTTGTTTCCTTCTAGAAAGATAGATAGCTTCTTCGTATATGTATCCTTGCTGTGAGATCCGCGCGACGGCTAGCTGCAAAAAAGACACCCGAACAGCACAAGGATCATGGATGGTTCAGAAGGGCCGTCTGGCAGCTAGGCTTCCAACATTCTTCTGTATCTCTTCTTCCTGCTAGGGGCCCTGGTCCATGCGTTATGCTCAGTTCCATCCCGAGCGCATGGATCGTTTAGCGCCCCGTGCGGCAGGAAGCCGTACTAAACCTGTAGTACCTGTACACCTTGACTCAGTCAAGCACTCGACTCTACAGACTCGGATGCAGCGGTGCGTGGCAACGGCGCCGTAATTAGTGAGTGCGTGGTGGTGTAACAGAGGGATCCAAAATACAATTGAATGGCCAGCAAACACTGTCTAGTTGATTAGAAGAGATTTGATGTCCTGCGCATGTCAGCCTTGAAGGATCGTGGTGGCGTTTCATTGAACGGTGGTTGCGCATGTACATCTACCTGCTGTGTTGATATTCGCATGTATTCTTGGCCTGCTAGGCAGGGTACCATTAGACGGATCTCTTGGGATTCTGCGAGGCTTCGGTTAGCAATCTAATCCACCGTGTGTTTCAAGCGAGATGCACAAACGTTGGTAGATCTATCTGGTGCTGTCAAGATATATGCCATCGACGTGTAACTCGACACATCCCACATAATAGGCACGAAATCATCATTTGTTTTTTTTTCCTTTCTGAAGGCTGCAAGCATTGCCACGTTCTCAGGGGACCTTCGTTGTGGAAATGGAAAGCATTGGCGCCGCTGGCGTCATGCAGATTTCGGCATTAAGCCGGTAGGTAGCTCGGCTCCAGCCTCCCTTTGGTTAGAACTTCGGCACGATAAAATGCCAGCATAGCAGGGCACCTTCACCGAAGAGATGGAAGGCAATCTCATTACTCGTAGTGCCCGATGCAGGCCGTTCCAGCTGCTTAATGTGTATGCCAACTAAGGACTATCAAAGAAGACATGCGACGTGGATCAAAATTTTTCGTCTGTTCGCTGCATGGATCTGATGTCGCATCAATCTGAAATTTCAACGTAAACCTTGTTGTTTGCTAGCCCTGTCCTGAGGCTCTTGGGTACTGTCTGGGCTGGTACAACTGCTTTGGCTGCACGGAGTACCTGTACTTCCCATTGCTGTTGTACTGTATTTGTGCGAGTACAGGCGCATACACACCTTGCCTCGACAAGGCTCGACAATCTGTCATCCTCTCAATCCGGTCTCATTGCCCTTCACTTGGACACACACCCCCTCGAAATCGTGGCGGTCCTTTTTGGGGGGGATTTTCCTTTCGGGGTTGCCGCTGATCTTCCATCATTTCGGCTGTTGTTTGCTTGGTGCTGCAGGGCTTCTGCAGGCTGTCGCTCGCTGGAAGCCAGTGGAGGCTAACGGCCAGCTCGCCACGCCAACCTTGGAAAAAACCCACCGCTTGGAGCTACCCCACGTCAACGTCAAAAAGCTGCAGCATCCATACCGTAGCCGGCCTGATTGTCTAATATGGTGTGTGTGTGCATGTGTGTGCGTGTCTGTCTCTTTTGCGCAATGACCCTCTGGCTGTCCTTCGACCCTCCCTCATCTTCTCTCCAACTCGACGGCCTGGACTCGATTTCATCTGCTCACTAATCCTCGAGGTCGCATAGCAGACACGGCCTGGACACACCCCTTTACACTTACGACTGGCTACTCCTGACGTTATAGCGTTGCCCACGGGGATTGCTATATCCTCTGTGAGAAACCTCTCCGCCACTTTGCTGGGCTGTCGTTGTTTGCTAATGCCCTCGACCTAGCCTGTTGGCTGCCGGCACGCGACCGCTTCCGCTCTAGAATCAGAGCCCAGTGACCATAAACGGTGGCCGGGGTCGCTGAGGGTTCGTTTTTCATCCATTCTTGGGTCGACGTCAGCATAGCGAAGCTTTGCACCACCTCCAAGCTTTCGCTCCTTTCGACGAAATAGTCGGTGACAGTCGGGCACCGCCGCCATCACCGCGACATCCCTGGCCCGATATCGCTTACCCGCTGCATAATTCCGAAGCGTTTGTATCAACCTTGTCGGTAGATGAGTTCCGTTGCGAAGAATATATGCGAAGCCGCCGCTACTGTATGAGCGACAGCAGGGCATCCGTTAGCCTCATCCGAAAGAGCATGGTCCGGGGTTTATCACAACACTACCAACCTCAGCAGCGAAGACTTACAACTCGCGGACACACGCAAAAACCGATTAATCCAAGGCAGCGTGGGAGACGCTCGCCCTGAGCAGGCAGTATCTCTGAGGCTGCTTGGGAACGTGCGGTGCGGGTAACCGCAAAAGGGCTTCAGCGCGCCTTGAAACAAGTCGACCCTGCAAGGGTAGCCGCACCCAGATCCCACCCGGCCGAGCATCACAATGAGACGCAATCGCTCTCCGAGTGCGCCTTCGCACTATCGGGCGCTGGGACATCAACATGGCAACGGCGCAGAATCAGATCCAGTCTCTCTCATCCGGTCATTCAACGTCGAAAATAACCCTACACGGCCGATGCGACCATCCCCGCTTACCGCCTCGACCATCAGAGACATGCCATTGGATCTGGTAGATCGCATCAGAGCCTTTCCCCTCTTTCTTTCTGCGTCGGAAGAGTTTTTAGTAGCAATTGGCAATCACTTGAAACCGCAAGTACATGGACCCAACGACCACATTGTCACGGAGGGGGATGACGCAAAGGCCATGTACTGGCTGGTGCGAGGCGTTGTCGCCGTCACCTCGAGAGACGGCGAGGCCGTTTACGCAGAACTCAAAGCTGGCGCCTTTTTCGGCGAGATCGGAGTGCTCATGGACATGCCTAGGACCGCCACCATCGTCGCCCGAACCAAGTGCCTGCTGCTGGTGTTGAAAAAGGAAGACCTTCAAACGGTCATGCCAAGCTTCCCAGAGATGGAGAAGGCCATTCGACAGGAAGCGCAGGAAAGACTAAGCGTGCTCAAGAAAAAACGACTGGAACGTGGCGCCTCCCTCAAATCCCCCAAAAGCGAGTTCACTCCACGCACTACGAACCCAGGCGAAGTGTCGACTGGAGAGACCGGCGCGATCAAAGACGGCGCGGTGATCAAGTCCAAGAAGCGGAAATCTCCAAGCCCCAGCGTAATCGAAGACCCGGCCCTCGGCAGTGCTCTGGGTAGCGGTTTTGTCAACATCCGAAAGACGCTCAAAGAGCTCCCTCTCTTTACCTCTCTGCCGCCTGACATCCTCCACTTTCTAGGATTAAGTGTGCAACCGAAAACCTACCCGCCCTTCACCGACATAGTATGCCAAGGCACCCCTGGTCATGAGATCTTTTTCGTTGTACGAGGCGAAGCAGAGGTTATTCATCAACAGCCGAAGACAGATAAAGAAGCAGAAAGCCTGACCAGATCGATCCAAAAAAGGCCACGACTGAAAACTGGACAATACTTTGGAGAGGTCGCTAGTTTGGGCCTGTCTCGTGGTCGAACGGCAACGGTCAGATCAATCACGACGGTGGAATGCTTAATGATACCGGGTGAAACCCTGGATGAGCTGTGGACACGATGTCCCCCGGATATCAAATTACAGGTGGAGCAAACAGCATGGCATCGCTACAACTACCGTGACGACGATGTCGACATGGCCGACGCAGACCAGCACGGCAAGACGAGCAAGTCAGACCCTCCAACGCCGAGACTCGCCCGCCTTAGCCTTCCTGATGACAACTTCGCAACACCTCTCAAGCCCATATCTGCGACTCCTAGGGATGATTCGGAAGTCATGGAGCCAAAGGACCCCGATCCTTTTTTGAGTGTTGATATGGAAAACTTGAGAAATCGAAGGCGCCATTCAATAGCACCGCCGACCACGCCCACCGAGGCTTCTCCAACCACGCCTACTCGACAAAATGGAGCGCGATCCCCGTTAGCACAGCCATCATCTCCCATTGCTTGGACTGCTCCAGACTTTGAATCTGATGTACCAGCAAAACGAGTCAAGACGCTGTCTCACCGGCCGCATTCTCTTCAGCCTTCATCTATCACAGACAACATCCTGGTACAAATTTTTCAGTATGCCGAAGTTGGCGAACTTTTGAGGCTGCGGCGTGTCTGTTCTCACTGGAAGACTCTCCTCACTACGTCTCCAAAGTTGTGCACATATGTCGACCTCTCCCACTATAACAGGAGGGTGACAGACCAAGCTATTATCGACAGTATTGCTCCCTTTGTTGGAACTCGGGCTCTCGTCATGGATCTGAATAATTGCTTCCACATCACTGACGAAGGGTTTTCCGTGCTGTGGCGGACCTGTGGTAAGAATGTGCAGAAGTGGAGGATGCGCTCGCTATGGGACGTCTCGGCGAACCAGATTCTCGAAATGAGCGAAAACGCCAAGGGCCTCAGGGAAGTCGACTGGAGCAACTGCCGAAAAGTTGGAGACAACCTCCTTGGCCGAGTTGTCGGATGGGTTGTTCCCGAACCGCCGCCCGTGAGCAGCAGCAAGGTTGTGATATCGAGCTCGGGGAAGAAGGCAAAGGAGAAGGCTGCCCAACAACCTTCGCCTACTATGCCAGCACCGGGAACAGTTATTGGTTGCTCCAAGTTGAACACACTGAACTTATCATACTGCAAACACATTACTGATCGATCAATGGGCCATCTCGCCGCCCATGCCTCGAGCCGGCTCGAGTCTCTGTCTCTCACCCGCTGCACATCGATTACGGACGCAGGGTTCCAGTCGTGGGCTCAGTTCAAATTTGAGAAGCTGACTCAACTGTGCCTGGCAGACTGCACTTACCTCTCTGACAACGCCATCGTAGCACTCGTCAACGCAGCCAAGAACTTGACCCATCTCGACTTGTCCTTTTGCTGCGCACTCTCCGACACTGCAACAGAGGTTGTCGCTCTTGGCCTGCCGAAGCTGAAAGAGCTAAGGCTGGCATTCTGCGGCAGCGCCGTGAGCGATGGCAGCTTGGAGAGCGTCGCTCTGCATCTTAACGAGCTCGAGGGTCTTAGCGTTCGAGGATGTGTCCGCGTGACGGGCAAAGGCCTGGAATACATCCTCAGAGGCTGCACACGCCTCAAGTGGGTCGATGTCAGCCAGTGCCGCAACCTTGAGCCTTGGCTTCGAGCAGGCAGTGTTTCGAAATGGGGGTTCGACAGCCGGACAGCAAAGACGGAGCTGACATCAGTGAACAGCTGGCCTACGACAGCGTTTGACAGCATGCTTGGAGACTTGCCAACGCCACGGAAGATGAGTGTAGCGATGCTCACCACACCAAGCTTCTTCCCGAGGCCTGGCGCTACCCTTATGGGCAAGAAAAGGAGGCCGCCTGTCAAGTTTGTGATAGAAAAGGGAACTGACGGGCTTAGATGATATGGCTTATTAACAAGGTCATCATCATCACCACCATCATCATTGTATTAGCGACAGCATGATTATCCATCTTGATGTTTTATGAGGGGGGTTTTTCTTTTGTACGAGGTGTACTTTATAGCATCAAACAACATGTATCTATTGACACTCATGAAAGGGGCATGACGGGGAGCTTTTACTGGTTGATTTTTCTTCTCTGGATGGCTATATTACAAAGCAAATGGGTACGAAATAAGGGTGATGAGCCGGGTACTTGGGGCTGGACAATCTCTCCCTTGTTGATGCATTTTTGGTCGGCAGTTAGATGGGAACATGTATGTATTTGGATAGCACGTAATTGCATATTGAACGATTTAATGGAAAGGAAAAACACGGCTTGACAAGCTAGAAACATAGGGAACATCAGAAGCACGCGGACTTTGGCGGAGTTCGGAGTACCGAAATCCAAGCTGCAAGAAATTGATCTGAAGCCATACAGGAAAACTGCGGCATTAGTCATCGAATACCTATTGTAAGCTGTGCTTGAACCTTCGGCGCCACTGCCGGAGCTTTCTACAGGCTTCCAACACGTGACGCGGATTTAGGTAGCGCAGGTATCGGGCCAACGTCATGGCCCGGCTTTACTGCGACGAGAGCTGTATATTATTCTGGAGCCGGCGGCAAGAGTTTCTTACTCATATAATTCACCAACTGCCATCTCCCCGCATTGGACAAACCATTGCATTGCGCTTCACATCAATCACCATATATCGACACAGAATAAACACCTAGCCAAATTACAAGGACTAGCGGTCCCAGCAATGTCATTTACGCTGAGCATTCAGCAGGGCCCCGCGCGCATTGCGCAGCAGCGGCTGCTCCCTGCACTCTCGAAATCTGCGTTCCGGACGTCGATGCGAAGCTTCCACCACCAGACACCCAAGCCGACCAGCGCCTTCTTCACCTCCCGCGTGGCCTCAGCGACGACTCGCCATGGCTTCGCACGATCATATTACCAGGAGGCTTCCACCCGACACCAGGCGGCGGCGAGCGGAACAGGGCTGCGAAAGCTGCTCGTCGGAGGCGCCATCTTTGGCGGTACGCTGGTTGCCATCAATACCGTCTTCAACCGCGAGACGAGAGAGGATGGAGGCATGCCGCTTTTTGAGCGGGAGTATCTGAACAACACATTTTTGCACACTGGTCTCGGCGTTGGCATCATCGGATTGACGGCGAGACAGATGGTGCAGACTGGATTTGTGTACCGACTGATGGTGACGAACCCGTGGGTTGTTGGACTGGGAGGATTGGCGCTCAGCTTTGCTACGATGATTGGAACTCGATCCATTAGCCCTGACAAGTGAGTATTAAACCCTGTCGTGCTTTTAAAGAAGGAAATGGTATGGTTTACTAACATGCGCATTCAATAGCTACGTTCCCAAGTACGCTCTCTGGACTGCTTTCAACGCCACTCAGGCCGCCTTTGTTGCCCCTCTGCTGGCCTTTGTCCCTGGTCCTCTGCTCGCCCGTGCCGGTCTCTACACCATTGCCATGATGGGTTCGCTGTCCGTCGTCGGTGCCACCGCCAAGCAGGAGAAGTACCTGTACATCGGTGGACCTCTGCTGGCCGGTGCCGCCATCGTCGCCGCCTCTGGTCTTGCGCCTCTGATCATCCCCGCCACCGCCGTCCGAACACTGGCCTTTACTGAGAACATCTGGTTGTACGGAGGTCTCGCCGTCTTTGGCGGCTTCACGCTGTATGATGTGCAAAAGGTGCTGCACCACGCTCGCCTTGCGCAGGCCGGAGTGATTAAGCGGGATCCCGTCAACGAGAGCATCTCGCTGGAGCTGGACTTTTTGAACATTTTCATCCGCATGGTGCAGATTCTCATGCTGAACCAGAACCGCAGAAAATAGAGGAATGAAGCGCGGAGACTATTGATTGCGGGGGTGTTTTATGGGTTAATTTTTTTCTTTCCCCTCAAGAAAAAAACTTGGTTGCGAGAGGTTATAAACTCCCCTCATTGGATGAATTATTTATGAAATACTCTTCTACGGGAGCACAGCACTTCCATTGTATCAATAAGTGAAGGAATTGAAAGAGAAAAAACATGTACAAAAAAATTAATAAAACTGAAATGAAATAAAGATTCAATTGTTGCAGTGTATTGATTAAGACTACATGACCCCTTTGGTTGAACTTGCAATGAGTGCGCTGTGAATGTGCGAATATATATACAAATGGGTATACTGTGAAGAATGTTGAATTACGTATCGCTCACGGACAAGTTTCCTTCATCTTGTCCATGATTTCCCTCTCGTCTCTTTCACCCTCGTCTCCAATCTTACTCGAGGTCCTTGAACGGCCTCAAGAAGTGGCTCGGGCACTCATACCCCGAAGGGTTCTTCTCGAGATACAGCTGGTGATACTCCTCGGCCGTCCACCACTGTCCCGCGGGCGCAATCTCGGTGACGATCTTGCCGCCCCACCACTGGGCGTTTGCCTTTTCGGTGACTTCGCGGGCGATTGCCTCTTGCTCGGGAGAGTGGAAGTAGATGGCGGAGCGGTACTGGGGGCCGGTGTCCGGGCCCTGGGCGTTGAGGGTCGTGGGGTCGTGCATGCGGTAGAAGAACTCGAGGAGCTGGCGGTAGGAGACTTGGGTTGGGTCGAAGATGAGCTCTGCGGCCTCGGCGTCTGCTTATACGTGTGAGTATCAGTTTGAGGTTTATCCTCAGAGGAAGGGGTTTGCTGTGTTATATGTATACTTACGGCCAGTCTTTCCGCCGCAGACGGCGCGGTACGTCGGGTTGTCCAAATCACCACCAATAAAGCCGACCTTTGCGTCAATCAGGCCCTTGCCGGAAAAGTGTCTGCGGTAGAGGTGCTCGGTGCCCCAGTAGCAGCCGGCGGCGACGGTGCAGCGCTGGGCGCCCTCGGGGATGGTGGAAGCGGCTGCGGAGGAGGATTCCGGGGCGACGGAGAGGCGGGAGGCGGTGGTGAAGGGGCGGGCGAGGCGGGAGAAGATGTTGAAGATCATGATGGGCGGATTGTGTTGTTTTCGGATGGGTATGGTGTTGGTTGTGTAAGTTGTGAGTTTGTGTGGAGGTTGGTTTGTTGGAGGGGTTGAAGGTATAGTTGGGGAAGAGGCTTGGAGTTAAATAGTTCCCAGAGAGTTGTAATTGTTATGTTATATAATTCTCCCCTCTTGATATTACAAACAGGGAAAAAAAGAAGTAAAAATAATTACAATAAAAAGGTTCGATCGAGTCTAGACACACAAAATGACAAAAAAGTTTCCCAATGAGGGGCTAAGGAAAAATATTCCATCGATTCGGCTCCAGTTTCTGAGCATCGCGTGCATGACGCAATTGGACCCCTTCGCCCAACTTGGTACTAGTGAGAAAAAAGGTGAGAGTGAGAGAGAACGGCAATGACAAATCCCGGGCCGCGGTTTCTTCGTAAACTGTTTAGTGTGTACTGGGATATGAGATGGGACGTTTTGAGTATGATGTGGGGGATTTGGAGCTGCGTTTTGTTCAGGGGGGATGGATTCCTAAGGATTACTTGGTACCTTGTTTGAGGCTTGATTGATTATGCACCCCGTATTTTGGGGGGGTTTTGATGCTGGAGCTGGAACTGGAGTTGGAAGTTAGGGATGTAAGGGTTCCTGTGCATGAGCAATGAGCAAGGGTGGTAACGCTGGTTGCTGCTGTTGGATGACTTGAAGTGATGATCAAATTCCATTTCATCTTCCGACTTGGAGCGAAATCGTCATCACGAGGCAGTGCAATCAGTACCTAGTACTCTGCGACTCTGTATTTGAGAAATGGTAAGAGATCTAGTGAAGTCTTGAGTCATACTGTACTGAAACACTGTTGCGCACAATCTGAAAAGTTAATTCACCTCCATCCGCCCAGTCTCGCTGTAAATTGGAATCAGCCTTTCATCGCTGGTCCGCGCATCATTGAAAGCACAGCAGCCAACGCCCGCTGCAAAGTCGCGCCACAGCACTCCAGGGCTCTCCTCCAGCGCCTCACAGGCCTCCAACCCCCGCTCAGCAACCCCTGTGCCGCTCGCCCCCGCTCCCGCGTCAGTGGCCGCCGTCACATTGCATCAAATCAAACCTGATCCGAAAGCCAATTCCATTTTGATTCCAATACACCAAACTCCCATCCCGAACCTGAACCTCGAATCCTGCGCCCACCCCCACCCGATTTATTCCAAATCCCGAGTTCGAATCACAAGTCCAGGCCTGTATTCCAGTAATCCCAGATTCGAATCCCAAGTCGCAGCTCGCACTCGGACGACTCCAAACTCCTTCACCCTGCTGGATCGTCCAGCCTCGCTGCGCTGGTGCAAACCATGTCTTGGAACCTGACCAAAAGTGAGTTTGGCGATTTGCTCTGCATCCCCCATCCCGATCGGGCTTTGCTGCGTCTTTGGGTATCTAGATGCCCGTCTCTGTCGTTCTGCTCATCGTCATCATGTTCAATCGGTCAAAATCTGCCAGCGTGTCTGCTTTCTTTGTCTGTGCGTAAAGACTTGGTCCGGTGGCTGGACGCCAAACCCTGAATATCCTCAGCCTTACCCCCCAGCCTCGGCCTGCAACCAGCTGATCCGCCAATCCACATAATGTCTCCATAGCTGTCTTCTCTTCCCTTCTTCCTGCTGACGGAGGACACTCTTCAGAACTCAAAGAAACCCACCTGGGCTTCTCGAAATCGTCAACACCCTCTACCAAGGACAAAGACAAGGCCAAGGATAAGAGTGGTGCCACCACCCCGTCTGACGTCAACAGCATCGCAGATGCGAGAGCCTCCGGTACGTCCATCAGACACATTTCCGCCCTTTCTTTCATATTCTTGTCTAACTTTGTGTTTCCTCTCTCCCCCTTTCAATAGAGGACCTCACACAGGCGCCCGTAATAAAGCCCGCGAAACCTGGCATCCTCGTCCTCACCCTCTACGAAGCCCGCGGCCTCTCCCTCCCCGAAGAATATCAAGATGCACTGTCAGCGGGCCACTCGACTGGCGCCCACTCTGCCGGAGATGCGCTGAGCGGCTCTACGCGCACGGGGGCATCTACTCGAAACGCCTCTGCCTTTTCTGGTAGCCTCGACAGGCCGCAGACGTCCTCCGGGTCGGGCTTCAAGGGCATCCCCACCAACCACGGCCGTGTGTCGGGCAAGTACATGCCGTACGCCCTAGTGGATTTTGACAAGAACCAAGTTTTCATCAACTCTGTTGATGGAAACCCCGAGAACCCTGTCTGGGCTGGTTCCAACACCCAGTACAAGTTTGACGTGTCCCGTGTTGGCGAATTGACCGTCCAGCTCTTCATGAGAAACCCGGCGGCGGCTGCAGGCACAGGCAGGACCCAGGACATTTTCTTGGGCGCCGTCCGCGTGAATCCCAGATTTGAAGCCGTTCCCGACGCCGCGCAGGCGGGCAAAAAGGGCCAGGCAGAAAAACCGCAGCAGGGCCAGGCCTTTAGTGGCCTGGGCTGGTTTGACTTACAAAATGGAACAGGCAAACTTCAGATTGGCGTCAATTTCGTCGAAAACCGCGTCGGCAAGCTCACCATCGACGATTTTGACCTCCTCACCCTAGTTGGCAAGGGTAGCTTTGGAAAGGTCATGCAGGTTCGGAAGAAGGACACCGGCCGCATCTACGCCATCAAGACAATCCGAAAGGCCAAAATCATCACTCGGTCCGAAGTAACGCACACGCTCGCGGAACGTTCCGTGCTCGCCCAAATCAACAATCCGTTCATCGTCCCGTTAAAGTTCAGTTTCCAGTCTCCCGAAAAGCTCTACTTCGTGCTGGCCTTTGTCAACGGCGGAGAGTTATTCTTCCATCTATCTAAAGAAGGGCGCTTCGATATTAACCGCTCTCGCTTTTACACTGCAGAGCTGCTTTGCGCGCTTGAGTGTCTGCACGGCTTCAACGTCATCTATCGAGATCTGAAGCCCGAAAACATCCTCCTCGACTACCAGGGCCACATTGCTCTTTGTGACTTTGGGCTCTGCAAGTTAGAGATGAAGGACGAAGATTCCACCAATACCTTTGTCGGTACCCCTGAATACCTAGCACCAGAGCTGCTCAAGGGCGAGGGCTACGGCAAGACAGTCGACTGGTGGACGCTAGGCGTGCTGCTGTACGAAATGTTAACGGGTCTGCCGCCGTTTTATGACGAGAACACAAACGAAATGTATCGCAAGATCCTGACAGCCCCTCTCAACTTCCCCGGCTACGATGTCGTCCCCCCGGCCGCCAGGGACCTCCTGACCAAGCTCCTGGATCGAAACCCCAACAAGAGATTGGGAGTCAACGGCTCTACCGAAATCAAGTCACACCCCTTCTTCCACGGCATCGACTGGAAGAAGCTTCTGCAGCGAAAATACGAACCGACGTTCAAACCCAACGTGGTAAGTCTCTCTTCCCCAACTGACCCATCATGGAGGCCCCTGTGTAACCCGGGGGCCAGATTCCTCTTCCCGAACGTATGCTGACAGACGGCGGTTGTACGTGGCAGGCCAGTGCTTCCGACGTCAGCAACGTCGACGACATCTTCAAGAACGAGCCCGCCCAAGACTCCGTGCCCGACGACTTTGTGCTGTCAAAGACGATGCAGGACCAGTTTGTCAACTTTAGCTACAACAGACCAGTCGCGGGACTAGACGACGCAGGAGGCAGTATTAAGGATCCGTCTTTCCTAGAGGCCTCTGAGACGCGGGGACGGAGGTAAATGATGAAGGAGGGAGGGACGCGGTGCATGAGTTTTCTTTTTCCTTTTTTATTATCTTCTTCTGCTCCTCTTTTCTTCTCGCTCTCGATTTGGCTTTGGCTTTGGCTTTTTTATAAGGGGGGGACTTCGACGGCACGTAGACGTGTCGGCAACGCATCGAGCATGGATTCGGTCGCATAGGTGGAAACTTGGGAGTAAAGGCGGGTTTCGTTGCATTTTGTACGAAAGACTTTTGTTTGCTCTTTGTTTTATATACATATACAATCTTGTGTGATGACACTGTTGCTTCATTTAGCATAAACCAGAACTATGTTTGCCCAGCTAGGACGATGCCTTGAACACTGCCTGCTTCCAGATATTGTTGAAAATCAAACATGCTAATCGTAGGGACTGGAAACGTGAAGTTCAAAGGTCTGAGTAAATCATTCTCGTCTTGTAAATCAAGCGAAAATCAAAACTAATCGGTCCCAGCATAATAGGGGTGAACTATCGAGCGAGATAAAAACAGACATGTCTAAAGATCATTCGCTCGTTGGCCGTTATATCATTCGATCGTCATTTCATTCGAACATCGGCTGAGAAAACACGAGAACACGAGAACACGAGAACAAGGAGAAAAGGGGAAGATGAAGCGAGAGGGCGAGGCGATCAAGAGAGCAAGATCCCATTCAACCATGACCGCCGTAATCGCACAACGCCGTCGGCCTCTTTGTCGCGCTAGGACTCATGAAAAGTCGGGGCAGTCCATGTGATCCCATCATCGAATCCATCTCGCAAACGAGCAAACGAGCAGCGGATTATCCGAGGAGCTCAGCTGAGGGCATCTCGCAAAGGGCCACAATCCGGGGCAACAAGTCGAATGAATGTTGGTCACTAGCGCGGAGCTGACTGAGGCGACACTCCCCGACGCGACACCTCACCGCATCACCGAACGATTCGTTACGTTTACGGAGTAATGCAAGCCACGCAAGAAAAACTCCGGCCACAAATGTGTTACAATTGCCAAAACAAGATGCCGCTTAAACGTTGAGCCAAAGGCTGGTACCGGTACCGATGACCCATGATCCTGGTTTTTGTCACGTCCTTGCATGCGCTATGCTTGACTCTGGCTGTACGAGGCGAAAAGCCATGTGGCCGTTGACGCACCGCGACTCTGTGGCAAGCGTTCATGTCGTATTGTCTCACCGACTTTAAGGAGAGGGATGGGAGTAAAAGGAGAAAAGAAGAAGGAAACCACCTTGAGGGCTCAGTTCAGACAAGTAGAAGTGTCTGTCATTAAAATGAAGAATATTGAAAAGATATAGGAAAGTGTTAAAACATGTGAGAGAAAAAACCCAACATAAGAGGTATCGCTTTTGGGTCATTCATGACGAGCAAGGGCAAGCTCTCGCTCCAACGTGGATCTCCAATGTATCAAGTCTCGGTCCTCATCCTCCCAATAAGCTAACATGCCGACAGTCTTGTAAACAGAATCCTCCCAGTCAGTGGGCATCGCGCAACCGGCTTTGGCGGCCGCCAATAAAACCAAAGCACTCCGTGTGCAGGCTCGTATCATAAACATGCTTCCATGGTGTCGGTGGTGGAAGCCGGGTTTGTTTACATGCACCTGGTGCATGTGCGTCTCCAATCCTCTTTTGGCAAACTCTGCCACGGCAGGCTTGACCGGACGCCTCGCGCTGTGAGCACTGATGCTGGCCATGACAAAGGGCCAGTAGATCTGCTCAAACAAGTTAATCATCCGCCCTCGGAGAACTGACCGGCATATGCCGTCCTCCTCCACAGGAGTGTGAATGGAGAGGTCCGCGGGGAGGCTATCCGACCATTCTCGGATCTGGGCCTCGTACTCGGGCATCATGTCCAAAAGCATGTCTATCAACATGGAATCAGAGGAATAGCGCTGACGAAGGTCTAGCGCCTCTCTGGAGAGACGGCTAGTGAGGCGACGGAGCGAGATCTCCGCCAGGTAGAAGAGCCAGGCGGCGCGAGCACGCTGGGTCTCGGTGTCGGGCCCATCCGGAGACTCGGCCGGGGCAACCGGTGGTGCGGGGAAGAAGGGCGGATACAATGTGCTGCCAGAGTGGAGGATATCGAAATCAGGAAGGTCTAGCTCCTGTCGTAGCTCTCGTTCCGACTTCCACGCCGACCAATAGACGGCTTGCTCTTGGGTGTCTTGGCGACCCATCTCCATGGCATCCAAAGAGGTGTTGAGGTTTTGGGCTCGAGCCAAAAAGGGGAAATGTTGACAGGCGGCCAGAGCCTGAGAGAAGAAGCGCCAGGCATAGACGGGCTGGAAGACCATCATCAGGTAGATGCCCGACAGGAACAGACACTGCGCCCCCACAATGTCGGAGCGCACAAGCAAGATGCCGATACGCTTCTGGGCAGCCTGGAAGAAGATTTGAGAGTCGTTATAGGTCTGGGTGCCCAGTTTGGTTTCCCCACTAGGGCCAAAGGGCGTGGCAATGCAGCCCAGGGCGCATATTATGAGGGCAAGGCACGAGGCGGGAGACCAGTCTATGCCGTCCAGAAAGGCATTGAGGACCATGCGGCGGGCCAAGACCTCGTCGAGGATTGGGTTCTTGCAGTGGATATGAAGGAAAAAGTTGTCCAGCAATCTATATATGCGGTGGGAATCCATATCGATGAGGCCAGCCAGTGAGGCCGACCCGGAGGGAGGGGTTGCGATGGCATCGGGAGGGGCGCGAAATGAGGCTGGCGAATGGTGGTGGGTACCGGAATTCTGGAAAGCTGGCCACTGCAGGATGTGATCCACACGCTGAGGCAGCAGGCTGGTGAGATCCAGCTCATCGTCTGGATTCCTGAGCCCTGAGAGGCTGCTCACACTGGAACTCTGGCCGTGGATTCCGCCGCCAGCGCCGTCAAACGCCCTGGATCGCGAGAGTGGGGGCAGCCGGTGCTGGCTGGAGAGGCCCGAGCCTGGAGCCGGAGCGAGAGCCGACAGTGGCGCCGCAGCGTCGGCAGCGCCTGGCAAGGGCACAGCATGCCGCAGTAGACGCTCCAGCTCGTCGATACGATCGAGGATCTTCAGGCTGGCGGGGTCGAAGCTTGACAGATCCACTGGGGACTGAATGCACGTGGCGCCGACGCTGACACAGTAGCTACAGGCGGGCTTCTTGTTGTCGCACTTGGTCTTGCGGGCTCTGCAGACCTGGCAGGCCGTGTTGGCTCGCTTCCGGGGATAGAAGGCCGTGCCGCGGGCGGCCGGACGCTTCCCCGGACGGCGGTTCATGCCGGCGGCGTCTGCCGGCGACTGTGGACCGTTGGCGTTGACGTCGCCGTCGGCATCCAGGTCGTCGACATCCGGGGCGAGGGCCATGGACAGAGGCGAGGCAGCTTGGCCAGGAGGACGCGCCATGGCGTTGGCGGCATGAGTACCAGCCACGCCGTTACCATTGATAGAGAAGCTACCTATGCCCGTACCCGTGCCCGTGCCTGTACTCGGGCCGGTGCCTGGGCCTGGGCCCGAGGAAGCAGAGCTAGGCCTAGAAGCGCTCGTATATGAGAGGGCCGTTGCGAGAAAGGGCAGTGGCTCCTGTCGCTGTGCGGCCTGTGGCCCTGGCGCTGGAGCTGAAGCTGGGTGAGACGGCGGCATTGCGGGTGGCGGCATGCACAGCACAGGGCCGCGGAGGACTACTTCAGGCCGAGTTCGACTAAGACTCGAGGCAAGGCAGACGAAGAGTCGCGATGATGCGGCTGCGGATGAGGGGAGAAGTTGGCTCGGGGAGTCTCGGTGGTGAGTTGAACGTGATGCTAGCAAGGCGCGATCGATGCTACCGGCTGTCAGGTGGCTCCTTGTCCTTTATGATTCAGGTTGGGCTACGGCAGGTTGGTTTAGCCGCCTACAGGTCTGGGGGAGCCCTAAAGCTCGTTAGCGGCTCGACAGGGCATTGCAGGGCTCTGCAGGGCCGCTGCAGGGCATGGAGCCGAAAAGGAGGGGGGGGCGAGTCCGGGGCAGTCTGGGGACTTTGGGGCACTTTTGGGGGGGTTGCAGAGGCTCTGGGGCAGGCTGTAGGGGGTGCTAAGGGCCGCTATTCCTGGGCCGATCGATATTCAACCGAAAGGCGCACCGGCTCGTTTCGTGCGTCGACTCGATTTCGGAGTAGCGCTGGGCTAACCAGAGAGGCGTCGGCCGCTTGCTGTGGGATTTGACTTCAGGTTAATAAAAGGCGGCATGGCATCGTGGTTGTGTGAGTAATAGTATCAAAAGGTGGTTAGTGAAGAAAAGATGGATGGATAGGCTACTTTGATCTCGGCAGGGAGCAGAATTTTTTCTTCGTCTTTTTCCCTGTCTGGCGGTTTGTTTCCCCGCTCCCGGCAGGGTACATGAGTAATAGTACTTGGCTTGCGCGTTTCAGTTCCGATTCGCCGTCGGTTTTGATCTCTTCAACCTTTATTTTGTGAATTCTATTTCGATACCTTGCCGTCCTTGTCCTTGTCCTTGTCCCGGTTCTTGTCATCCCTCATCTGATATTGCTACAACACTTACTCGTACTACCTGGCATTGTATTTTTATTGCAGTACCACGGTGTCATCCCGCCTCTCTCCAGACTCGGATGTTACCGCCTCCCGTTGTGATGCATGTGCCAAAACTCCCGACGGGCGCACAGGCCCGGCTTCGGCAGATTTCATCTCGACTGTGCAACGTGAATGCGATGGTCATCATCATCCATACTATATTGTACGGCATCAATGTTTACGAAATACAAAGAGGCAAATACGCCGGGCCAAAATAAACGAGGTGGTCTGTGTGTCTCGCCGTCCGCCTCCAAACCTCACCTATCTATCTGCCCATTTTGTGCAGCTCATCGAGCCACATCAAATTCTTCGTATACCCCCGCATCGCCAGCATATTGTTGCTAGCCATCTGCTAGTCTTGGGTTTAGCTCCAGCCCTCGCCTTTTACCACACGGGAGAGGCAGCGTGACAAACCGCCCATCAAGGGGAAGCAGCCAATGGCGCCTCTCAAGCAGCGCCATCACGACGCCGGCCGTCTTACACAGGTTAAGTTGGCTTTGCTGCTTATCGCACAACTGCCGGGGAGCGTCGCCCCTCCACTGGTGCTGGTTTTTGTGTTTATGCTGGTGAGAACCTCTTTGTGCTTCTGCTTCTGCTTCTGGCCTTTCCCTTCCCCATCTTTTGCCTCCCCTGCATCCACCCGTACCCCGGACTTCTCCAGGCTGCAAACCCTATTCGACGCAGTCTTTTTTGTCTTCATGCCCGTCCGCCTTCTAGGCCAACCACGTCCGTCCTAGGCCCTACTCGTGCTTCTTCTTCTTTAGCCGCTACCAATCACAGAATCGGTCCGAACTCTCCACAGGGACTTGCTGCAGTGCAAAACAGGATGCATCAACACCATCGATTGAGACTCTGAACCCATGCCGAATGATGACCGCAATCGCCTCACACCACAGTCTTTGCCAAGTATATGAACCTCGGGGCCGCCTCTGTCCCAATTGCCTTTCTCGCTCTCGCCAAGCTGTCAGCCGCCCCATAGTCTCTGCTGCTCTCAAGATTTCCAGACTTTGGTGGTGAACAGACAAGCAGACAGACAGACAAACTAGAGGAAGCCTCCTCATCGCCATCATGGGCTCTTCTGACGATGAGAAACACTCTGGTGCGGCGCTGGAGGCGCACATTTCCGGCGTCGACGACATCAACCCCAAGGACGATACCGTGCGAGTCGACATCCAGAGGGAGCATGAGCTGACCGTCAAGGAGGTTTTTGTCAACCACCCCGCCCTGGTCTTTTGGGCCTTTTACTGGGCCATGTCCGGAGTTGGCTGGTGAGTTTGAGAGTAGCTACATCCATCATTCAAATTTCATTCAACTAACACATCTCTCCCAGGGGTTTCGATGCTCAGGTCAACGGAGGCATGCTCTCTGTTGAGCCATTCCGCCGCGACTTTGGCTACTGGTACAATGACACAGACGGCTACGTTATCCCCGCCGACTGGCTGAGCGCCTTCAACACCATCAGCGGTGTTGGCCAGTTCTTTGGCGGCTTTGCCTGCTCTTGGGTCGCCGATCGCTGGGGTCGCAAGGCCGCACTGCTGGCCGGCATCGCCATCGTCACGGGAGGCATCTTTGGCGAGATGTTCTCTACCATCAGGCCCGCCTTCCTCATTTCCAAGCTCATTCTTGGCTTTGGTCTGGGATTCTACCTGACGCTGTCACCGCTTGCTGCCTCCGAGTGCGCTCCTGTTGCCTTCCGTGGTATCGCCACTGCTGGCGTGCAGTTCGGCATCGGCTCCGGCCAGCTGCTGTCCAACGCCGCCATCAAGGGCTTTGGCTTGCGCACCGACAAGTGGGCTTATCGTGCTCCGTTTGCCATCCAGCTCTTCTTCTGCCTCTTCCTCATCGTCTTGCTCCCCTTCGCCCCCGAGACGCCGTGGTATCTCGCCCGCGCTGGCAAGCGTGATCAGGCCCTCAAGTCTCTCCGCTCCCTCTACGGGTCCGACGTCGACCTCAACGCAAAGCTCGCCACCCTCGAGGCCACCATTGCCGAAGAGGAAGCCTCCAACTCTGAGCAGGGCTCCTTCATCCAGTGTTTCAAGGGCACCAACCTCGTCCGAACCTGCATCAGCATGGGCGTCTTCGTGTGCCAGCACTTCACCGGTATCATCTTCGTCATGGGCTTTTCCACCTACTTCTTCCAGCTGGCCGGTCTCCCCCAGTCAAAGAGCTTCAACCTCGGCATTGGTGTCAGTGCCTGCGGATTGGGTGGTAACATTGTCTCTTGGATCGTCATGAACCGACTTGGTCGCCGCAGCCTCTTCGTCGGCTGCATGTGCATTCTGACCCTCATCCTCTTCCTCATCGGCATCATGGACGTTGTGCCCACCGGCGCCGCCAAGTGGGTGCAGGCCTCCCTCACTGTCGTCTACGCCTTCTTTTACTACATCGGTCTCGGCGCCATGGCCTTTGCCATCCTGGGAGAGGCGAGCAGCACCTCCCTCCGAGCTCCCACCATTGCCCTCGCCACGGCCACCCAGGCAATCATGGGCATCATCTTCAACTTTGCCATCCCCTACATGGTCAACCCCGACGAGGCCAACCTTCGGGGCAAGGTCGGATTCATCTTTGGCGGGCTGGCCCTCATTGCCACCACATGGAGTTGGTTCTACGTTCCTGAGCTCAAGGGCCGCACGTTTGACGAGATTGACCGCATGTTCCAGGCAAAGGTCCCGCCCAGGAAGATGGGCAGCTACCAACTGTCTTCTTACTAATAGTTGTGCGTATTCTATTGAGAGGGGAATTTATCGATGGAGATGTTGGTTGGGATTTGGGCTTTGCTGTTTTTTTGAATGCTATTTTATGGCCATGATTGATGACATGTTGGTTGACATTTGGGTGTTGCCGACATTTTACTATACCCTGCGTAACAATACAAAACATTGATGTTTTTGACAATCCTCATCACTTGTTCATTGTGAAGAATCAAAAGAATTAAAAGCCTTTGTGACACCAGTTGTGATTGAGCCAATGTGCGGTAAATAACCAGGAATACCAATTTTGTTTCCTCTGTCTTTTGGTTTCTATATACCATTGTTTCCAAGTATTTCAAATATCCAACGCCAACGCCAGATTACATAGGTTGAATATATACCCGCAACGCACGCTTTTTGTAAATAAGCAAGACAAATCCAAGAAAAGACAAAAAAGGCAGCGCACAATATCAATACATCAAGGCTAATCAAGATCATGGATATTTCGTCTGTGCATTCACTTGCACAGCTTCAGAACTGCCGCCCAGATCCTCGGACGGGGATCTGCCCAACGATCTCTCTTCTGCATCGCGCTGCGGGCCCAGCTTCGCCTTCCACCCCATGTACCACGGCCCGGAGAACAGCTCCTCCATTCTCTCCATCGGGACGCCCTTTGTTTCAGGGGCCCAGAGGCCGAGGACCACGAGGCCGATGAAGCAAATGCATGCCCAGAACACGTACGCGCCCCAGATATTGAGGCCGTCAAACATGGCCGGCGTGGAACGCACGACGGCAAACTGGAAAAACCAGTGTATCGTCATGTTGGTTGCGTAGCAGACGCTTCTTACCCGCGTGGGCAGGATCTCAGTGCCGTACAAGTACTGGATGGTACACAGTCCGATAGACCAGCCAACAGCATAGATGAACACAGATGCAACGGCGGCATCGGACGCGGACTTATTTTGAGAGTCGATCCAAATGCCCATGTAGATAGCCATGTATACGTGCGTGGCGCCCTGGAGGAACAGACCGCTCATGAAGCAGATGCGCCTCCCAATGATGTCGATGAGGCCCCACGTGAAAATCATGGTGAAGAAGAGCTTGAGCGCTCCATAAGCGCCAGAGTTGATCAACGATATATTGTCACTGCGGACACCGGCATATCGGAAAATGGTGGGGATGTAGTATGTGATTCCGTTACCGCCCGTCCACTGGGCAATTGCCTGCATCGCAAGGCCCAAGAGAAACCGCTTGCGATAGGTGGGAATGGTGGCAACTTCTTTTACAAGCTGCCACGTCGTGGTGTCGGACAGCCGTTGCTTCGCATCTCGCGCCTGCTCAACGATCTCGGCATATTCTCTTTTAACGGCTGAGTCGTTAGGAGGCGCTCCTCGCAGTCTGGATAGCACGACGAGAGCCTCGTCATTGCGGCCCTTCGATGCAAGCCAGCGAGGAGTGTCCTTGAGAAAAGACGAAAAGAACAGGGCAATGCCTCCGGGGATCAAAGGCACGCATAGTACAACGCGATATTGCTCCCTGGACGGGGGTAGAGACTTTCTGGCTCCATAGCTGATGAAGAACCCTGTAAACATGCCATGTTAGAGACGAATGAATAATCAGCAAGTATGGAAAATCTTTGAGTGACCAACCGAACATGAGGAAAGATAGCAGCAATACCATGTACACGGACACCACCATCCCTCGAGACTTGGATCGAGCAATCTCCGTGAGATAAAGGGGTGCCACGACCGTAAGGCCACCAGCACCAACGCCAGAGAACAGCCGCGAGAACAGCAACAGCCCCATTATTCCAGATGAAAAGGTCGTAATAAAGAAGCCAGTCATCCAAACAGCCATAAAGGTCTGCCATGTCCGCAGGCGTCCGAGCTTATCTGTAATGGCCAAGGCGATGATGGCACCAAACGCCGCGCCGAGGACGCCAAACGACGTTATGTTCGCTTTTCTCGCGATGAGCTCGTGCCTCCTGCCCTCCCACTGTCGTCCTATTAGGCCTAGGTCATGTAGGAAGGATGGCATGTCTGCCACTGCAGCAAATCCGCCTTCATCGTAGCCTTGAACAACAGGTCAGCGGTTTTTTTTCGGTGCAGCCCAGCGAATAGGGGGGATGGCGCTAGAGGACAAGAAAAGACGCAAAAGAAACCACAGCCGATTTCTATCAATGGAAAAGATATATCTCACCTTTAGGAATAGACCCGCTGGCAATAATGATAACGGTCAAGATAAAAAAGAGATTGGGTCCAGCCATGATCGGCCGGCTGTTGGTGATTCGTTCCCGGCGACCCTCCGCAGATCCAACTTCGCCCCAGTGTTAACGCTGGCCAACGGAACGTGTCCGAATATCAAAACCAACCGCCCCCAAATCGTTTCGCATTCACCCTCTTGCAGCCGCTATGGGGTTATCTTGTCGATTTGCTGCCATCAAATGCCCGCCCTGCAGCGGATCGCGCAACCTTCAGCCGCTTTCCGTTGTGCTTCTGCCGGCACTTGGTGCACGCCGCTAACGCGTAGGATCGGAGGTGATGGCAACGGAGCCGAGTGGCTCTCGAAGGTGGACACTTTTTGATGGATTGCGTTCCGTGTCTCCCTGCAGGTTCGAGCCCGGCTGGATGTTTTGTCTCGCCTCGGCCAAATTCAACGGTCACGGCCCCAGGATGCGAATTGCCCGGTCACCAAAGACGGGAGAACGAAGCATTGTCGCGATGAAAAGGGTTCGGCGCCGAACCAGCTAACCAACCGCTTCCCAACTCGGATTCGTTTCTCACTGGCCATGGGCTTGCGACCCCGCTCCCGTTCTGGTAGACCGAGGTCTATGCAGAGCGCATTCTGGCTGTACATGTACCAGAAAGAGGCGTCTAGATTACAGGCTGTTTTAGGTACTCGGTACCGAGAGAGTTTTAGCCGACATTTAACCCACTATGACACCGGCTCCAGCCCAGACCCAATTGAGAAATGCCCCGTGTTGCCTGAGGCCAAAGGAATTGGCGCCTGTTTGGGCGACCGAGCCTCGTCCCAAGAACGCATGTCCAGAAAGCACAAGTGAAGCTCAGAAAAACATCACCAACCCAGAGCCATGGTGTTGCACGGCAATGGACGCGCTGTGCGCCCCTTGTATAGGCGGAGATGGAGCTCACGGTAGTTCATGTGCCCGTTGCATGCGAATCCGTGTGGGGGACCATCGGCCAACTTCCGATCCGAAGAGCCCAAGCTCCAAGCTCTCGAGTCCCACAGCAGCTGTGAGGCTCCATGATGTACGAGTACAGCATACATAAGACGCTGGAACTCATGACAAAGCCCCGATCGTGTGCCCGCCATCTGGGCCATCCCAACGGACCAATGCGGCTGCTCCCGTCGACCCCGTCATTGCTAGTTTGCGTAAGTCTCGCGCCCAGAGAAGCATCACTCCAGAGGACGCGCCATGGATCTAGTTTTGTAGAATGACCCCCTTGCGGGGCACCCCCTTGGGTCAGATCTCCTCATTGTGAGAATATCACTCATCATTGGACCGAGTAGATGCTTCGGGAAGTTGCACAAGTATATGCCGATTTATGCTCCCTGCCAATCGCCGTGCTGTACGGAGTATATACGAATATTCCGTAATATCCAGCATCATAAAGGCCGCCCTGGTTCCTCTTTTATCCCCGACTTCCTCTCGTGCTCAGATGATAACTGTATCGTACTTCGTATCGAATGTAATGGGTCCTCTGGCTAGTAGCATTCTCAAAATTGATTGTGGAGATGTATCCGTTCTTGCTCTGCAAAAGGAAGTTGTACGTTTCGTCGTTGGTCCCAATAAGAGGAGATACCTAACAACCATTCCAAGGTCAGCACTCGTCATCGATGACATTATTAAGGGGCGGTGGGTAAAAGCCGACCCAAAACTGCGGTCTTTGTGTGTGTGCTCCGTTCTTATCCATACCAATGGGGATTTATCTGGAATTCATCCGTCAACAGCCTGTTCTTCACCAATTCGTCATCTCACCGCGGAGAGGAAAAAGTTTCTGCAAAGCCCATTTTCATCCTCATCTGTATACGAGCAAACGAGTACCACACCTCGTCTGCTACCAGCGCGAATGGCTTCATTCATGAATAATTCCACGAATAAAAGCGAAATGGTTCGTTTTGGGTTAATGTCGGCTAGCTGATTCAGTAGGTAGCATTGATGGTCATCCATTCGATCCTCCGCGCTTCCGTGACCAGGGATGTGATCAGTCAATGGTGGCTTTCCATCGTCAAAAACCATTGGTCGTGTGCTTTCATAGAGGAATCTCTCTATCTTCTTGTCGATGATAGCTGCATATCTGTGGGTCCATTGTCTCACTCTGAGCGGAGTGAAGGTTCCCATCCAGCACAAATGATTCCATTGTTAGCCTGGAGAATAAACTCTTTGGCTGAAACATGCAGATAGAGGCGTCGGGAGTTGAAACATGCGCCCAATGCAGCAAAGGACCACAGTATCCGAACAGCATAGAGCCTGTGTCAGTCGAGAGAATGTTCGCCTGTTGTCAACGTAGAAATAAACACTGTATCCATGTGGATGGCACCGTTCTGGCGGTACCGGCAGTTTCCAGCATACCTAACGCGGAGTACTGCTCGCATGTAATCAGTACTATATGTAGACATCCCTTCAGAGACCCCGCAACCGACGTATTACGGAACATATACTCTTTTCACGCATTGATGCCGAGAGCCGGGATTGGGTTAATAAAGCCATTACCCGTAGGCTTTCGGCCAACTTCCGTCCTGCTGCCATATTGTAGTATTACCTCTGTTTCTTGTGGACAGATGGACTCCATCCAGAGCGTCACCGAACGATTGATGGCCAGGGATGCCGCCCCGCAAGCATTCCCCGATCTGGATTCGATATATATATATACCTAAGTAAGAGCCTCTGATCACAAGGTAAATCTCTCTTCCACTCACCTCCCTTTGAAGCACTTCAATATGCGATACGAAGCTTCCACTGGCACACGATAAGGACGGGGCTGTGATCCGAACTAGGCCACGTGGACAACAGAGCTGCGAATGTGTGATGAATATTGTTTTTGTTTTTTTCTTCTGTCTAACGGCTACAGTCCTATAATGAGACATCAGCTCGACGTTCGAACCGACGCCCCGGACGAGGCCGCGTACGAGATAGACGCCATGGACACATGACGAAGATCATACCAAGCTATCCCCTAAGATATGGGCTGAGCAGCCGTGGCCGTCTACAGTGGCACGGTCTAGCTCTTGTTTTATGTCGAGCTACGATAAAAGCTTATTATTTTAATCGGTTCGACTACTTTCCGAAGGTGTTTCTCCTAGGACGAGGATAAGACGACAGGCCCGTAGACCCGGCGAATGAGGGTGGCTAGAATGGATTTTGCGGATCGGTGTTAGGAAGAGCACCGACTCTGACGCTGAGTGGCTCTAAAGATGACATTGCCTCAAAGATTCCTGGATCCATGGACATGGTATGGGTGCCGTAGCTGTGAGTTGAAGGAACATGAAATAGTGGATGAACAGCCTGCGGTTGCGAAGAGGGCACCTCGGTAGCCTGATACACTGGACTTCCTTGAGGAAATTCGGCGGCAGCAGGAGGTGGGGGTGGTTGGTAGTGGTCTTGCACATCCAACGAGATACCGACCGCTGAAAGCTCCTTGTTCAATAGGTTTATGGCGCTGCCGATGACTAAGATAAGTCAGAAAAGGTTTGACTCAGACATCCAGGATATAAAGGGAGCAGAACAAGGAAAGGGTATGCCTAGGTCTGTGACTTACCAGGGCTAAACGTCCTGACTTGCTTCAAAGCTTCGATACAGTAATTCAGGCGCTCAAGGGCTTGCCCATCATCTGGGGCAGCCTGGACCTGAAGTAAGAATATTGATGAAGCAATGTAGACACTGTACGCCAGCGACAGTACACAGTAATTCATCGTGAACGTTCGGCAAAAAAGATCAAAGATGGCTATGATGGCGGTGGCGGAGGTTACACATTCGACAAGGCAGCGCTTATGTGACGCAACGTCATCTTCCAGTTTTCTGCGAGTGAGCATCGGACGGTAAAGAAGGATCTTAAACGTATGATAGAGACAACTATCCGACGGTTAACGATCTCTACGGAATCGGCGATTGGGACCAGCCAAGACTTACTTTGTGGTGACAATATGAGATGGTGGGGCCAGGTTGGGCAAGGCCATGGGCTCCAGCTTCAGATACGGGGCCAGCTCGTCCCACCACTGCTGCAGAGCCGGCTCCTGGGCAGTCAAGCACTCCTGCACTTCGGATTCCGTATTCTGCATGAGTGGGTCGTACATGTGAATCAAGATCTCGTTGAAGATGACTGATAGCCGACACATGCTCAGGAAGCACGAGGCTGAGTGAGCAGTGGATGGTGGATACTTCCAAGGTGCAGTTTGAAGTGGAGGTGCGCCAAACGGAACCCACAGCTCGTTCTCAGCAGAGTCATCGACTAACAACAACAGACGTTAGCAGGCAGCGGTCAAACATCAACATGAGCGACTTACACATGATCTGAGGCGGAGATACGGTAGTGTGCTTTAACGATGGTGAGCGACCGAGATAGAGACTGATGATTTTGTCCCAGAAATAGCACGACCAAAAGACTCGATGTCGGATTTCCACTTCTTCGTCGCTGAAATGGACCGAGCCAGGATACCGTTCTCCGTCGACATGTATTCCCAGGTGGTCTATCAGCCGGAATGCCAGGCCGCTGTATGTCCAAGCTTGGGTTGTGTTTCCAAGACTACACTCTTGCGCGCTTAAGAGCAACAGGGTTTGGACAGTCGGGATCGTGCAAACACCCCTGCTCAGTTCGTCAAACAGCATGCTGCGTGCGTGCTTACCAAACACAGCACCTCCGTCGTACGACTCATCTAGAATGCGCTTTGTATTTGGATCGCTCTTTGCCCATCGGATTGAATGCGAGAGAACAGCGTTGAGGAGCGTATGGGAGTAATATGGACCCAGGGATTGCATATCGCCTACAAAACTCGTAAATATCACTGGGGAAAAATAGAAAGAACGAAAAGGAACTACAAGGGTGCGTACGAGTAAAAGCAGGTCGGTAGATGAAGTTGAAGAGGGGTTGTATCCAGCACCAGTGGACATTGAGAAGTGTTTGGAACGGTTCCTGCAAAGAGAAAAAATCATGAGAACTAATGCTATCAAATAGCGAGCACACCATATCATCACACGTACGGGAATTCCAGAATGCTCCTCCAAGACACGTTGCTGCCATGCGTTTGAGACAAGGCGCTCTCTCCGTTGGGTTTCGACTTCGGTAGCCGAGGCGTGTAAGTCGACAGCCACGGCGGCAGAGCTGTGATCACTGGGGAGGTTGAAGAAGCTGGTCGTCCCATGGTAGGTGATGCCGCCTTTGTCGTCTATCTTGAGGCCTCGGAAACTTCGGGCTATGCTGTCGTCGATTTGCTGCCGGGGGTCTTGCTGAGCCGAAGGACTTGAGTGACTTGACGCGGGAGATTTGCTGTTGCTGGCCGCCGCCGGTGGTGTTGCTGCCGTCGCCTTTGCAAGCTGTTCCTCCAGATCCTTAATTCGGTCTTCCAGTCTCTGCGTATACGACAACGTCGGGTTCCTGCAGAACGAGTCAGTCAACCACAAGGGATGGAGCCACCAGAAGTAAGAGAAGAGTCTCAAGTAAGTCACACAGTTTATACACGCATTCATCGTTACGAGCAGCGCAGCGTTGGCACATGGGCTGTTCGCCGCCGCACTTGACCTAACGCCACCAGCAAAGTCAGCTCTGGACACTGGACCAATCTCTCGTTTCAGCGTGCCATCTTGCAGCAGAGGCTAGAGACAGCAACGCTGCAAGCCAAAGCTCAAGCTCACCTTGCGCCTGCGACACGGCTCGCAGGAGAACGCGCTCTTCTTGGTGGCCTTTGCCGACGACATGGCGGGCTGGTGGCACCTCGAACTCCGGCGGGCTGAGGAAAAAGAGACTGGACAATTGCTGGCGAGAAAAGAACCCTGTGCCTGTGCCTGTGTCTGTGCTTGGCTCGCAGGTCTAAGCTCAAAGCACTGCCCCGCGTCTCATGCAATTTGATCCCCGCTCCCTATGCCGGGATGGCCAACGATGGAAAAGCCACAGCTGTATGTCTGATTGGTGAGCTGGGCATTAGTGAAATTGCCGCTGCCGCGTGTTCCTGATCCAGATGCCAAGATGCTCGAATCCGGTACGTGGTGATGCAGTGAGACAAATGCCGTGCGAAATTTGCTGGGCATTAAGCATCGTTGGTGCTGATCAGGTGACTCAGCCAGCACTGCTTGCCTGTCAAAACTCAAAAACTCGGTACATGCACCCGCGCAGGCAAAACGCCGGGGCAATCAAGTAACTGCTGGCGTACTTATTGGCGGGCGCCTCTGCTTGAGTACATGCAAAGTTAGTACATAAGAGGCAGTTCAGGTTGCGCTTTTTGTCGGTTGGGCCTGACAAATGCCGGTTTTCCCAACGTCGGCGACCAGCCTTCACAAGCCGGAGCGTTACGGAGCAAAATGGCACCCATTTTCGGAGTTGAGGCGATGAGTAATCGGGGATACCCGCTCCGTAGCTGCATCGTCGGCATTGGCCGAGAGCTACGACCCAAACAAGCATCTTTTGTCAATGCCGAATACGAGTGAGTTCTTTATTTACAACAGCATACATATTTATATAAAGTCACATTCTATATCGTAGCAGTAACTGATAATTGAGAATGGGTTCTTTGGAGGTAGCAATGGTATACATCAATTAGGCTTTGGTGCCGTCCGGAATCTACTCTAGCAGGTAGGTAAGATCACTTCGTACTTTAGGCTTGTATAACGTTATTAGTATATGCAATAGTCATGTAGGGTAGCTCATCGTGCTGGCAGCTCCAACGCCAGATTAATCTTGTCAATTGTCCATAGCGAACACTGGCCTTTTTAATTGCATCTTAGATGGAGGCCTGCCTCTTCACCTATTAATCTTTGTATCAATTGTCCGTATATTGTTGGTACAGGCATGTTGGTACCTGGGGTGCCGGGCCGGGCCGGACTGTGGGGCTGTCAATGCCGTTGGTTGTACTGTGACGGGTTATAAGGCTGATTGTATCATTCATGTCTTAAATAGCAAAAAGCTACTGGTCTCGAGGATGCAAGCTAAGATGGCAGACGGGCTTAAGCGAGTGACCAATTGCCATGCACACAGAAAGGGTGCAATGACCTGGAATGGAATGATCGGCTGACACTATTGGCTAAGACACGGATCCTTCGGCCCCCAAATCACATGCTATGCTATACATCACAAAAAGTCACAGGCAAAGCTACTCAATCTTTCGGTCGTCATCAATTTCACTTTCATTTTCAGGCCGTTAATTTTATATACATTATGGTATTATATCCCCTTTCCCTCTAATTTACTGAGAGCAGAGGCTGTTGTGGACGGAAAGAGGGTTGGAGGAAGCGTCACCCCAGTTGAGGCTGCCGAGCTGCTGGCCCAGAGCAGTTGAGCCGTCAGCACGGAGGTAGTCGGCTGCGAATCGTTAGCGATCTGTAATAAAAAAGAAAAATCTTGCTTGTTTCAAGATTCTGGGTGTGCGATACTTACTGGCGACGGGGAAGTACCACCAGTCCTGGCTTCGGAAGGCGTTGTCGTCCAGCTGGGACAGAGGGTCGTTCCAGCCCTGCGTGTCAAACAGTCAGAAAAAGAGTCAAAAGTTACAGTTACACAAGTTCTTTTTTCAACTTACAGTGTTGCGGTCATCGTAGTTGGCGTGCTTGCTCCAAGCAATGTAGACCTTGGGGTGGTCAAGGTTCTGGCGGCCGTTGTCACCACCACGCTGAAGGGTGCCATCGGCAGTGTTGAAGGTGTTCTGGATATCGCTCCAGTTGAAGGTGCCATAGCCAGAGTGCTGGGACAGAAGGAGTTTGCTGGGGGTCCAGTTTGAGTCTGAGCCCTTGGCCCACTCGACAATGACACGCTCCCAGTCGCTAAATGGTGTTAGTGATATGAACATTATCAAATCGAAGTTGGAGGGTACTCACTAAGGGTGGCCCAAAATACCCTGGGGGTTGGTACTAAAAGGTTTGGTCAGTATCACGAACCCTCATAGATGATGGTAGAGTCAGCTTCAGAGAGGCCCAAGACTTACCCATCCTTCTCGTAGAACAGAGAGTACTGAATTCGGATGGTGGTGTCGGTACACTTCTGGTAGGAGTAGTAGGTAGGGAATGAAGGCGAAGGGTTCGTGATGCCAACGCCGGGGGTACGGCAGCTGCAGCCAACGTTGGGATAGTCGCAAAGGGGGGCGGAGGGAGTTTGTCCACCGCTGGGAGTGGTGGCAAAGGTGGGAATGCAAGGAGGCTGGTTCATGGCCTGGCCGAAGAACCACATGGGCTGGGCCCTCATGGCAAGTTCGACACCTCCGGCATTGAGCAGGTTGTTCATGTCGGAATCGGAGACGGGAGTGACGGCGGAGGCCAGGGAGGCCAGGCCGGTTCCGGCGAGGAGAGTCTTGATGGCGGTCTTCATCTTGATTCACTAGGGGGATATCTGGTGAGAATTGGAGGCTGGAGGGTGGCGAGACGAGAAAAAAGGGCGAGGCAGCAGAAGGGATGGCAGCTCTATTATATACTATGATCTTCGTCCCCATTTATGTACATCCCTTTGGTCCCTGCACGCTCCATTGCGATCAACAAAAAGGCTTGTGATGGAGCCATCAGTAGCAGGCCAACCCGTGTCTCTGTAGTATGCTTCTGCGTCGACCTGCCTATTCCATTCAACAACGGATGTCGCCAATTCACTAATCGGCAGACCACCAATCGGGCAGACCCCCTCCGTAGCCTCCTCGGCCGAGTACTCCGTACCCCCTTTTGGGCTTGTTCGACCGAGGACGCCTTGTGGACGGTCTAGCCATTGGCGCTTGGAGGTTGATACAATTTGGCAGGTCTGGGAGGGCGAAGCGCGGCTGACGCTGAGTCGAGTGCTTACAGAGTCACATTAGGCCGTCACATCATTCATGCAGGCAACGTTTAGCCCCTGGCTAGAGCAATGGGGCGCCTTCAATCCAAGTGCCAAATTAGGATGGGTGGAAACTCGCGGGGAGGTGGAGAGTTGCAACCATTCGTGGAGATGCTTCTTGTGTCCGTCTTGAGATTTGCAAAGACCCGATGCAAAGTGTCCATGTGTAAACTGTAGGTAGTATTTAGAATGCGAGTATGGTAACGTTAGAATGTCATCGGACTCTCGGCGATGATCAGGAGAGATTTCAATGAGCATTTTGGCTCTATCTGCCTGCCTCGGCAGATAAATGACTTGGGGGCTCATATGCCTTTTCGCGCACTTGATGCCAAGCAAATGCCCGTGCAGTCGCATCTCATGGAGCGGTATGACTTGGCGTTGTGAGACCTTGTACACACCGTAACTACATAGCCTCAAGGTTGACTTGGATCTATTCACAAGGCCGCAATTAGTCGCCAAGTGATCAGCGATGATCCCAAGGCCGCTAGCACTAGAACCGTGCTGTCAACGAATGCTTCAGCTGACCAGTGTGCATTTACTGTCCGCTTTTCCACCTATCAGATCATCTTGAGGACATCGAAATACTTGGCTTTTGGCTTTAGCGATGCGAACTACGCCGGAAATGCTATTGTAATGAACTCCTAGATCTCGTATTGTCGCCCTAAAGACAAGCAGAAGAAGAGGAAGAGGTGAAGAAGGCGGAAAAGCAGGTGTGCTCTAGCTCCCGAAGTGGGAAAACGGATATGCCTATCTTGGAAACATTCCCGATAAGCATTAAGCAAGAATCATGGTTGTTTATTCCTTAGCCACGCTGCTATTCCAGTTTGTGATGGGCATTGCATATCGGCATGTGCTAAACCCATCTCCGGCCTCGTGGCCTTCGGTGTCCAAATGGTTCAAGGAAGCTTTTCAAATGCAGCTATTTAAACCTCGTGGCCTCGCCATAGGATACCAGACGTCCGTCGCGGATGTTTTGGACAAGGAATTGTGCATGCCAGTGGAATTGCCTCTGAGCGCTTGCAAATAAACCGCGCCCAGGTGCTGAGTAGGCAATACAGGATTGGCCATGATGCATGTCTTGGAGCTTGCCGACGGCCGCAATGGAGGAGAAAAAATCGAGATGACATCAAAACACAAGGCCTTGGTGCGGGCTCTAAGCGATGAGATCCACAGATCAAAGGGAATATCCCTGCAGGCTTATAAAGGAGGCTAGGGTTTGTTGGGGGGATGCTTTTATTCACCGATGCATCTGTCTGCTGTCTTCAAGCTATCATATGTTTCCGTTGAATGTAACATGCAGTCTGTGGTACATGATAGTTTCTGTGCTCGTGTATCTATTTCACATGCCATTTGACGCGATTCAACAGAAACTGAGGGATATTTTCGACATCTCCAATGCAAGTGGCTGGGGTTCTGATTCGACACGGACAGGGGTTTCTTCAAGTTAATCTAGTCCGCAAATTATCGAGTCATGATGGTACCATACATGCACTCTGCCAGGTACACAGATCTAGCTTACATGTATCCGTGTAGATGGTAAGACATCTGTGACAGCCAAGCCACCATAGCCTATCGGTTTGAGCCGAAAATACTAGATAGATGGTGCTGAATCAGACGGAAAAGCCTCTCCCGTGAAACGGACAAGATTGCAGGTCAATGCTCTATGCTTATAATAAGCCTCGAGCTAAACTTCCAACTCTATTGGAGAAATGAATGGGGTGAACCACGGCGAGGTGCAACAACATGCCGATAGCTTACACAAGACTTCAATAGTTTGAGCAGTGACGTTAGTTGATATCTCCTATCAAGTCCTGTCTACTCGATTAGATATACCATGGGCGTGTCTGTGCTAGTGTGGTCCCATTCAAGGTTACATGTAGACTCGTAGGAGCATGCAAGTCCACTTAGCTCAAGGGTGCTTAGGGTGCCATTCCGGAGCGAATTTGGTAATTTTCCCTAGAAATTTTGACAATGGATATTTCTCACGTCATTCGTGTCGAGAGCAGGCATTTCGGCAACAGCGGGTAAGTTATACTAGGTGATTGCTGCGATATGATATAAAAAGTGGGAGAAACGGATCGAGGAATTATTGCTGTTTTGAGCACTGTCAGAATAGTTGTCTTGGACAATGTCTAGTAACATAACATGGCGAATCCTACATTTAAGATTCACAATGTACATCAATCAGTCTTATAGATGGACATAACGTGTTGGTCATATGGATTTATGCATGACTGCATCACCTCATAACATATTTACTATGACTTCTGCGAGCAAGATCACGACAATCATATCATACAAGCCTCAGGGGCAGCTCCTTGCCGTCAATCCAGGTTTGCAAATCCCTCGTCGCCTGCTCATAGAAGCCGTTGATGGCCGTCTCTTCAACGTAGCCGGTATGCGGCGTGACTAACAAATGACTCCGACCATTTTTACCCCATTCAGAGCTCCTCCACTCACTGTCCACAGGAAGAGGCTCCTGCCAAAAGACATCGAGCGCGGCGCCGCGAATCTTGCCGGCCTTGAGAGTGTTGAGCAGGTCCTGTTCGTTGACGAGCGGGCCTCGGGACGTGTTGTGGAAGAAGGCCGATGGCTTCATCATGTCAAAATCTTTGGATGTGATGAATCCTCGGGTGCGGTCCGAGAGCACATAGTTCAGGCTGACGACATCTGAGGTTCTGAAGAGCTCCTCGCGGCTGACGGCCTTGAAAGTCTTTTCTCCGGTGGAGGTTGTGACTGGCAAGTTGAAGTGCTTGGCTTGTTCGTCGGCAGCCTCCTGAGTGAGGTTCTGGCTCCAGGCTATGACCTTCATGCCAAAACCAACGTGGAGGATTCGAGCTGCGGCACCGCCCAGACGGCCAAGCCCGATGATACCCAGAGTCTTTCCGGACAGGGAAGTGCAAAGGCCGGTCTGCCACAGGCCCGCTTTCATTGCAGCGTCGTCTGCGGCAATGTTCCTTGCGAGTGCTAGGATCGTGGTCACGATATGCTCAACGGTACTCTCGACGGCATTCTCTCCAGTAGCATGGACGTGAATTGCCGTGGCCACGGGTATGCCCCGTGCCTTGAATGCATCAAGATCCAGTGACAGGTTGCGGCGTGCTTGTGTCATGAGAAGCTGCAGATTGGGCAGTCGATTCACCAGTTCTGCAGGGAACGGCGTCCGCTCTCTTACAGTACCTTTATTGGCATATTTAGTCTATGTCTCATTGTCGCTCAATACTAACGAGTATGAGGCCATACATACTTATGACATTAAAGGGCTCAAGCCTCTTGACCAACTCATCCTTGACCGACTGCGGGGTGTCTGGGCCGTTGTATGGCAGCAAAGTGTCTGGGAAGTAAGCAATCTCATGTTGATCCTTGAACTTTGCAAAGTGCTTCTCAGACGCATGTTGGTAGTCGTCTAGGACGGCAATCTTGAGTCTCTTGGCAGCCATGATGGGCAAACTTGAATTGACACTTTCAAGAGATCAGAGAGAATCGAATGATTGCAAGATTGTAAATATGATTGCGACATCGCTTTGTCTGTTAGTGGAGTAAACCATTGCATATACAGCCTCTTGCATTGCATTTACCCTTCCGGTTTGTAAGCGTTATATCCGCGTACAGTTCCCGGCCTCACGCTAGTACTGTCTCTCCGCATCTGATAAAGAAGTCGGCTTCTTCGACGGCAAATACTTCGTGTGCAAATTATTATGAGAACATGTTTGGGCTGTAAGTACTTTTGAACAGCCTATATGTGTTATAATTTGGCTGCGTTGAACACAATCCACGCTATCAGCGGGACGCTAAGGAAGCTCGCCCACCAATACCAAATGCCCGCTACGATTCTCGCCATCAAGTAACGAAACCTGGAGGGTGGGAGCGGTGCTAAAACTGCGAGTCTGTGAAATCCAGGAGAGAAAATCCTTGTGTATTGGGGTAGAAAACTCCTCCGTCGAGCATAACAATGAATTTTCCAGAAGGCTAGGTCCAGCAGATATAGCTCTAGGAAGAGCATCTTTGTAGCTAGCCAGACATATCGGGCCAGGACTAGAGCCTGGATTCCTAGATGGCACAGTGTCGGGGTTTGGCGTAGAGGATAGTATTCTTGTTGTAAGCGAATGAGGATCCTATCGTGGGCCTCTTTTGGTGTCATGGTGGCGCAGATGCGGACGTGTTGAAAGATGAGGCTCAGAATGAGATGCCATCGAAATAACTGCGACGAGTTGTAGCCATGGTGTTTGGCGTTTGTTGTGTTTGTCATCCATTCACTCTGCATGATTGTCCAAGATGAGGAAAGCGAAGCCCATGGAGGCTACGGATTAGCAAGGTGTCGAAGCGCTGATTATTGGGAGATGATTTGTGTCATATTGAGAGAAGTTGAATGGCCATCTATACCGTGTAGTTGAGTATAATAGGTTGTAAAAGCACATGCAGATCGGGGTTTTGAGATGAAGGAGTCGGTTAGATTGATGAGAAAATGAAATTGAATGTTCAGTGAGTGTGGTGGCGCACAATCAATCGCTATCATGGTGGGGTGAGCTCATGTGAGCACACGAGCATAGAGATTGACAAAGGAACCCCTATATGCAGGTAGGTACATGTATGTAGCCCAGCCTCTACAGGTATTCATTTGCACACGAATACCTGGTAAAGTAATGAATTAAAATGCTTTGTTTCATTATGTTTATACTGCTTTGATATTACAGAATACGTGTACATGCAATAATTACACCACCTATCGGCTGAGATGAACAGAATCCTAAAAGCCTAGACTCCCAACATTGATTGCAGATGAATTACAGCTTGCTTAGTCTCGACGCTCCATCTAATCGAATGACAGTTCCGTTCAACATGGGATTCTCAATAATGTGCTTGACCTATGCGGGTGCGCGTTAATCTCTGCAAGATTCAAACCAACCATTGTTGCACTCACCAAGATGGAAAAGTCGGGCGGATTGCCGGCTCTGTTCGGAAACACAAACGTGTCTTCTATGGCTTTCCGAACCCTGTCGCTCATGCCAGCCGTCAAATTCGTGTTGAACAGGCTGGGGGCAATGGCAACGACGCGGATGCCCCAGCTCGCCAGATCGCGAGACATGGGCAACGCCATTGATGCGACGGCTCCCTTGGTAGCCGCATAGGCGACCTGGCCGTACTGGCCGTCATAGGCACTCGAGCTGCTGACCAAGATGACGACGCCGCGCTCTCCGTCTGGGCCCTCGGGCTCGACTTTGGCGAGATGGACTGCGGCTTGCCGGACGAGGTCGATGACGCCTCTAAAGTTGACGCTTAGGACAAAGTCAACGTCGTCAATGTTCAGGGCCTCGCCCTTGCGGTTTAAGATCTGTATCTTGTTTAGCAAAATAGCCGGATTATGACATATGGCAATAGCAAAGCCCTACAGCTGCTGGAAGGCCAATGCCTGCCCCTGGGATGATACCGCCCAATGGCTTTCCCGTCTGCTTCACCCAGTCCACGGTGCCCTGAACGGCCTTTGCGATGCTCTCAGTCTCAGTCACATTGCAGTGGAAGAACTTTGCAGACGGTCCCAGCTCTTTTTCCAACTGCTTGCCGTCTTCTTCGTCGGACAGGTCGAGGACAGAGACATAGCCGCCAGCTTTGATGATTTCGATGGCAGAGCTCTTGCCGAGGCCGGATGCGCCGCCGGAGATGATGAAGGTGCGGCCCTGGATCTTCATGACTGGGGTGGATTGTAGGTGAATTGAATTGGTGGTGTTTCTTATGAAGGAGAGAAAAGAAGAGGTGATGCGAGATGTTTACATCTGTGAATAATATGTCATATTGCTAGTCATCAAGGGCGGTCGTAGTTGTGAAACCGGGGCGCTGTGCCGAGGCTCGAAGCTCCAGTCCAGCTCAATTGCCATTTTCAGGTGCTCCTCAGCACTAACAGCGTCGAGTCAGATTGTAGTCTACAGTACATGTATACCACATCAGGGCAGTTGATGGTGCTATGCCTTTTCAGAGCTTCCCAAGATATAACAGCAATGGGCATGATTCAGAAAGTTGGCCTGAGGCTCTCAAGGGATAATCTATAATCTCATCACTTTTTTTTCTAGCTCAACCTGTCCTTTGCAAGAATCACAAGTCATGTTGTACACCGTATATGAGCCACATGACGGTCCCGGAGTGGGTTCGACTCCATTCATATTCATGCCCAGCGGTAGCTTAGTCATTGGGCTGCGACCAGCGATAGGCAGTGGGCAGTTCAGTTCGTTCAGGCTTAGGTTTAGTGGGGGTTGGCGCCGTCTTCGCACTACGGGTGCAGCCATTCAGAGGGCCCGTGCGCTGAAAGCACAGTGACACCATCCCTGCATACCAAGCCACTTTGGTGACCCGAAGCGACATCACACATCCAGAATCTCGCAACGATATCTTTTCTTATCTCTGTGTTTCACTCTGACGACACCCGGCACCCTCGGCCTCTACCGCTGCATCATCGACAAGGACAGCGACGACATTCCAGCCCTTCTTTTATAACTTGCATTCGCCGGTCGAGACTTGCGCCCCATGATGAGACCCAGGCGGTCGTCCGGGGCGAGCGAATCCAGCACTGGAACAGCCCGCCCCGAACAGGTGAGGAAGCTCAAGACGAGGCCCAGGACGAGGCTGGTATGACGAGCTGACTGAGACAACAATGGGATAGGAACTCGGAAGCATGTACGACTACTTGGCCAAGATTATATTGCTGGGGCCCAGCGGCTCGGGGAAGTAAGTGGCACCACAGACGCCGCAGTTTCTGCAGCTTGACGATAGCTAACAGGGACATTCGCTGCACACAGGTCATGTCTGCTTCATCGATTTGTCAAGAACGAATGGCGAGTACTATCGTCACAGACCATCGGCGTCGAGTTTGCAACGAAAATCATCAAGGTCGGGAGCGGGGCGAGACGAAAGCGGATAAAACTCCAAGTAAACCATACCAACCCCTCGTCATCTATTGCTGGGGCCCGGACATGTGCTGATACAATCTTTCCTCTTGACAGCTATGGGATACAGCAGGTACCGAGCGGTTTCGATCGGTTTCGAGGTCGTATTATCGAGGAGCGGCCGGCGCAATCTTGGTTTACGACATCGCATCGCACTTATCCTTCCGAGGGCTACAACCGTTTCTTAACGATGCGCGGGCGCTAGCGTCTCCTCATCTGAGCGTCATGCTGGTGGGAAATAAGTTGGACTTGGCTTCTGAGAACCTCATTGATACAAGCTTGCCTCCTCCAACTCCCAGCAGCGTGGGCTCTGTAGCGACTATGACGGCAGGCGTCAACGGCGGGGCTTCATCTTCCTACAAGGACCATGCCGGTTCCATTGGAGCCGGCACCCAACAGAGAGCTACGGAGGCGCCAGAGGGTCGTGAGATATCATCTGCAGAGGCGAGCCGGTGGGCTAGCACCGTGGGCATTCCCGTCGTGACGGAAGCAAGCGCGCTTAATGGCGAAGGCGTGGATGAGATTTTCAACCGACTGGCCAGGATGATCTTGACCAAGATTGAGCTGGGCGAAATTGACCCAGACGACCCGATGAGCGGCATTCAATACGGAGACGGTGGCGGATGGAATACGGCTAGCGATGGAGGCAGCATTAAAAGCTCCATCACCGGTGGCACGTTGGACGAGAGCCTCAGCGGCCCACGGAGGCACAGAAGAGGAAAAGGCCGAACCCAGAACTGGAATCTGCGGGAATGGGAAGAAGTCTTTACGCTGAGCAGCCGGAGGAGGAACAGAGGATGCTGTTGATGAAGACGCCCATGACTTACGACCTTTTTGTTTGCTTCTTTTCTTTTCTTCGTTCCTTTTTACGTTTATAAGCTCAGCCATGTTCAGTTCTATATGCGCGCACCACAAAATGGGAGGAAACCGTTGAAGGATAATACGCATAACCAGCCCTGTTGTTTTGTTTTCTTATTTTGTTATGCAGAAATGAGCTTTGAGACATGCAATGACAGCAAGCAATATTGGCGTTTGGGGAGCAGTATAGAAGTTTTGAAGCCGACCTCTGGGGTTGGCACCGACTAATCCTTTGCTTTTTTTTTCTTGTTGCTTCTTCATCTTTACTTGTACTCTGTCAAATTTTCCTTGAGCTCTTTTTTTATTGTCTAGTATCGTTACTGAATAGGTGAAAATAATTGCTTGGTTTCTTTGCGAATATAGCCGTTGCTGTACTTTGCTTCTGCTTATGGCGTATTGAGTTGTATTGTATTGTATTGCCAGTGCCCAACTCTGCAAGGTATATGTAGGTACATATAAGAAGCTCGTCGGGTATCACTGGACACATAATCGGAGTCACTCTGCAGCAATCTTATGCCGGATGGGGTACAGCGCAGTTGTTAGCCCTGGAGCGTGTTAATATGTGATTAATTGCCTGCAGCAGTTCGCATGTTCCGAATAATCGTCCATCCTTTTACATCCATTTGCATCACCCCAACAAACCCCACCTTGCCCCTTCAAGGTGCGGAGAGCGACGTTCCGCGATGGAGTGTCTATAAGTCTGGAGACCAAGTATAAAGTATCAGTTGACTCTTGTTACTTACAACGGATTTCTTTTCTCTCCCCTTTCTTCTCTCTTCTTTTTCAAAGCATTTTCTTTTCCCAAATTTGACGACATTTCCGTCGTTGCAGAGCCGAGTTTGAGTTACTGCCATCACCTGACTTTGCTGCCCAACTCCCCCGCAATGGCGCCTCGAACCATCATCCCCATCAATGAGGGTTGGCAGTTTGGACGAACAGATGTAGAAGAAGCTTCATTTCTGCCTGTTTCCCAGTTCCCTACAAATGTCCATCTCGACCTCTTGCATCACAAACTCATTCCCGATCCATTCATCGGAAAGAATGAATTGGACGTGCAATGGGTGGGAGAGGTGAGGGCTTGGCAGTATCGTACCTCGTTCAAGGCTCCCAAGATTGCCAGCAATGAAAAGGCCATCCTCGCCTTTGACGGATTGGATACCTTCGCCGAGGTGCTGCTCAATGACAAAAAGATTCTCGAAACTGACAACATGTTTATCCCTGAGCGGGTGGATGTCACTGCGCTTCTCAACGAGACGGACAACCAACTCGTCATCACCTTTGATAGTGCGTATTTGAGAGGATGGGAGAGAGTTGAGAAGATTCCTAGTCACAAATGGGGTACCTGGAATGGAGATTACTCTAGACTGGGAGTTCGGAAAGCGCAGTATCACTGGGGTTGGGATTGGGGTCCAACGCTGTTGACGTGCGGGCCTTGGAAGCCCATCAACCTCGAGACCTACGAATCCCGCCTGGCTGATTTGTATGCAACCGTCACTGTGGATGATTCTCTTGCCAGCGCCAAGGTTGTACTTCACGCAGCAACTGAGGGAAAGGCGTCCAAGGTGCGATTTGACTTTTCATTGAACGACACCGCTCTGAGCGAGACGGTGGACGTCACGAAAGAAGGGGCTGCTGAGGCTACCTTCAACATTAGCAACCCAGAGCTGTGGTATCCCGTCAGATATGGAAAGCAGCCGCTGTACAAAGCCACGGCGACATTACTGGATGGTGATGATGAAGTGGACGTTGCATCAAAGAGGATAGGCCTTCGAAAGGTGGAACTGGTCCAGAAGCCACTCAAAGACCAGCCAGGAACATCCTTCTTTTTCAAAGTGAACAATACTCCGATATTCTGCGGAGGCAGTTGCTGGATTCCGGCCGACAACTTTACTCCACGAATCACCAAAGAAAAATACCAGAACTGGATCAAGCTCATGGTCGAAGGCAACCAATCCATGATTCGTATCTGGGGCGGTGGTATCTACGAGGATGAGCATCTGCTTGATGCTTGTGACGAACAAGGTATCCTGGTCTGGGTTGACTTTCTGTTTGCCTGCGGAAACTATCCCACTAACCCAGAGATGCTGCAATCTATCGAAAGGGAAGCTAGGGAGAATGTCAAGATCATGCGCCACCACCCCAGTATTGTCATTTACGCTGGCAATAACGAAGATTACCAGTTTCAGGAGAGTGAGGGACTCACCTACCAGGTTGAAGACAAGGATCCTCAAAGCTGGCTCAAGTCAGATTTCCCGGCCCGCTACATCTACGAGCACCTGCTCTCAGAGGTGTGCAAGGACCTGGTACCAGAGACGTTCTATCACTATGGAAGCCCTTGGGGCGGCAAGACATCTTCGGATCCAACTGTGGGAGACATTCATCAATGGAACGTGTGGCATGGCACCCAAGCAAGGTATCAAGACTTTGACAAGCTGGGAGGAAGGTTTGTCTCTGAATTTGGCATGGAGGCTTTCCCTTCTATTCGAACCATTGATGCTCTCTTGCCCAAGGGTAAAGATGATCCCGAACGACACCCGCAGTCTGATATTGTGGATTTCCACAACAAGGCAGATGGCCATGAGCGCCGCATTGCCCTTTACCTCGCAGAGAACATTACGTTTACAACGAGTCCCCTGGAACAGTATGTCTATGCTACCCAGTTGGTTCAGGCCGAGTGCTTGTCATCTGCATTCCGGCTCTGGCGTCGCGAGTGGAAAGGCCCCGGTCGCGAGTACACCGCCGGAGCTCTCTTGTGGCAGCTGAACGACTGCTGGCCTGTGACTTCGTGGGCCATCGTTGATTACTACCTGCGACCGAAGCTTGCCTATTACACTGTGAAGAGAGAGCTTAATCCTTTCACGGTGGGAATTAAGCGAGTTGAACACCGCCATCCTAAGAACAAGTATACAAGAGTCGACATTGATGTCAGTACTAAGCTTGAGATTTGGGCTTCCAACTTTACACTCGAAGATGTCAAGATCGATTGTGTTGTCAAGGCATGGGATGCGGAGACGGCTGAGCAAGTCTACAGCGAGACCATCGCATCGTCAAAACAGCTGCCTGGCAACCAGGCCACTGAGCTGACGGTCATAGATGTTCCAGTCAAGACTCCTAATGCTGGCCTAGAGGGTCGCACTGTTGTTGCCGCATACGTGTACCAAGATGGCAAGTTGCTTGCTCGATACGTCGACTGGCCGCAGCCGCTGAAGCATGTGCGCTTACAACAGCCTGAGAGCTTGCAGGCGAAGCTCTCCGAAGACGGCAGCTTGGTCACACTGAGTTCGGATAAGCCAGTCAAGGGTGTTGCTCTAGAGTGCGAGGATGAAGCGGTCAAGTTTGACGACAACCTGATTGACCTCGTTCCAGGGGAGGAGGTTACGGTGCGCGTGACAGGCGCTTCTAAGAGCACGGTGATTTCGACGAGGTATCTAGGAATGCACAGCTAGACTATTGCTCCTAGTTGTTCGTACTATAGCCTAATGAATGTACATGTATTGTCGAGCGTCGCTCTGAATATGATTATCGCCGCGATTTAATGGATGAACCGCACTTTGTCGGACTTTTCTGCTGTCTCCACGCCGTCATGAATGGTTATAAGTGGCTCGTGAAGTTATGACTATTTTGGACTCAGGGCAGATAGAAGGCCGAATAACTAAACACTTTTCCGTAAATGGGAAAGCTAGTCATGGATCCACCGACAATGAGGCTGGCCGGGGATTAAAATCTGTAGAAGCGAGATCCAGAATCCCGCGGGGCTAAATTGAGACTACGGACGCCTCTGCACGATGCCGGAATTAGGCTGGGTTTAGCAAAGTCCGGCCGTCTTATATGAATTTGAATGAAGTGGTTATGAGATGGTATGAGATAGATGAGATATCGAGGTGAAGATGGGAAGAATATAAAAAGCTCTGGAGATGGCCCAGCAGAATGGTTCTCATGAAGAGGTCATCATCGTTCTCCATTGAGACTACAAGCCTTCCACTTACACGGATACAAGCAATACAGAGAATCAGCTTACACAGACTATCCTCTTATACTTTCAACAATGGCTTCCGAGACTACTCTTGCTCCCACGCATCGAGCGATTGTTCTGCATTCTCTCGATACCCCCTTAAAAGTCGAGCAGCGACCTACACCACAAGTAACTCCAGGCAACGTCGTTGTCCGAGTGCTCGCCGCCAATGTCCTCTCATATGGCCGCGACATCCTCGATGGCACTCGTCCGTATCCTTATCCCAAGCCGTATATCCCCGGCGGCAGCGCAGTGGGAAGAATCGCTGCCGTGGGATCGGACTGCAGCACTTTTACCCCTGGGCAGCTGGTTCTCGTGGACATCATGATGCGTGCTCGAGACGATACCTCTGTGAGTTACCTGCTGGGTATTCACAATGGGTTTTCCAGTAAGACGGTCAAGCTTGCTACTGATGAATGGAGGGATTCGACTTATGCGGAGTATGCAAAGATTCCTCTTGAGAACTGTTATCCTTTGGATGAGGCTCGCTTGTTGGGAGATCCTGCGAGCGGTGGCTTGGGATATACGGTTGATGATTTGACGTATATACACCGGCTTCTGGTGCCCTTTGGAGGATTCAGGGACATTGATCTCAAGGTTGGAGAGACTATTCTCATTGGTCCTGCGACGGGGCCTTATGGCACTGCGGCAGTGAGCCTTGCTCTCGCTCTGGGAGCCAAAGTAGTCGCCATGGGAAGAAATGCTCAAGTGCTGGAACAACTCGCGACGATGAGCGACAAGGTCAAGACGGTGCAAATCACAGGATCCGTAGGAGCCGACACGGAAGCCATCAAAAAGCACGGCCCAATCGACGTCTTCTTCGACATTTCGCCCCCCGTGGCCGCAGAGTCGACGCACATCATGAGCGGGATCCTGTCTCTGGCGCACTCTGGGCGTGTAAGTCTGATGGGCGGCATTGCGGGCAACATTTCCATCCCGTACGGCGCCATCATGTTCAACGACCTGAAGCTGCACGGAAAGTTCATGTACGAGCGGAAGGACGTCAGGATGCTGATCAAGATGGTGGAGAAGGGCGTCATGGGGCTGGGGAAGAAGGTTGGGGCTCGTGTTGAGGGTAAGTTTGGGCTTGAGCAGTGGGATGAGGCGTTCACGGCTGCGAAGGAGAATGCGGGACCGGGGCAGTCTGTTATTATTGCTCCGTGAGATGTATCTCAAAGAATAGTATTTCGCTATGATTTCTTCCCACAATAGTCACAGGCTTCTATAAAACAATTCATATCAAAGACAGTTTATTTGCCAACGTAGTTGTCAATGTAGGCCTTGCGAGTCTCGGGAAAGTCGACAATGCCCTTGCCGGCGACAAAAGTCGTGTGCCAAGGGGCGTCAACCTTGCCGTCGGCCAGTTGAAGATAGACCTCTGCGTGTGCAGGACCAGAAATAGCACCTTCAATGGCCTTTCCTTCAGGGGTACGCTCATCAGCGAAGTAGAAGCTTCACGATAAACCTAGTTAGTTTGTCTGGATTTGATACACGAGGCGGTTTGGATAATGGAAACTCACCTGTATCCCTTCTCCTTATAATACACGCTCGCAGCACCAATCCATGAAGCCGCCGCACTCTTGCCGCTACCCAGAGTCACGTAGACCGGGTTGGGCATGGTAACGGCGTTCAGCCAGTTGCCAGTGTAAATAAACACCTTTGACAGCGACTTGTCAAGCTTCTCAAAGCCGGCAACAGCCTCCCTAGCAGCAACATACGCCGAAGTGCTGTTGAGCCTCAAGTCGCTCTCAAACTTTGCAATGTCAATAGAGAAGAGGTTCGTCGCGTCGCTAGGGGGGGTGAGGGCCGCGGCGTTGTAGATGACGATGTTTGGGTCTGCGCCGAGAGACTTGCGGACGGAGTCGAAGATGGGCGGGATGGAGTCTGGGTTTGTGAGGTCGGCGGCTATGGAGACTTGGGTGGCGGAGGAGGATTGCTTGGCGGAGCGGGAGACGAGGGCGACTTTGTAGCCGGCTTGGGAGAAGGTGGAGGAGAGGGCTTGGCCGACGTTGGAGCCGGCGCCGAGGATGAGAGCGATGCCTTTGGAAGCCATTGTTTATATGGTTATTGTGGTGATGGTGGTGTTGTGAAAGCTAGTGTTTAGTAATAGTTGTAATGTTGTGTTGTTGTTGTTGTTGTTGTTGTATGTTGATGGTTCTTCTCTTTGTCTGAGCATCACCACTGTCTTATACAACCTCACCCACATTCCTTCCGATATCAATCCAACTCTACAGTTTCATCAAAGCATCCCACTCGATACAATTTGTAAGCCCATCTTTGTCGATTCCAAACGACTTGCATCAAAGGATGGCTTGTACCTAAGCAAGGGCAGCTATCTACCTATCTCCAGATCCATATAATTACTCCTTTGGGGCCACCAACTTACGCCATAGACGAGGCTGATTTCGTAGCCTTGTGATTTCAAAGCCAGGCTACTACCTTTAAACCAGTAGTCTGTACCATCATAAGGCTGACAATTCATGACTTTGGGGTCAGCTTTCCGCAGTCTTGGTCTGTAAGAAGCGCGCGCGATGGATCGAGCGAATCGAAGGCGTTTGAATTGGGAGCGGGGCTGATATAATGAGCTTTAGGTAATGCGCATAATTCCGTATTTCCGCCTTGGCTCGCGTTTTCTTGCTCAAGCGCGAAGTGGCGTGATGAGTGTGCAGGCATTTGAGTGGTTTCAAACACAATATTTACTGGGGTTCTTCTTCTTGAGGGGATGGGCTTTATCGATATAAAGACGGTTGCGAATAATGTGCTTGTTGAGACGAGTTGGTATAGTACGTATGGTCAATGAGATATTGACAAGATGAGCTGAACGCTCAAAGGGTTATATTTTTTATGTTAAAAAGATTGACGACTTGTCATCGTGTATATAGCCAAGATAACTGCTGTGCTGAATAAGTATTACCAATGCCCTATTAAACCAAAACGCCATATTCCTTTTCCCCTTGATATCCCATGTGAGTAGCGTACACGTGCATCGACATCCAATCTGATAAAAGTACATGTAGCAAAAAGTAACCTGAAGAAGAAAAAAGTAGAGAGAAGAGAAGATGAACTTTTTTATGATACTGTCTGTCCATCTTCATTCATCTTTGCATTCAAGATAAACTCAAATGGATCAATCGACATGAGCGTCTCCACGTCAAACATTCTCCAGTCGAAATCCGGATCTTGAGCCCCCGGGATGCTCATCGCGGCGGTCTGGCCCTCGGCCTGCTGAAACGGCACGGCAGACGACCGTCCGCTGTTCGGAGCGTAATAAGTGAGAGACATGGACGGCACAGACGGCGGGTACGCGGAGCCGGAAGTGTCGGAGGGCGTCATCAGATTGTTGGGGTGCATCGGTAGGCCGGCCTCGGCAGCTGCGCATTGGGGGGTTCCGCAGAGGCTCTCGACTCCGCGGCAGGGGTTGGAGGACGGAACGACGGTGCAGATGATGCGGTTGATGGCCTTGATGAGGATCTGGGTTTGTGAGGGGGATGCCTCGTTGGTGGGAGTCATGCTGGATAGACAGTCGAGAGCAACGTGTAGCCACGGCAAGTGAGTTTCTACTTTGCTCTTGTCCTGGAGCATGTCGAAGCCTAGGACGTAACAGGCACCCTCTAGGAAGAAGGAGAAATATTTCACCTCCTGAAGAATGGAGTTAGATCATTATCTTGGGATGTGGAATGATTTTAGACGTACCTTGCAGAGGTGATTGATCTCGCACGACTTGTTGATGTACTTGATAATCTGGCGGGCTGGCTCAACGCAATACTCGCATGCAGTGTCAAGCCATGTAAGCTCCCTGAGTTTGTCGCATGACTCGGCTCCAACCTGCGGCGCGGGAGTCCTAAGCTTGCCCCTGAGGACGAGGAATGGGCGAAACATTAACAGCTGAACGTGGTGATACACTAAAGACGAATTCATATTAGTTTTTGATGACAATTGTAGAGACGAATCGAGGTTTCTCAACGTACTCGAGGCGATGATGGTCTTGCAGAATCCGCATTCTCCTGTCCCCGGCTCACCCTGAATGTCGAGGTGAACATCAAACAGCTGCTCTTCTGCATACGCCTGCAGCTCGTGGCGAAGCTCGGTTGCCGCGTTCCACATGTGTAGTAGCGACTCGTGATGTTGGTTATAGATGCGTGCTGCACACTTTGAGACAAGTCTCGCCAGCCGAACAAGCGCCAAGATGAATTTCTCCTCCGCCGGCACGGGGACTCCGCAGCCCGGGTCTGATATGGAGGTCGGGCGTCCAAGGCAGAAGCAAACCCAGCTGTTGGATGAATGTTAGTAAGGAGATTCGAGTGACTGAGAGTGTAAACAATAGAGTGTACATACGTTTCCATGATGAAGAGACTCCAAAACGTCAACCTCCGTTGTAAGCAATCTCGCATCTGCCCTCGAATGCTGATTCCCCTATGCAGACCAGCCGCAACAGCTTTCCTTGACGCCACACCTACGTATAGAAACGCAGAATGAGGCCGTGACCTCTCAAGTTGGAATTGGGCTTGTAACAAAGGAATATGGATTGCTTGGATATTGACAAGCTCGTCCAACTTGTCAGCTCCTTGTGATGCCCGCTGGAACAAGAACTGCGCTAACGCTTCTTCTTCGAGGATGGATGCGCCAATGGCCATTGCTAGCATCACGACGACAACATCGGGAGAGTCAAAGGAGAAGAGCCCCGGCGAAGAGTACAGAAGCTCCGCACGGCGACGAAAGTCCTCCTTGGTCAGGATGGGCAACAAATGCCAGAACGTTGCCAAGTACCGCTCCAACACACGGTTACACAGCTCCCTATCCAGGAACATGGCGGAATAGTCGTTGGCCATCGTCGTCGACTTGCCATCAGCTAGATCGCCAAAGAAGAGCTGTCGGTTCTGGAACAGGTCAAGCCCAGGGCCGACCTGGGCTACCTCTTCTCGCCGTGTCAGCGGAGTCTGGATACCTGTGATGAGTCTGTAGATGGAGTGAAGCATGGAGAAGTTGGATGATGGCCCATAGTGCAGCTGAATGATGGACGACGGCGAAGTGGTGATGGCTGCCACGCTGTGGACGTGGAAGCCCCAGCTGTTGTCGTCCTTTGGCTTGTCCCGACTCTCCGGGGCCACATTGATCGGAGCCGGAGCCTCGTCCGTATTACTAGCCCCGGACGAGGAGACTGCGCCGGCTGCCGGCGTCTGAGACTTGCGAGGCCGGTTCCTCGTCCGGACCCGATAGACGCACGACACGCTCCGGTTGAGACATCGGGCACACGGCTCCTTGCCGTCACATCTCGTTTTCCGGACCCGACACGCCTCGCAGGCCTTGCCGATGTTGGTCATCTGAGCGCCGGAGTTTCACGATAGGAACAACTAAACAGAAATGTGGGAGACAAACGCCGGGTCGAACGGGGAAACTGGAGATAAGCGGGATTTCCGGAAATGCAGCTCGCGAGGCGTGAGATGCTTCTCCTTCGGCTGGGTTTGAGCAGCGGAATAACAGAACAACAGGCAGTATACTATTCAATGGATCTTTGTATGTCTGGGAGAGGCAATCGAGAGAGAAAGAGCAGCATTTGTCAGCCAGAGTTTATCGATTGAGCATCGAGCTTTGAGCAGCTTGCCAGTGAATCCACACGCCCAGTTGCAGACGTGAAATCACCAATGAGACGGTGTAGGATCGACAATTGCATCTGCGAATGACTTGAAGGGGCGGAACGCGGAATTAGCTGGTTGATATACTATGAGTCGTTGCGGCTTCAAAGCGTTATCGATAGTCTCGTTTGCCACACGGAGTGAAAGGGCGTCGGAAATAGAGCGCTTGTGGGCAGTCTTGCTTACAATTCCGCCCGTATAACTCCGACGCCTGTCCACATCCATCGAAAGGGGTTTTGACAAAGGTTGAAAAAAAGCTTAAAGAGCATGACAAGAGTTCTTCAGGGCCTGAGAACCAATCGGTTCAAAGACCGCAACTCATACCTGTTTATGCATTCCACCAGCGACACTTGTGAAAACCAGGTTGCGTTGCAATGTAGGCAAGTTCAAATTGCGATTTTGTGAGAAAGAACTAATGCATATTACCTAATATCTTCTACAACGTAACTTTATATTAAACAGGTGGTTGTCTCATGGTCGCTGAGACAGGTAGAATGTAAACCAAGAATATCCAAAATAGAAGAAATAGATGATAACCCAGGAAAGTGAGATACAAAAGAAATGTAGAAAATGAAAGTCCAAATAGTTGGCCAAATTACATGACACATAAATAACAAGGTGTCGCTCTGCATGGCATCATCATCATGTTGGCGAGCTAATCGTGAGAAGAAAACAGGCGGCATGCGGGCATAGTCAAAGGCGTTAAACGGTAGCCTGTTTGGTGTCGTGAAAAGTTGCAAAGATAAATGAGTCCAATTTTCTCAGCGCACCGCGGCCTGGGAACTTGCGACCCGGCTTCCTCATTGCATGGCTGCAACGAGTCTCTTCGCGGGAAATGCTTTGACGTAGAACCGGATCGTAATCACGTATCGATAGCCCTTTATACTTTTCTCCCTCGTATGCATAAAGTGCTTTCAACTCGCTGCAATCCTGCGCTGTGACTTGCAGGTTTTCCAGATCTTCCTGATAGTTCATGATTGATAGAGGGTTCTTCTTTCCAAAAAGGACACAGTGGAATCCTCTTCCCTCTCTATGTTTTTCATCTGCAAACTCATGCCGCAACCCCATGATATGGCCTATTTCGTGGGCAAAGATATTGGCCAGATAAGCGCCTTTAGAGAGGCCCAGCTCATACACAAACAATTTGGCCGGCGATTTTTTCGGCAATGCGTCTGGGAAAAAGGCCTGGCATAGGTAGTTTCGCATTCGTCGGGACTATACCTCACGACGAAGGTAGCTGAACCGTAGTAATCGACTTCTAAGTACTTGAAGCTCACACCAACGTCCCCCCACACGTCCCCCCACGCGTCAATGGCTTTTTGCATCGCTTCTTTTACCTGTGTTGCGTCGGTAATTGTCGGTAATTGTCGGGAAGCTCTCGGCATCAACTGTATAGGTGAGGATGGAACCTTTGAGCCAGCGTGATATATGGTCCCCTTGCCCAACACGCGCTTTGGTACATCCATATGTCTCGGTGGCACATCTGTACTTAGCCACTGCTGTGTGAAGAGGCACGGCAGTCCGGCGAAGAAATGTAGCTGCGATTGTAGCGCCAGTCTCGGTACTCGATATCTGCGACTCAGGGATATAACGGCATGGCGTATCGTGATGAACCAATAAAGTACGACCATCGGAGTTGGATATTGACCCAAGAGCCTCCATATAAAGTTTGCAGCTGTTTTCACCGATGCTGCCTGTCTCGTGTTGGAGGGTTGTGCAGCTCATCGCATCAATTGGGGCATCATCGTGATTATTAGAGTGGATTGAGATATCTCTTCTCCCCACAGAGGACGAATAGCTGGTATCAGAGCGTGAGGCATCATCACCGGTGCCAGTGTTAAAGCGTTGGGCAGAAGGCCATGTAATTGTGGTACATTCTGATACATGAAAAGTTGGTTAACATATGATCTAATTAATACGAAAACACCATAATAAGCAAAGAAAGAGATGTAGTTGCCATACTCAAGAGTATCACTGTTGTTTTCTTCATCAAAGACCGCTTGGAGACTCTCACAATGCGTCGAGATGGCATTAAAGCCGTTTTGGTCATTTCAGGGAATTATTATTTTATAGAAGAGCTCAAAGTAGTGAAAATATGGAATTATAATGAATGCTTTTGATGTGTGATGAGAAAGGCCAGACCATCGTTCAACTTGGGCGAACATCTCTCTGTATATATATGTATACCCGTCTCGTATTCTTTACCAGAAAGGGTAAAATTCTAATGGCAGAGTAGTTTGCTCCCCCACTTTTGTCACAGGCAGTGGTTGCACGTTAGCTCCTTCTCTTTCACGACTTAACATGATTGGTGGCATCACGAGGCAGGTGAACGTTAGCTCCTTCTCTTTCACAACTTAACATGATTGGTGAGCTTTTGTGGGAACCTTAGTTTTCTTTGTTCACTTGATAACTGGAATATGATTGGTGAGCCTTTGTGCTGTGGACCTGTCAGTTCGCCCAATACGGTGACTGTCGGAATGACTAGGATACTTTATTTACAGATACAACGCTATGCATAGAGAGGTGTCACTTCACTTTTGCCATAGCGGTCTATTTCAACAGTGACCTACCGACACGGATTACATAAAGATTTATCTTACCAGCTCAGACAGAGAGTTGTGTCCATCCACGACTGCTTGAACATATCACAGTGCTAGCACAAAGGGGGCATGTGAGCGCACTCATAAACCAGGCACTCAAGAAACGCTTGAGGTACATCACTGAGCACCCAATTAGGTTAATGTAAAACTTATGAGCTGCAGCAGTGCTCATGGTGTTTCATTACAATGGCTTGCCATTTCTCATTCGAGAATAAACTCGTGATCAACAGTTTCCAGAATTTTTTTCCAGCCTTAATATATGAACTCAATAACGCATAAGGGCAGGATTCTCTAGGGAAGAAGCTGCCCAAAAACTCATAGTCCAGACACCATCGTCTATTCGTGACCTTGTCCGAAACCTTCTTGGATTAGACCCAAGTGCCGGATCACCCTCAGGGTAAAAAAAGAGAGAGGGGCAGTTCAGTGTAAGTGATAAAACAAGATAAGGATCAATGTGACAAAGGATATGAGAAGCATAAGTAGCGTGAAGAAAACAAAGATCAGGATACAGGTTCTGTATAACATCGTGGGGTTGACGGCCAGGTGATTTAAGAACGGGCATGCTGATATGTCTGTTGCTGTAATAGCGGCTGAAACAACTGGAGGCACATGGTCGCTTTTGGGCGGTGGAGAGAAAGTCCTTGTCTGTCAATATTGTTAGCAAAGTTCAGTAAGGGCTACCTATGCCATCTCCTCGCCAGACTGCCTTAATAAAGGATCTTACTTTTGGATCGATGTCAGAGATTGACAGCTCTCCTTCATCATATGCATAAAACTTTTCCAAGTCTTGGAGATCTTGTTCAGTAACTCGATATTTGCTTAAGTGGTCAAAGTAGTTCATCACTGAGTTAATGTTCTCGCGTCCAATGAGTATGGAAGGCTCGGTTTCTCTTTCGTCAGCAAACTCATGCCTGAGACCCAAAATGTGACCAACTTCATGGGCCAAGATATTGGCCAGGTAATCAGTGTTGGACAGGCTTGGCTCAAACAAGATTAACTTGCCTCCTGAAGCCTGTGGGAAGAAAGAGACAGCATAAACACCTTCGCTTATGTCTTCGTAAACGACGGCGAATGTAGCTTCATCGTGGCACCCAACTTGGCTAAAACGTACACCAATACCTTTCCACATAGAAGTGGCTGTTCTCATCGCAGCTTTTACCAACATCGCTGATTCCTCTGTTGGGAAACTCTCTTCGCAGATGACATAGCTGAGTTCAGAACCTCTACGCCAGCGAGATATTTGGTCTCCGAATCCAACGCGCACCTCAGCATATGCGCGTGCTTGAGTGGCACACAATTTGTGCAGGAGCTTGGGAGCCTGGGTGGTTGTGGGGGTGTCATCGGGCTTGATAGCCCCAGAGACACCCTCGGCTTGGTTTCCATCATCAACCAGTTCCAAGCTATCGTCATGGTGGAAGTGCCCTTTGTCGTCCGCAGACCCGAAGAGCCCAAGAAGGGAGCATCTGTCGTCAGAAGTCTCCTTACTCGCTCTACCATTGCCTTCATCAGTGTTGTCACCTTCGGCACCAAGACTTTTGATGCTCGACACGATAGTGCAAGCATCACTATGAACAAGGCTAGGGATCAAGTCACTCATACCCTCCCCTAAGGGTGAGTACATGTAATGGGCTTCATTAAGCGATGCGCCATGGTTATTAGTCTGCGTGCTACAGACTTTGGCAGAGGGCGGTTGAGTTGGAGCATCCTCTATGATAGGTACACAGACAGTCAGCTAGGGTACTACACTCCCAAAAGTAGCTTGAGGAGAGACAAGGACGTACGCATAACACGGACAAGGCGGAAAGACATTGTTTTGACCGCCCAAGATGGCTTAGGGGCTCACTTGTCTAGGCTATACCCACGTGGCTGATAGTAAGGTAGACAAGGCTAGGGAGGGAACTTGTCTTACTGTTTCCAGTAGAGTATACCTCGAGTTCAAACAGAATGCTCAAAACACTGGATTCAAGAAAGAAGATGTTGAACGGTGATGTTCGTTGAAAAGTAGCCAGAGTATTGCCTCCTCTTATACTTGCCCCTATCGTTTGTAAAGGCACAGCGGATACGAAGCCATCGCCAGAGTCGACTCCGACCATTCCTGTGCCCTGTCTTGCTACTAACGTCGATTTTGAGACCGCTAGAGTCGATTTTAAGGACGACTAACGTCGATTTTGGGACGACTAGACTCGATTTTAACCCCAGTGTTGACCTGTCATGCTACTAACGTCGATTTTGAGCCTGCATTTTGGTCCGTCATGCTACTTACATCAACCCTACACCCTGTTGTGTATGCAAAATCGCCTCTAGTAGCATAATTGGTCAACACCGAGCGTCAAAATCGAGGTTAGTTGTCTTAAAATCGATGATAGCGGCATGATACATCAAAAACAAGGTATAAAATCGCTTCTAGCGTCATGAGAGTAGATTAAAGACCAGGATTAAAATCGCTTCTAGCGGCATGATACATCAAATACAAGGTTCAAAATCGTTTCAAGCCGCAGACGCTGCAAGTTCCGGGGTGTAAAATCGCTTCTAGC
>NW_020209253.1:136050-255457 GCF_003025095.1 Trichoderma harzianum CBS 226.95 | reverse complement strand
CATGATACATCAAATACAAGGTTCAAAATCGTTTCAAGCCGCAGACGCTGCAAGTTCCGGGGTGTAAAATCGCTTCTAGCATCATGATAGATCAAATACAGGGTATAAAATCGCTTCTAGCTTGCCCAGGTACTCCTGTAACCTAATCCTACCTTATGCTAGGGTATTTGGCTCAAGGAAATCCTTCGGGCTCCTAGGCCGCCACCCTACCTATGCTTACATGGTTGTTGTTGTCTCATGAACGAGGTTCGGAGTGCCGTCAGGTACTCATACTACCTACTGATAACTCAACATGGCAACCATTAAGCCAAACATCCCTACGGAGTGTATGCTCGAAAGTCCCTGAACCCTGTGCTGACACATATGTGGCACTCTGGCACATCCAAGCGCGAGTACCGCTCATTTCATCCCGTGTCAGCGGCTGAATTTTAGACTGGGCCGCACCTGAAAAATGGTTAAGCTGCCTCCTAGAAAGATTAGGCCCCTGTGTACCACGACACATTTTAGTAAACCAACAACTACATGTGTCGTTCTATATTGGGATGCCGTATATGTAATTAATTTAAACTGATATCTCCGTGAAGACAATTTCCCCTCCTGCTGCGTAGACTATTTTATAATAGCCCAGTCACCCAAGGTCTAATGTTGCCTCGTTTTGCTACCACTCTTCGCTTCAATCTGGTTGGTCCCGAAAAATATTGCAACCGCACCGGCTTGGTTCCCCGGTGGGCTGATAGGTTTCATCCGCCTACGAGCACACCTGCATGAATGACTGCATGCTATCCACATTGTCCATGACCCCGTCGCCCTAGCACGAAATTTGGTATCCATTGCCGTGCATACTCCGTATACACCTTCTGTTCAAACTCAGCTCACAGCGCGCATATCGTGTACGGCGGATAATATGGTCACGGATGAGGCTACTACTGTTATGGTTTCTTGCAGTTAGCCCCCAAGTTTCCGCCTTCCCCTCGGGGCGCCCTATCCATGTGTCGGCACTTTTCCCCTTCTATCTGCTGCACCATTCATACTGTTCTGCCTCTGCCGTTCATCCCTCAGCTCGCTTGATGGTCTCTTCGTGTAATTTCTCCGAGATTTCCTTTTCGTGTAATGCGGCTTCCTCTAACGTCATACACGCTAGTCTTAGAGCCGTACCGTATAGCATTTATGTTCGTCCTCATCTTCAGCAGTAACGGTGATACTGCCTGTCTCAGAACTCTTCTATGAAGCATTCACTCTTCTTTAAACAGGTGGGAGAGAGAAACGAGGAACTCGAACGGTAATCTGGTAGTACAATAATTGCAATTAAGAAAGAAAAAAAAACGAAAGAGTTAAAATTCTTGGACCATCAAGGCACTGACGTAGTGTACCTATCCTTGTGAATCCATCCTAGTATGTTGACCCAAAACCCTATGTTCAACTAATATATCAAAACATGAAACTGTGACTAGATATGTATGAAACCGGGAGATTAGACAATCTAAATAGCATAAGTGAATATAGCGCTGTTGTCTTAGCCATTACAATTTGCTTTTGGGCAAGTTAGTATGCACGCCATGCAGCGACAGCCTAGTCCAAGCAAGATCCAAGAGCTGCGGCAAGATGAACAAGAAATCCATGATCAATAGTAATTTCAGTCGAATTCAGCATGAGAGTCGGCGGTTTAGTTTCTTCGCTTCATAATTGGCACTGCTGCGTTCGCTGAAAGTGCCCGGCTTTGGAGAGACATCGATCACCGGTAGTCCTTTGTACACCGGTTGGTCGTATGCATAAAGCTCCTTTAAACCTTTGAGGTCTTTGTCGGTAACTTGAAGTTTGCTCAGATCGTCGTGATATTCCATAACTGACTGAGGATCCTCGCTTCCGAAATGAACAAAAGGGACTTCTGTTTCTTTTTTATGGGCAAATTCATGTCGGAGACCCAGAACGTGGCCAATTTCATGGCTCAAGATGTTGGCTAGGTATTTTCCATTGTCTCCAGCAAAAATTCGTGGGTACAAGAGCAATTCGCCAGGTTCCGCCCTTGGGAAGAAGGCGTAGGCAAGATAATCGCTTCTCTGGCGATGGTCGTAAATGACAGCGAATGAAGCGGGCTCGTAGCGCTTGACCTCTTTAAAGGACGCACCCTCGCCCTTCCACCTGGCAATCGCTGCCCTCATAGCGTCTTTCGCAGCCATAGCCGAGTCCTTTGAAGGGAAGCTTTCTTCACAAATGAGGTAAGTAAGTTCCGACCCTTTGCACCAGCGTAGAATTTGACTGTCCCACCCAACACGCACCGCAGCGCATCCATGTGGTTGTGTAGCACATTTGCGTTTGGCACGAGCTGCAGCCGTGTTTATGGCACCAGCTTTGGTACCATACGAAGCGTTTATAACTTCATCTCCAGCTTCGTCTTTTTTTCCATAGTCAATCTTTAGTTCTAGGTCGTAGCGTAGCGGGCTTTCAGTGTGAGTAAGCCAAGGTAGTAGGAGGGTGTGTCCAATGGCGGCGTTACATGCGTTGTTGTCGCCATGTTCAATGTTTCCATCGTCAGTGCTGAGGTCTGTGATGTTAGTCGTATCAGTCGATGCATCGCCCTGATCAATAGCACGAGTCGAAACGCTCATCCCCTCTTCCGAGGATGAGCAACTGGCGTCACGGAATATCGCGCCATTATATTCTTTTCCAATGTCATCGTCATGGTCATTGCCATGGTAGTTAACCAAGACCCATGGCTCAGAGGTATCTCGCATAGTGTCTGTAAATGTTTGGTTAGCAGAGGTTTAACTGACACGCGACATCAAGCCCCATCGCGGGTGAAGAGAGGGATACACTCGTCATACCAGCCGTTCCCACCATCATTAGACTCATCATCGGAGGCGACTTGGAGTATCTCGCACTGCTTAGTCGTGGCCAATTGAATTGAACTAGGCTGGAGTGGATGGAGCAACAGCGTACTGGAACCAGATGTTATCTTCCTTTGTCAGTCGGTCCTTGGTCTGTCGGGGCCATAGAGCCAATACAGAATACAATGCGGATGATGGCGCGATAATAAAAAACTGAGGCATGATTGAGGCTGGGGAAACTATTTCGCCTTATTTATTCGTAACTCCGTACGTGGAGGTCAGATGGGTTTACCCGTGAATCCATTATGACTGGTCAATATTTTCTGTGCCTACCTAGGTATGTAAGATGATAGAATTCACGATCCTGTTCCTCTAGCCCGGTGGGTTGTTCGGGCATTGTCCATGTCTACTTCCTAATTAAGATACTCTGATGCCCGCTCAGCAACACGCATCCTCGCAAGTAGATATTGATAATGGACGATGTACGAAGACCTGCAGGAACACGCGCCATGTCAGTGATTTCGCTTAATCATGCACCGGCGAGCATCCGCGCGAGGATTGATTCTGAAGTGTCTGCCTGCCATTGGGCGATGATGCGGGCCTCGTCGCTTCGGCATGCCATTTAAGCCGCGATTGATGGTTCGCGGGCACGTTTTTCGTACGTGGACGAACCAATATTTGCTTTGAAACCCCGGCCACACCCTTATAATACGCCAGTCACTTTGAGTACAGCTGGTCATATTTACCTACACCGGTCCGTCGCCAGCCATTCCTATCTAGACCTGCATCTGCATGGGGTAACAGGCACCGCAGCGACCTCAGGCCACAGGCCATATCACGCCAATCAGTTTTATGAGATATCATGCTATGACGCAAATGCGTGCAGAAGCTGAATCCATTGTGCTTTGCATATGTTTGTTCTCGCGCTCGCGTTTTCTCGGGTAATATACCTACCATGTCTGTCTCTTTTGCACTCTTCAGAAAACGGAGCCTTGCGAACTAAAGTGTCAAGTCTACTAGGCCAGCTTTCCGCCGGGCTTCTTTGCTTATCGTGTTTTCCCACTGATAATGTCTTTTGTGAAGTGATCAGCCCTATGAACTATTTTGTCCGACAGGGGAGATCGTATTCGGGTATCTTGACACTGACACCGGGGAAGTTTCCTAGTGTGAGACTACTAAAGTGATCGCTGTCTTAGACAGCACGCTTCCCCAGCTGCTAAATCTCGGTATCCGTGAGCCGCCGAGGTTAAAAATGGCTAACATCGAGATTGTCTCCATTTTTGATCCACCAACCGAACTACAATCTACTTTGTTACTGTAAGTTACAGTTGGCAATGTGTTGACGCATCTTCTCGAGCCTCTTACGTGTACATAAATTTGCTCTCCTCACGATAGGCGGAGAAATACTAGCACTCGGTAATGAGCGGGAGGGAACGGGAGGGAGCACCCGATCCAATGGACGTGCTGTAGCCATATAGGCATCTCTGCAGGCACTCTCTCCACATAGCCGTGCCCCCCAACACTATATGTAATTACCAATTACTATCACTGGTATCGCCTCCTGATGGCTGTTGCTATTATTGACAATCAAATCAAGAGACTCGTGCAGCACACCCGGTTTTCTTTTTATTCCTTTTTTTCTTCTTCTTTTTCTCAGGGGTTACACTGTATCTTAGATTCGGAGTAACACCTTTAGGACCCGCGATACCACCCACTCCAGATGACAGCGGCGCTAGACCGAGGATGTGTACATGCACATGTAGGCTCTATGAACACGTCACTAAAGGATTCAGTAGTCTCGTTATCAACGCCATCACGAGGAGAGGTATTCTCTGCCCTGAGAGTGAAAACATCGGCAGAGCCGCCAGACTTGGAGTACCCTTCCGGTGCTCAGTACCTTACAACCAACAGGTACCAAGCATCACAGCAAGAGCGGTAGCGAATGAGAAGCACTCTCGGTGAAGCCAAGAGAAGCATGTGATAGTCCGTCGTCATTACCGAGGCACTCGTTCCGATGTCGCCGATTACAATCTTGGGGGGATGTCCTTTGCATCCCGCTCTGATGACGGGCAACATAGTATCCTAGGAACAGTTCAAAAGATATATGAAAATCTGATTCACTGGCATCTTCTTTCCACGGTTTCACGAACAGTGATGGTCGTCCATGTGTTACCAGGCACAGCAGAAGCAGGGCCAGCTCGAGGCCCCATGTATGCGCACAACGAGATTTTCCACGAACTTTCTTTCTCCAGTCAAGCCGTCATCTGTACTCTCATTGATTTATTCACTAATTAAAAGAAAATTCCAAAAAATGAAATACCTGTCAATCTAGAGTCAAATTCTCACCATCTAGTCATTTCACTGTCCAAGTATATGTAACCGTCCTGGTCTGGCGCCAAGCGCCACATCGCAATATAACAAAAGAAAAGAAGAGGGTGCCAAGTATAAAGGAAGAATTAAAGAAACACCAGTCATCGCTAATACCATTGAAACACTGGGGATTAGAAAGAGAAGGACGCCGATTCTCTATTCCAATAGGAATAGAAGGGTACTCGTGTCGAAGGCCTAGAATATGACCGATTCCGTGGGCCAAGATGTTGGCTAGGTCGTTTTATTGCCCTCCGAGACTCAGTGGGTGCACGAGCAGTACGCCCAGAACCGCCAAACCGCTCTAAGAGAGTAAGCCAACAATATACAAAAGAAAGAGCAGGATGAGGATGACTATCATATGGAGCATCACGGTTTTAACGTTGGGCCAATGCAGGAACGGGCAAGCTGGTGGGTGTGTGATCTCAATGGCAGCCGAAGTGACAGAAGATGCTAGGTCGCTGCCAGAAGACGCGAAAAAGAGCTGATCCTGTCAAAATTATCAGCGCAATTCAGTGACAAAGCCGACGATCGGATTCGTCGGCTCATCGTCTTTGCCGAAAGGCCTTACCTCTGGATCGATGTCACGTATGACAAGCCCCTCGTACTCAACCCTATCGTCTTCATAGAAGCGCCTGAGTTCTTCAAGGTCTCGTTCTTGAACTTGGAAATCTTTCGGATCGTCGAAGTAGTTCATAACTGACTGGGGATTCTCGCTCCCAACAAGAACGGAGCGATGGTCCCTTCCTTCGTCACGCCTATGGGCAAATTCATGCCGAAGGCCTAGAATATGGCCAAGTTCGTGGGACAGGATACCAGCTAGGTATTCGGCCGCTTGAAGAGTGTGTTCATAGACGGTCAACTCGCGTAGCGTTTCATTCGGGAGAAAGGCCCTTGCATAGACTGGTGGGTTCCCGTTCTGATAGGTGACGACGAACGTGGCTGGATCATTGCGGCCAACTTGTTTAAAGGTCGCCCCAATATTCTGCCACTTATTGACTGCTACTGCCATAGCTTCTTCTATCGAGAGACTGGGTGGGAAATCCTCTCCGCAGACGACGTAGGAGAGTACGGAGCCCTTGCGCCAACGTGGTATTTCGCCGCCAAAACCAACGCGCACCTCAGCACACCCGTGTGGTTGGGTGAGACATGTACGCTTGGCGTGTGCTACTGCAGTGTTGGTAGCACTAGCATTGGTGGCACCAGACGAAGCGACACCAGGCGAAGCATTTTCAGCTTTGTCTCTTTCCTCATCGTCAATCATTAGTTCCCGATCGTAACGTAGCGTAGCTTCGCTCTTAGTCGGCCCATCAAGCAAACATGAAGGCAGTGGGAGTATATGCGCAACGGCGGTTTTATTCGCGTTGTTGCTGGAACGATCGGCGTTTCTGTCGACGGCGTCGAGGTCTGTGGTGATGCTCGTTGCAACAGTTGATGCATCACTACGGTCAGTAGTATGAGTCGAGATGCTCTTGCCCTCTGCTGAGGATGAGCGACTGGCTTCATCAAGGTCTTTGACATTGTAGTCTTTTCCAATATCATTGACACTGTTGTTCTTCTGGCGATAACCTAATGCCCATGGCTGAGAAGTATCTCGCATGACGCCAGACATTTGCTCCATGGTTGGAGACTCCATGGTTCGAGATGGCGCGGAGGCTCTTGTACAGCGTACCTAGGTAGTTGTGGTTGATCGAATTGAGATGGGTTGGCTGATTGGAGCAACAGCAAGGTGCCGGATTGAGACGCATCTGTTGGAAAGCACAGGACGGCAGAACCAAAATAGATGATATGGCTAGTATTTTATACGGTGACACATGTGATTGAACCAGGTTATGTAACGCATCCCCCAAACAACCCCCATGGACCTGATGCCATGTGACTGGCACGCTTCCCCCATTGTAACAGACTTGGTACTATGGCTCATTGTTCCTCTGCTTCCGTAAGTTGCTCAGGCGCTGAGCTCTATCAACTTCTTAGCAGAAGATACTTCGCTAACCGTTGAGATACACTCATGGATGCAAGTAGATAGGGCTAGGCAGCTGAAGACGCATACAAGACATGCCGAGACGGCGCTACCACTGAGGTACTCCCTGCGAGCGTTGGAGCGAAGAGGCAAGCTTCACCCTCCTACGACGGAGTATTTGCTGAACCCAGAGAGTCTCAGCCGCGCTCCAGTGACGTGGGCTGGGGATCCCCACTAGGGGTCCCCGATGGAGCTGCTGGCGTGGAGAAGTGCTCAGTAAAACACGAGGCTATGAACGTATGCAGACTGGTTGGCTGGGGGCATCGCACCTTGGCAACGCTTCAAGCTTCAATGACAAAGTTCGTCCGGTCCTTGCAGCCGTAGCGCACGTGTTATCGATGCCTCTTTCTCTTTCCGCTCATTTCGTCATACGAATACACTCGTGGCCGGGGAAAACGCCGAGTCGAGTTTTATTCATCACACCAACTTTGTCTACTGTTCTACCGCAATTTGTCAGACCAGGAAGCCGCTGCCTGTTCGACAGTGCTAATATTCTCAATCCCTTTCGCACCCGTCTACCTGATGAGGACAGAGCGTTGAGCACCTGATCTAATCATATCATGGACAACGCATCAACCATCCTATCGCGATTTGGACTACTCCGTACTGCATAGATACTACCTTGGCAGATGCCTACCTACCAACTACTACCTGTATTAAGGCATCCCAGCACTGCGGTCGGTCCACAGTGGCTGGGACTAAGCGCCCGCCTTAATAGCCTTGAAGCTCCAGATCAACCGTTCCTGGATCTCCAGGGGGCAGCAGTGGCAAACGTCAACGCCCAGTCAGCCCCACGAGTTTTCCGTAATCGTAAAGAAGAAAGACCTTGTGGTATTACTTTACACGTATGTAATCTTCTCGCTGCACTGATCGGCCTCGGCCAGGACCAGGTACTAACCTCCGACGGGAGCTTCGGGTCAATGGGACTGTAGGTAGCTCTCCATACCTGTGCTAAAAATGGAGTGCACTCCGTACTCCGTGCTCGGCTATCTCGTCGCGGGGAAGCTAGGTACCTTTTAGTGCTTAAGGATCTGCGACTACCTAGTATTTAAATATACATTACTTAAGGTAGTACCAATCCCTATATCGTCGAGCTGCAATTTGTTGACCCAACTTACAGCCAATATAGTGACACTTTCCCACACCTCTTACATGCGCGTCGCTGCGGGATTGGATCGGGCTCCTCGGGCTTTGTTCAGCCCCACCCTAATACCATTGTACGGGAACAAATACTCCATGCTCTGGTTTGGATCGGCCCTCCCAAGTGCTGACCGGCTACTGGCGGCGACTGACTTCAGTCTTCAGGTATAAAACACGAATAGACTATACCTGGCATCCATGGATCTTTTGCAATTTTGCCGAAAGATGCCGCCCACCGCCAACACATGCTTGACATCATCGGTCTATCCTGCGGCTGCCTATTGCTATTACCGACAGTCAAATTAGCCGGCTGGTACATGTACAGTATCAAGGCCCGTGATACTATCCGTCTAGATGCACGCAGCGCCAGACCGACGATGTGAATAACCTCTATCAACGCGTTGCTAAATAGACTGATGCCCTTATCACCGTCATTCCACGGAGAGGCGGTCTCTACACCAAGAGTGAGAATATCAGCTAAAAATTGTTGACTCTGCCGTGGGCTCTTGTTGATTACAGGCCAATCTCGTCAGCCTTGCCCGAAACGTTCTTTTTGCCTTCCGCAATCCCGGGTCGTTCAGCTGTACCTAGACAAAGCGTTTGTTGCGCCTTAGCGATATCGAGTTCCGAAGACGCCAGGCCACCCACTGATACCGAAGCTCCCCGACACATCCAATGACGACGAATTGCAAGCGGCTGAGCCTACCTACTGCGCTAAGCGTCCTTTGTTCTCCCCTCTTTTCTCAGTAAAATTCCTCTTCTCGGTCTTTTGCACTCTTCTGGGTAGACCGGAACAGAGGATCGCGTTCTTGATGGAGCCACGTCATGAACGAAGCGTCTCATCACATGCTGAGAACAGTTTAAGCGGCTTTCCAGTAGCCACCATAACCTTGCGGCTGCTGCCGTTGCATCAGCAGGCTGGGCCTCTCATTGTTTCCAGCCTTTGGTGATTCTTCCCGGTTCGTTCTTGCAACTCAAAATGCGAAGTACACTTTCTTGCGGGACACTCTGGATTTATATCTAGGTACTCTATCTTGCGGGCGGGTATCTCCAGCAGGAGAATTTATACCAGAGAAATTTCCGACCGGGAAATCGTATCAATTCAAGTTTGTTTAAGCAACTCTCCGGATATCTTGGGTCGGGGAAATCCACGGATGTAGTACTGCTTGTGGGGGATGAAAGGAGCATTTCCATTCTGAAGCTCACTAATACCCCGTATGTGCCGAATTACTCGTACTCGTACAATAAGAACCGCAAGCATCGTGTCGTCGCATTCGCAGCTCCAGGTACGGGTACGACATTCGAGTACATTCTCTTTGGTTGTGTGCTATCAGGGTTTTTTCTTTCCCAGAGCTGTTTTCCCCCAAGTTTTCTTTAATCCTTTAATCCGTTCTCACTTATCAGTCAGCGTGCCTGGAATAGCTCTTTATGGATACGTGTTTTGGTCATCCGTGCAAAACACTATTAGCTATAGTACCTAGGGCAGATCTCTTTACCCTCAAGGGGCTGGATTATGATACTTTATCAGCAGTATCGTTAATAGAGAACACACAGACAAACAAACAGACAAAGCACGGAAAGCCGATGTTGTCGCCGGTAGAAAGACCTGAACCCTTGCGCCAACGAACTCGTCAACTACCACCGAGTCCTAACTGCGCTGGACACCGACCGCGAATCACCGACCTCCAAACCCAAACCGCAAATCGCGGACAAACAAACCACCCACTCAAGGTAGGTATGTAGTTATTTACACAGCCTCACTAATGCGGGTATGTAATAGTGCTGTTTACAAGCACTTAATTATTCCCACCAGCTACAAATTCTGCCTTGTAAGCTGGCAAGCGGGGGACAGAAAAATCCAGACCGATAAGATTTCGAACAGCCACATGTTAAGTAATACACCAGATCTTCAAATATCTGCTACTATAGCTATATATCTTTTAATATTTACTACTATATTTATATTTCTTTAATAGCTGTTACTATATCTATATTTCCTTGGTAACTGCTAGTATAGTTATATATTTTTAGCAGTTGCCTCATTATAGACCAACTTGAGGAGCTCCAGTACATCGAGAGCTTGAAGACCCAGGCGGTTCGTAATAAAGCCAGAGATATTGCGAATATGACGAGATGGTATATTAAGAGAATGCTGCCGCGATGGAAGGACAGTACGTTGCTAAGTGTATATACTTTTTTAGGTCCCTATTTTACGGCCTCGCCTTTTCTGACCTCCACTTGGCAGGCAAGGCAAAGCAAGTACATATGTATCTGAGAAACGTCTTTGATAGCAGACTAAGCGTACAATTCTGAGCCACCACGCGCTTCGCGGTCGACGATTGCAATTTCGGTGGCATTTCCCCTTCATCCCGCGCTTGTAGAGCTGATGATGGGTGTTTTATATCGCCGTAGTGCTTCATCATAGTAACTTATATGTCGATATTGTTGATGGCATCGATAGCAAACCCCCCCCCCAATTTACCTCTTACGAGGATGCCAGGAACAGTGAGGGTCCAGGTGTGTGGTAGGTACAACAGAAGCAAAACTACCTTACATGCACATACATAGCTACTTCACTTACGCAGTACTCACTTTTGCCTCGCAGATGGGGGGCCAATCATGCAAGCACGTGCAGATACAGGATCAAGGCTCGCAGTCTATAAAACGCCCGTACCGCCCTGAGAAAAGCGGCGAGATTTTTCACAATCTTTTTCCTATCCAAGCTATAATCCACGGTTCTACTATTATTCGCGGTTCTATCAATCTATTACTAAACCGAAAAGAAAGGGGCATAAAGAAGAAAAAAAAGAAAAGAAGGGGAAAGAGGAGGATCCGTCAACCAATAATCCAATCATCGCCATATCCGATCAAGTAGCCAAGCGCTACATCACCCTAACAGAAAAGAAAAGAAGAGCTAGGCAATTGCAAAAGAAGAAATAAAGTAGCACCGATTATCACCGATACCGTGAAGAGCATAAGGAATAGGAAGACAAGGGTGTCGGCTCTATGCTGCATCGTGGTGCTGACGCCGAACCAATACAAATATGGACAGGTTGGTCCATATTGTTCATCAACGGCGGTTGAAGCAATAGAAGATACTGGAGGGCTACTGGAAGGCCAAGAAGAAGGGAATGTCTGCTGTCTTATTAACGCAGTTCAGGAAGCAAATTGGTATCATGATTCATCTCCATTATCTTGCTGAAGGACCATACCTCTGGATTGACATCAAGGATAGATAGTTTCCCATATTTTGTTTTGTCATACGCATAGAAACGTTTTAACTCTTCGAGATCTTGTTCCCTTACTTGGAGCTGTTTTGGGTGGTCAAAATAGTTCATAATCGAATCGGCATTCTCGCTCCCAAACAGAGCAGAAGCATGTCCTTTCTCTCTCTCATGAGCAAACTCATGTCGAAGCCCTAGAATATGACCAACTTCGTGGGCCAAGATGTTGGCTAGGTAATTTGGCTCTCGGAGACTCGGTGGGTATATAGTCAATTCGCGCGATGAGTCGTTAGGGAAGAAAGAGCAGGCATAGACGTTTCTGTTGCGATTTTCGTATATAACAGCAAACGTAGCTGGGTCATTGCGTGCGACTTGTTTAAATCTCACACTAATACCACCCCACATATCAATTGCTGCTTTCATGGAATCTTCCACCAAGGACGAGAGAGGGGATGGGAAGCTTTCTACGCAGACGACATAGCTGAGTTCAGAGCCTTTGCGCCAGCGTGGTATTTTACCATCCCAGCCAACGCGTATCTCGGCACATCCGTGTGTTTGGGTGGCGCACTTGTATTTAGCTGCTGCTGCATGAACGAGGCAAAGCTCTCGGTGGTCACACTTTGCTGCGTTGCTGTCAACAACCTTGACACTAGGTAAGATATCTCCAACTTGGTCTCCATCATTGTCCGTCTTTGGTTCGTCATAAACTGGCAAAGAAGATATAGATAGGGCGGATGCAGGTAGATGAGCCTGCATTTGTTTCCAGTTGCATTGGCCGATGTTGCTGTCCCCAAGATTAGGGCTCAAAATGGTCGTCTCAGTAATTGAAGCAGCATCATTAGCAAGAGAAGAGGGAATACTCATATCGCACTCCGCAGACGTGCGGCTCACTTCAGTAAGCTGTACACCATGGTTGTGGATGCGAGTGCTATAACATCTAATGGAAGACCATAGAGTTGTGATGTAGGAAACATTTTTATCTGACGCAGGTAGAGGCAAATCCATCATCTAGACTTGATTCTCGGCACTGGAATGGCTTGCAGGCTTTCACTTCTTGGACTGCCTTTGCGTCGCCTGATCGTGGAATTTGTACTGCGCAGTAGTGGATCGGAATTAGAAGCTGTCTTGCTTAAGTGGTTCTAGATGTAGACAGGACTAAGAGATTAGACATCTGAGGATGTGTCCTGAGAAGAAGTGTGTCCTGGGAAGAAGTGTGTTCTGAGAAGAGGCTATCGCATCATTCAATTCGGGGTAAGCATCTCCTTTTAAGATATGAGTTGGATTGTGATCTTAATTGCACCCATGCAAATGGAAAGTCAAGACGACGTCTCAATGGCTGTGGCCGCCAGTTTACTAGGTACCTTCGGCGACTGTGATTGGATCGACAGTCAAGATGCATGCATAATATCTTGGCACAGCCCGATACGGTACCAAAAAAAACCCATACGATAGTCTAGTATTGTACCTTGCAAGACCCTACGGTGGTGTACCTTGCAAGACCCTAAGGTACGACGAGTGGTGTAGACTAACCGGCCCGGCGCCATCAAGCATGCTTCCGATATGACCTAGGCCACTGCCATGCATGAGCATGGAGACGGATGGTCTGGCTAGGACGTTGCACACATGTGCTAAGCCAAGTGTTTGTAGTACAGGTTGAGGAGGATGGATGTGCGAGTTAAGGTAGGGCAGAGTATTATTGGCAGTGCGCAGGGGCTACGTAGTGTAGCATTTGCTCACATAGAGAATCTGGAGGAAGGCGCCAAAAGGTGACAGAGTACCTACCTACCTATTGTACTGTATAGCGGGCTTGTAATTTGTACGGTAAAGGTGTGGTCAAGCCGCCTGGCAGCTAACGCAGTCACGAAATACAAATTGATCTCCAGCTCCCTTTTCTCCGTTCTCATACAGCACTTTTATAGATATTAGAGCTTTATTTGAAAAAAAGGTTAAATACCAGTGTATTATCAATGTTATCTATACTACCTAGTACTTTATTGAACTATTTCTCCATATGCGTAAGACGTCTTGTGCGCTCTTTCTGTATCTTCCACTGCCTAGGTAGGTTAATACCTAGTACGAATCTAACCTTTAGGTCCCAAACGGTTGAATTCTCTAACGCTTAAACTAACCACACGCGGACAGGTTCACAATCGATAGGACCTGCCAAAATGACACCTGTGGACATGTTGAGAATTTTCTCTTCTCCTCGACAAAATTTCTTCTCATCTTACGTGCAGCATCACCTTGACGCTGCCATGCACGAAGCTCTCTAGAGAACATTGTTTTCAACGCCGATCTAAATCTCAAGACTCTATCACGTCTGAAAAATGCTCAAGTTGGCACCAACGGTAGGATTTCGTCTTTTTTTTTTTTTCTCGTGCGTGAAATCGCAGCGCATCCATGCCAGCCACTCAAACCCTCCACGAGTCTCTCTTCCTTGCGCGGCGCGTCTTGCGTTTGCGCCTAGAAGGGCTGGCGTATCGATTGCAGATGAGGTTATCTCGATAATCTCGTCTACTGCTTTGCTGCAAGACAAATGGACCTTCATAGTCCATGCCGATTTGACTTCCCTCTGGGAATGCTGCTCACCTCGGTGTGGCTCCTAGCGATCCTACATTTGCTTGCCTCTTGTGACTGAACGCGTTCGTAGAAACGTAAAAATGCATACTATCCAAGGTGCTGTATACTATCCGGAACACTGTTGCCGTGTTATCCAGATGCGGTGTCGTATTCGCTGGCTATAACGGCCAATCTTTAAAGCCGCAGGAAATGATGCACTATTTTCGTCGCCCACAGCTAAGAACCCCAAAAACCTGAAGTGCCGCCTTCCCACATCCAAATGTGGGAGCGCGTGCATGAGTATCGAAAGATACCTCTAGGAATAATCGGTTACGTCACTCCCACTCTATCCTCCGCATTAGATGCTGTGCCTTATCGCCCAATTTCTTACAGTGGTTGAGCTATGAGGTAGTACAAGTACCTCAACACCACTGTTTACATCGTCATTCTCCTCATTTGCTACATATCCTAGAGAGCATTCTTACAAGTTCCTTGACAACAACATTTCTTTTTAGCCTATCCTAATCTTTCCTATCGTCTTTTCTGTTGCTTTTTGAATAACTCAGATCAGCCATTTTGTTTCCCTGTAAACCTACTCCTCTTACCCTCTCACCATGGGCTCCGTCAAGTTTGGAGATCTCCCACTCAGCACTATTGGCCCCCTCGATTGCGCTCTCACCGGAACGGCACTTCTCAATAGCCCCATTTTCAACAAGGGATCTGCCTTTCCGCCATCGGAGCGTCGAGAGTTCAACCTCACCGGACTGCTTCCAGCAAACGAGCAGTCCCTCGAGCACCAGGTTGAGCGCGCCTATCAGCAATACCTGTCCAGAAGTGATGACCTAGCCAAAAACACGTTTCTTACCTCATTGAAGGACCAGAATGAAGTGCTGTATTTCAAGCTGCTGCTCACCCACCTCAAGGAAATGTTCAGCGTAGTTTATACTCCAACCGAGGGTGATGCCATTCAGAATTACTCTAGGCTTTTCCGTCGCCCAGAGGGTTGTTTCTTGGATATCACCCATCCCGAGAATGTGGAGCAAGATCTTGCCCTTTGGGGAACCGCAGACGATGTCGACTATATTTGCGTGACAGGTATAGTTGTCTTCTGGTCTTCGGTCTTGTTTCATACTAACTGTTGCTCTAAGACGGCGAGGAAATCCTTGGAATAGGCGACCAGGTTTGTCTTAACTCTATCATGAATGCCGAAATAAGTTCGCTTTTATTTGATTAACCTTTCTTCATCCACTAGGGCGTTGGCGGCATTCTCATATCGGGAGCAAAGCTGACTCTTGCGTCCCTCTGCGCTGGTGTTCATCCTAACCGAACTCTCCCGGTAGTCATGGACTGCGGTACAGACAATGAAGATCTACTTAACGATGAACTCTATCTCGGTCTCCATCAGCGTCGGGTAAGGGGCAAACAATATGACGATTTCGTCCAGACCTTTGTCGAAGCTGCTCGAAAGCTGTACCCGCGAGCTTACATCCATTTTGAGGACTTTGGTCTCAGGAATGGTATATTCCCCAATTCCTAGGCTTTAGCTTTACAAATACTAATTTGTAATACAGCTCGACGTCTACTAGAACTGTACCGTCCCAAGATTGCCTGCTTCAATGACGATGTCCAAGGAACAGGTTGTGTGACCCTTGCTGCCATCATGGCTGCTCTCCATGCCAGTGGGCAGAAACTCAGCGACTCTCGCATGGTCATTTTTGGTGCGGGAAGCGCTGGAGTTGGTATTGCAGATCAAGTCAGAGATGCTATTGCTGCAGAAATGAACATTAACCACGAGAAGGCTTCGCAGCAGATTTGGTAAGAGCAGTCGTCCATATTATGGATCAGTACTCCGTTATCCAGGGAAAAATACAATTTTGCTAATGCTTTACAACATAGGTTGATTGACAAGCCCGGCCTCCTAACGTCAAAAGTCGATGTCTCAGACGCCCAAAAGATGTACATCAAAGACGCCTCTGAATGGAGCGATAACACCACCCTCCTTTCAGTCGTCAAGCAGGTGAAACCCAACATTCTCATTGGAACATCTACCGTGCCCGGGGCATTTACGGAAGAGATCGTCAAGGCCATGCACGAAAACTGCCCACGCCCAATCATCTTCCCGCTCTCCAATCCGACGCGGCTTCATGAGGCAAAACCGGCCGATCTGCTCAAGTGGACCAATGGCCAGGCGCTGGTCGCAACAGGGTCTCCTTTCGATCCCGTCACTGGCCCCTGGGGTAAGGACGGGGGCGATATCACGATTGAGATTGCCGAGTGCAACAACTCGGTGGTTTTCCCTGGTATTGGACTTGGTTGCATTCTTAGCCGCGCAAAGTTGCTCACCGACCGCATGCTCGTTGCGGCAGTTCAAGGTGTCGCGGCACTCAGCCCAACACTCAAAGATCCGACAGCAACTCTCCTACCAGATGTAGAAGAAGTAAGACCCGTCAGCGTCCAAGTTGCAAAGAGCGTGATCAAGGCGGCCGTGGAGGAAGGTGTAGCGACGGAAAAGAACATCCCTTCTGACGACGGTGATCTTGAAGAGTGGATTAAGGAGCAGATGTGGAACCCAGAGTATCGCCCGCTGAGGCTCGTCAAGATGGAGGACGCGACGAGGGCGGCCAAGGGAGAGCTTGGAAAGGCCATGCCTGGACTGTAGCACAGGATGGTGAGGAGAAGGAAAACACGGGGTGCAGAACTTGGCAGCGAGTAGACATAGAAGTCGGCCGAATATTAGAGAGACTTTATAGACTGCCTATTGAATAGAGTAAATTTGGAGAATAAGAATACTGGGCGCAGGAGCGTCATGATTTTATAGGTATAATTGCATCAACTCACAGCACAAGCCCCAAAAGATATAGTAAGAATGTTTCACATATATTGTCCAGAATTATCAAAAAGCCTACGGCGGTGTATCATTTACTCGGTATCATCATCAGATTCCTCCTCCTCTTCCTCGTCATCGTCCTCCTCTTCAGCACTCGCTCTGGCGTGGTTCACACCAACTTGCATGCGTCTAGCAACATACCACTGGGCAACAATGCCAGCAGAGAGCACAAGAGACTCCTTTATCCAAGCCGCCACCCACTCCCTGGGGTCGAGCTCACCCGTCTCGACAATGCTTCGGATATCCTCATGGACGCGGTTATGCAGAGATCCAGGAACGTCGTCTCCCGACTGAGGAGTCATGGGACGAGGAGCCTCGAGCCAGCGAGCCCACTTGGCGGGAATAGGCTGGCTAGTAGTGCCGTATTCGATCTCGTGAACCGGGTCAATAATGAAAATGGCGAAGCGGAACTCTTCTTCGTTTTCCTCCTCGGCATCCTCAGACTCCTTCTCCTTTGCGGCCGCTGCAGTTCGACCGAAAAGGGCCTTGTCGTGGTCATTGACAATGGCTTGGACAGACAGGAACAAGTCCGACGTCCGAACGGAACCAGGCTCGGTGATGCCCGACCTCGCTTCTGTCTTGACGGCTTCGACGCCTCCCTTTGTGGCAAAGTACTCGGTTGCATATGACTCTGCATTGACGCGGCAAAGCTTGGTGCCTTCAACAAGGCCCTTCACCACGCCCAGCTCGCGAGCCTGGTCAACTTGTCTCCACCAAGGGCCATCGTCCCAGCCAGCGGCGTTGTCGTGAGATCGCGGGCCGCCGCTTTCGTGACCCCTCTGGACAACCTTGAGCTCACCGCCTTCCACCTGCTGCATGACGTCGGAGAAGACTTCGTAGATCAGAGGGTCAAGAGAGGGGTATCCAACCATGTCGTGGGTGATGTGAATGAGAAGGCGTTCGTGGGAGCCGATAGGGGGTGCGATGGTGTTGATAATGTTGGATAAAGTTGGTAGAGCTCGGTTGCGAAGCTCGTCGCCTTGAAGCCAGAGTGTTAGCTAGACACATTGAAGCTTGCGTCGAGGATAAAGGATGAAGCTCAAGACTTACCATAGCTCCTCAGTGTGTTGACATCAATACCGCTTCTAAGGCCCTTGACCTGTTCTGCCCACTTCTGAGCTTCTTCGTTCTGCTGAATCTGGTTGTAGGCAGCCTCGGCCTGCTTCATGACGCCGGTCGCAGTCGACAGAATGCCACCCCACCAGCCGCCTCCAGACTGCTGGGGCTGCGCCTGTTCGGCGGCCCTCTTCTCTGATTCATGGAGCTCGGAGCTCGTGGCGCTCGGAGTGAAGCTGGCCCGAAGGCTCCTGGAGCTGTCGGTGGACTTGCGCGCAGCGGCTGCCTTTTCGTCGCCGGCAGGAGGAGTAGCCGTTGAGCGTCGGGCGATGGTCTCCTTGAGACGAGGCGTGTGCGGGCGAGACGCAGGCGAGGGAGCAAGCTCGGATTCGAGGTCGGCGAGGATATCGTCGTTGCCAATGGCCTTGGCGGCAGCAGATGTCGGCTTCTTGGATGGCTTCTTGGCCTTGGATTCGTCGCCAATGCCCGAGAAGAGCTCGTCGAGATTGTCGTCGGCAGGCGCCGCCTTGGACTTTTTGGAGGCCATGGCGGGATTATAAGAAGAGCTGATGGCTGGCGATATCCGGATGCTATGACGGGAGATGTTGCTGACGTTGGTGATGCAGGTGTTTGTGATTGATTGATTGTTTGGTTGGTACTTCAGCTATGCTCTGTTTCTGGTTGGAATACGGAGTAGCGCGGTATGCAGTGGTGGGGTAGCGATTGCAGGTCGATATAAAAAGAAGCTTGGGGGATGGTCAGCAAATGTAGGCGCATTCCAGCAGCTTACATACAAGAGGTCGTATTGCACAAAGTACTGCTAAATATCAAACAACAGAGTTTGTTTGCACAGTTTGATGAGGCACGGAGAAATGTTTACGATGATTCAAGCAGCAATGGGATGGTGTTGTTGAAAGTGAGCGGAGAGTGAGCAGAGAGATGGGATCAAATGATTAAAAGCGGCCATCTGGGAACCTCAGTACCTAGGAGCGAGTTATTAGGTACGGAAAACATGTGCAAGGCAGCAGCAGATTCAGATTCAGCGGGCCTGCAGTTGGTTTAGCGCAGACTCGCCCTGTTGCAGTCAAAAGTATCTTTGGCTGTGGGTACCTGGACGAGTACGGGCACAAATCTGGATGCGTTGTGTGGTGTTGACATCTGCAGGTGGTCAAAGTACATGTGTCATTGTCACGCGGTGTGTGTTGTGACCGAGGGCGAGGTGCCGCTTTTGGTAGCGGGAATGTAGCGGTACTTGTAGCAACATGAGGCAGTTGCCTGTGAGGTATTGAGAGTTGGACAGTAAAGTGCATGTAAGTTGCCCGCCCTGCCTACAAAAATTGACAACGCATCTATGAAGGATTGAAGCGTCATATCTGGTCTAGATAATAGTCTACCACGGAGTAGTTATGTAATGCACACAGCCGCAGGATCAATCCTACAGGTCCCATTAATAGAAGGTTAGCAGTAGGCAGTACCACCAAGGTGCTCAGCTTACGCTGCGTATCAGAACACAAGCCACAGCGGGCCTTGGTCTTTGGTGATGAAGCAGCCCAGCGTTGCTACCTTAGGTGCCCATCTTGTATAAGTCGATGAAGCACTAAAACCCTCAAGCATGCCCTACGGCTACAGGCGAGAGCAGGGCCTGATGCTCGTTTGTGAGACGCGCGCCAGGCCGGAACAAGCCTAGGAAACGTCCCCAAACAAAACTGTTTACCCGCGATGAGATGGATGGAGTCCTGGAGTTCTGGGTGATGAAATAGAGAAACCTTTTGGTGAGGGGATTTAAGATTAATACGTGACATGTCGATGACTTTACTTTATAATGAGTGTAATCTGGGCCTGGAAGGGGGCGAAAATGGAACAAGATGGAATAAGGTTGCCAGAGGTATGACTCCGTAAAAGTACACGGCCCCAGCGGTGCGCTCAAGTGATACCGTACTGGTACATGTGGGTACTTGGCGAGGCTGCACGCCGCGCTGAGGCCCATTCGTACCGCGGCGGTAGAATCTGTACCTGGGCAGTACGTACCGGCGCGGGCGCCAGCCAGTGAGAATCGAGAGAACAGCCGGTGGCTTATTCGATCCACGAAGCCGAAACCCAAAGGAGAGCTGCACTGACAGCGTGGAAAAAGGCTGCCCTCAGAAATCTCTGATATCGAGCTCACTGCGGCATCATCGCAGCAGCTGGCGGCGGCTTCTATTGCGTCTTCTTATTGTGCCGGATGTGCGTCCATTGCCGCAGCTGATTGTTGATTGCTATTGTTGTTTTGCTGGCGGCGACGAAAAACCTGCTCGCTTGTGCCGGCACGTCACGTTGATCCGCCTCTCATTTTATAACAAAGCAACTCATCGCCGTCAGTTCACGAGCCCTTCATCCACCCCCTATCCTTTCATCATCTCTTTGTTGCTCGTCTTGCTGCTTGTCAGCCAATTCTCCCGCTCGTCTTGCCCGGCATCGCTGCCTCGACTCTTCGCGGATGACATCTTCCCTGCATTGCCTCTTCTCTTACACCCCTTTAACCTCACTTGTTTCCCTCACAGGCTGCAACGGCCTGGCATCATGGACCGCGCTCGCCGCGCAACAAACAACCGTCGCAAGCCCCTTGGAGTATCAGCATCTCCTCCGTCTACTTCGGACGCTTCTTTTGAGCGCCATCAGTCGTCTGCCAGTCCCATCATGGCGCATGCCACTAACACTCCCCAAGGCGCACCCCAGGGCCGGCGCGCCAACAAATCTCTTCAGCCTGCCTTCACTTTCTCAATCCCAGGACCAACCCGGCCCTCCAATCTGAGGAAAAGGTCAAAAACCATGGATGACTACGCCATGGCCGATGATGACTATGAAAATGAAAGCCCCAAAAAGGGCGGTCACAGTCTTCGCAAACGCGCGCGTGTCGACTACACCTTTGAGCAGATTGACGACGACGTTGACTTTACAAACCCCGTTTCTGCATCTGCATCCGCCTCAGCCCGCAATAAGAAGCGAAGGCCGGACAGCAGCAGCTACGACTCCGAGGATCTCTACGGCTCTGGACTCAAGAGGAGAGGCGCCTCTGTTGACGCTGACACGCCCTCCAGCCGGCGCCGCAATCCCTCCAGGAAGATGTCCGAGGCGAGGGCCTACAAGGACGACGTCGAAGACGACGAAAACGACGTCCAGGACACCGTCCATGACACCATTGAGGTCGGCGTTCTCTATTCAGACTCTGAGAAATCCGACAGCGCTCACATGGATCACTCAAATGCTTCATCCACGGACCTTTCCGTCGGCCCACAAAAATCTACACCCATCCATTCAGGCCAGGACAGCAGCTTCAGTCATGCCGGCCTCGCCGAACAGCCGCTGGAAGCTGAGCAGCGCCTGAACCACGCAGAATCTGTTGAAGAAGCCATTACTTCTGTTGCTTCCCCCGCTGAAATCACTGAATTCTCTGATATCAAGCCCGAAGGCGAGTCTCACTCTCATTCTGAGGCTGGCCGTGCGCGACTGCACTCGCCACACGACACCACGGCACCAGCCTCAAACGCTCTTGAGACTGCGGCTGAGCCACAACTCAAAATTCAACAAGCTCACGACGCCACTTCGGATACAGCTACACAAGATGGCGCTCATCCGTCTCCACCTAACAACAACAAGAATGCCGACAACAACAACAACAACTTGGAACAATCTGCTGAGAAACATGAGCAAGACTCACAGCCTCGTCAATCGCCTTCCCAGTCCTCGCCTCCACCGCCTGCATCACGCACTGCCGAGGTGACACCCGCTGAAGATACGGTATCAGTTAAGCCGCCTCTCCAACTTCCCGAAAAGGAAATTCTTCAAGACAGCCTTGAGGAGACACGGGACAGCAATATGGATGCTCAGTCCGAGTCTAAACCACAACCTCCATCACAGGAGCTGCCATATTATCCTTCGGCTGCTGCACACTTGTTTACGGTTTCTGCCCCATTGGTACAACAGCCCGAGCCCCAAGCACAGGAAACACCGAAGCAACAGTCCCCAGAGCCAGAGTCCAAGGCATCCAGTCCTCCTCCCCCTGTCGCAATTTCAGCTACAGTCGCCAGCACACCAGCATCTCCATCAACATCTACTTTCGACTCCACAATCCTAGAAGACTCTCAGGTTACAAGTGTGGACGTGAAATCTGTCGAGCTGCCGGCGCCAATACCAGAAGACGATGCTTCTGTCGCCCCAGCATTGCCAGAAATCCATGTTCAAGAGGTGCAAGTGAAGCCTGCAGCCCAGATTACATCAACGCAGCCCTCTGAGCGAGGTCCATTCAAGCCACAGCCCAAACCTGTTGGTCGCTGGGCTCACTTGACTCCTTACATTGATGGAGAGTATGTCTCATATCCTGAAAGAAAGGCACAGCAGGAAGATGAGGTGGCCACCAGCGAAGAGCAAACTGCGGATGACCGCGAGACAAATGACATGGAGCCAATGGTTGATGACAACGACGATGCAACTGGAATTGAGGCACCTACACCCGCTCTCAACACACCTTTGCGAGGCTCTCCTGCTCCCGACTCAATTGACCCAACTGCTTCCAATTCCCCAGCTGCTGGCGGAGATGACGGCGACGATGTGGATGTTTCCGAAGAGCCTACTGAGCGAAGCCGATCATTCCGCTACCGCAAGCTAAGGAATCCTGAAGAATACCTCTCCGCCATTGAGAACTATGAGGACATGTCTACAGCCGAGCTATTCGAGGTTTTGGAATCCATCAATGTTTCCCTTTTTCAATGGCAAACCGAATGGACTGGTCTCGGCAAGATTGTCGACGATTATGAGAATTCTCTTCGCAGACGCGTAGCGGACATCAAATATGAGTCTAGAACACGCAACTTCCATCAGCACGGCGTCAACTACGAGGAGCCCGAGTTTGTCGTCAAGGGATACAGATCCAAGGACAGAGAAGGCATGACCGAGACTCGCTACCTCCAGAACCAAGATAGAATCATGGCAGCCGCTTATGGATTTGAGTATGACCCTCATCCATCCAAGATTGGCCGCCAGAATCCGGAGACACAGCAAGCAGGAATCATGACCCGCGGTCGCTCACTACGCAACCAGCCAAAGCCCACAGCCAAGGCTACCGAGGCAGACGAAGTCACTGGCAAGAGACAACGCAAGCCCGTGCAGTTATTCGATCCGGCAACTCAGGACATCAGCCGCAGCTCGACTCCTGTTCCCACTGGCAGGCCTCGACGCCGCAAGACGGCTAATGGCGATAACGATGATGGTCAGTATGGTTTCGGCGCCAGCTTCAATAGCGAACCCATCCTCTCAGACGAAGAGGCTGGCGAAACAAAGAGAAGGCGCAATCGTACAACACGACCCAAGATGACTGTCCCCAGCATTGTCGAAGAGCTCGTCTCTACTCCCCTCAGCGAGGAACCCTCTGTCCGCGACACGCCAAGGTCAGGCCGTAAAGCGCGTGTTAAGCAACCCATCAAGTATGACGAAGAGTCTTTGGGTTACCAATTCGTCGAGGAAGAGCCTCAGATGGAAGAGAAGCCGCCAAGGCGTCGCCATCTCTTGACTCTCAAGATCCCCAAAGGCAAGAACATTAGCGAACCGTCTTCAGAAATTACGGATAATGGTGACTCGCGACCCTCGACTGCCGACTCGGACTCGACCTCACACACGGCCGAGTCGTCGTATTCGTTCCGCCCCAAGCGTCAGAAGCGATTCCGTGACGACGCTGAAGAGAGCGAGGAGGCCGCGCAGGGCCCTATCAAGAAGAGGAACAAGCGTACCAGCGGCGGCGCCCCACTCGGAGTCGAAGAGGATTTTGCTCCTACGGAAATGCTCGACCCAGACACGCTCGCAGGCGTCAACAATCGCAAGATTCAGAAGATCAAGGTGGTTCGAAATACACCCGCGAGCCGCAAGGGAACGCCATCGTCACTTCCCAATGGCGAGGAAGCAGAGGAGCCGCAAAAGGATTACAAGTCTATGACCAAATCCGAGAAGATGTCGGCATCCATGAAGAGTAAGTATCTAACATCATCAAAGAGAACGATATCTCTTTTTCTTGTTCTTGTTCAACTCTCTAACAATGTATTCCAGGTCGCTGGGCAAATGGCAACATGGCTGGTGCTGTCGAGAAGCGAAAGGCAACCCTCGCTGCTAAAAAGGCCGCGCAGGCAGCGGCCGAGCAGAGGGTTGGACTTATCGCTCCGAAGCCCAAGGTGAAGTCGGCCAAGAAGGAACCGGTCGAGCAGACTCCAATGCCGCCACCGTTTAATCCTCAGCAGCCGCAACAACATATGCACGGAATGGGATACCCATACCCCTCATCTTAAAAACTCCATCTAATCTAGCAGAAAGCCAAACATGTGGCTGCCTTATGAATCAACAAGGCCCGATCAAATATACAGCAGCTTGACTGTACGATCTTATTATCGCCTTTCCAATAGCAGAAAGGTTTTTTTATTTCCCGCGATGCCGATTCATGTATCATACTTGGACGACAGGAGTGTTTTGTGTATTGCCGATGAAGAAAAATTGGCAAAGACGACTTGCACGAATGAAACGGGCTCTCAACACTTTAATCAACAAAAAAAGGGGGGTGGACACAGTTTGATCATTTCAGAAAAAAAAGAGGACCACATATACGGCGGTGGGATGTTTCAACTACGACTACGATGCACTTGGACATCGGTCTCTTTTTTTTTTCTCTTGTTTTCTCTTTTTTTCCTGGATTGGCATTCGGACCAGCTTATCATGGGGCATTTGAACCCAATTGGTCCGTCCGGCGTTGGTGGCCTCCTCATAGTGACGGCTATACAGGGGGAAATGTTTTGATGTCTTTTTTTGCCTTTTTTTCGATTTGCAATTTTCCTTTTATTGCGCATTCTTCATTTTCTGTGTGTTTTTAGTTTTTTTTTTCCTCATCTTTGTTTTTGTACAAACACATTCAAAGGTATGCGAATGGTAGGGGAGGGAGGGGGGCATATTTGTGTGAGGGGGGAGAAGAGGGCGGAAGGCCTTTTTTTTTTTCGGTTTTTGCCTGTATCTATTTTTTTGAGCATCTGAATGGCTGTGGGTGCTTCTTTTTGCTCGTACGTAATAAACGCTTTTCTTTCGTGCTGTTGAATAAATAAAAGTTGTTGGTTTGATATAATTTGTATAAGTGTTGTGTGAAGTGAACTATTTTGGATGTGCTTGGTTAGAGTTGACTGGGGTGAAGTAGTGGGACTGATGTGTTGAAGAGAAAATGCACGTTAAATCATATCACCCGCAAAACAAATCATGGAGGACTAATACTGTATAATAAAATTTGAGAAGATAAACTTGAAGACGGTATTTGCCAATTTTGTAGTTCAATTGCTGCAATGCTTACATTTTCAGTAAAATCGGCGAAAGTGATGGTGCAAATTTTCTTGCAGGGTAACCGCCGGAGACATCCACGGGGACAGATTCGCTGTAGACAAAAATAGCAATACAAATTGGCTGTTCAATACTTCATCTCCTACAGAAAAGGCCATGATTCGGTATTTTACATTCCCTCTACGGTATAGTAGTGGCATTATCGTGGCATGCATCATTCACCCAGCATTAATTAAAAAGAAAGACTCGGACTTGGATATTTTTTTGTCTTTGTCCGTTTGATGCGATACCTGATATTGAATCATCCTTACACGCCGCAACCGAAATGCAAGAGCCTGCCAATCCAGCGACTTTACTTTCCCGTTTCTTTTTTCCCCCTCCCGTGCCCCAAAGAACAAAAAAATCTCAGAAAAAAGGGACAGGAGGCGGGAAAGAGATTTCCACGCTTCTATAAGATCGCATCGAGGGACTTGGTCATTTGTCTTTTTTTCATTCCTCTTCTCTTTGGTAAATAAAAAAGATCCCCTCCCTTCGTTTAACAACTTCTTTACATGACGACACCGGAGTTGCTGGCAATACGCTAGAGATGGAAATGTTAGAAAGAGTGGAAAGTTTTTTAGAAGTGGAAGAAAACTTACGGGCCACAGCTCAGCAGCCTCCTTGCCGACGGGGCCAGTGATGGCAGAGCCCTTCATCTCACCCTTGGGGTTGACGATCTGTAGTAGGCATCATGTTAGCTTCATGTCGTAGCCACGGGGGTTGTTCTGGTCTCGAATGGCAGCCTAGGCCTCGGAATCGGGGGGACCGCAATCATTCTTCGACCAGATGGGAGATAGAAAAAACGTACAACACCAGCGTTGTCCTCGAAGTACAGGAAAACACCGTCGAATCGCTTCCAGGGCTTGGACTGTCGGACAATGACGGCGGGGTGGACCTTCTTTCGCAGCTCAGGCTTTCCCTTCTTGACGGTGGCCATGACCATGTCACCGACACCACCGGCGGGCAGGCGGTTCAGGCGAGCACCGATACCCTTGACGGAGATGATGTACAGGTTACGGGCACCAGAGTTGTCGGCGCAGTTCATGACGGCACCGACGGGGAGACCGAGGGTCATCTTGAGCTTGCCACCAGGGGCACCACGACTGCACGCGCACGCTTGGTCAGTCCACAAGTTCTCTTGATACGTTTGTTGTGTTCAATCCTCCTCTCTCGTCTTGTTCAATTTCTCGACTGAGAATCATGAAAACTGGTGCCGGCGAGCATAATCCCGAATTCCCTTCCCTCCTAAAAAATCTCGAACTGGTTTGCGGGTTGCGTTTCGAATCTTCTGACGTAAAAATCGATTTCACGAAGAAATTCGAGCAGATTGATTCGGTGATGCTGCAGAGCCCCAAATTGTCGGTCTCGAATGTGTGTCCCTCGGTGGGAAATTCCATCGTCCTCCTCTTGCCCGGCTTTTGCTCCTCCAGTGTTTCATTCATCTCGTCGAGAAAACGAAGAGAGGACAGATACGAAAAAACTTCCTGCTAGAAAATTAAAGCGACTTACGATTGCTTGGCCATTGTGTCTGAAGGGTTGGGGGCGTTAGAGTCGTGAGAAACGTGCCAAAGTCGCGGATTGCCGTCGTGAAGCTGAAGCTTTTCAGGGCAAATTTTCCTTATGCGATCTGTGGGGGTGGAAAACCCTACGAGAAGCGAATGTGTGGGCGCACGTGCAGATAAGGCTTATCGAGCTGGCGCCGAAAATGGCGGCCAGTGATTCGAGCTTGGGGTGGGTTTTGGGGCTAAAGAAACCGCACGGCCCCACTAATTCTTTTGCTTCTGCAATTTCATATTTGGGCATCACGGGCAGTTTGTCGGTATTCACATGCAGCGATGAGTGTGTCGATTGACGGAAATACTCATGGCTTTCTTGACATTTTCTCGTGATTTTCATCAATTCTACTTTGAAATGCCAACTACAGAAATTGGAGCCATGAGCCATGAAAGAGGAATATAATATACACGAGTGGCTATGGCTACTAAGAAGGTACACTGACACCATGAGTGAGTAGCACGGACGTCTGGGATCACAGGCCGTAAAAAAACGCGGACATTCTTTTTTCATCGTAACTCGCATAAAGGGAAAACTAAAAGCAAGAGAAGAGATTCAGAGAACCCAAATCAGTCCAACACCACCTCGAGTATCATTTCTCACTCGTCCTTCTCAGGTGTGGCCACCTCGTTTGCATCGCCATGGCTGATGTTCTCCCACGAATGGGTCGTCCCGGCATCCGAGACTGGCGAATCGTCTGCTGCAACTGTCTTTGGCGTCTTGGCCACATCGGTATTGATCTTATCCATGTTGCTGCCGTCGTGTCCCTGGCTTATCGAGACAAGTCTGTATGAGAGGTCACTCTCTTCCTCTTTGAGGTATGATGTCACCGCAGGGCTGCTGACACATCAACATGAGGCTTTGTTCGAATTGCGACCACCTACTTACGGCAACTCTCCTGCTTTCTCATCAGCCATGTTGAATAAGGCCTTTGTTGGTCTAGGTGTTGAATTGAACGAATACTTTGCAGGTGAAAACACCGAGGAATTTGGGTTATTGAAGACCAGAAAGCCGCAACATTCACGCCGGGGCAGCCGCATCTTCTTAAACCCCCTCTGTTTCCCTTACATCCATCAGCTCATGGCCGTCTGTCGGCCAGAGGACATGCGGTCTGGCATCCCCATTGCCGTCCCAACCATCATTCTTCATCAGGCTCGGGCCACGACGACCTAGTGTCTGGGAGAATCGCCAATGATACAGCACCACATCTCAGTTTGCGGCTCTGCGAGGACACCACAAGCAGGCTCAGTGACCTTCCCGACTTCACAAAGGCACGTGGTCGTCTCTCAATCCAACAGAGTTGAGGCACAACTTCTGCAATCTGTAAATTAATTGTCTGCATGGCCAATGGGTGAGATGTCTTGGCCTGCGAGTCTGTTGTCGATACTCTGCTTCTGCATGGTGGTGTGCAACATGAGGTCATCTCGACAGTACGCTAGGTGCTCGACACTCGTCCAGCATAGCTCACTCACGGATCCCATCCTCTATTGGTGGACAAGGTTTATCACTGTCTGCACTTCAAGCCACGGCAACGCACTCGAACTGACCGTAAGACGTATGCAACCATACTTTGCATACAGTATGGTGCGCGGTAAGCGCCCAATATCCACTGCGTTGCGTTGCAGCAACTGCACATATGCCTGACCTCGCCTATATCCGTCGAGCGTCGATGCAAACCGGACTTCAATCGCTCACGTACCTGATTCAATCTGGAAATATGATAGAAAAAAAATTGGCGGCAACAAGTGGAAACAAGTTCCCGCCTAGCGGCTACTGTAGGTAATAGGCGAGTTTCTCTGCGTTCGCAATGTTTTCTCCCATGTTAGTGCCGGCGGGATGGGACGCAGCCCAACGTCAATCGGCCAAGTGGCCACTAATTGGACCCAATGGGGGCCAGTGTTGGATGCAACGAGGCCAATCCATCCATCCATTCCCCCGGGCTGAGGCGGTGATGCTCGCAATACACACTGCAACCGGTCAACCAGCTGCTGCAAGCCTGAGCGGCTCTGGCTCCGTCCATTTATATCGATGCTGCTTGATTCGCCATCCCCCACACCACGTGCGGGGTGATTGCTGGGCGACAGAGGTGGGTCTCGTCGTATGTACAGATTATTGAAGACATTGGACCCGGTGCCCTGGGCTCAGAACCCAGCCGAAGTGCTGGCATTTTCTGTGCTGCAGGGAGAAGTTGTCGCATCAATTGATTCGAGCAAGCAGCATTTCTGTACGACGTTGGGCACTCAATATCTAGGTCGGATGAAGACATGAGCCGAACTAACATTGGAGTGGAACGGGCGCCGCCAACAGCCTACGAGTTACCGCAAAAAGGTATAAAGGGCTTCCGCTGAGATCATAGACGTAGGTGGTACCAAAAAGTAGCGAAAACGTTGCAGCCACACGGAAATATACTACGGATATACCTTGGAAGCTCCATATTATTTACAGCCCGTATCTGCCGGCTATCTGGGTTCCTGGCAGACCGAAGAGAACGCCGGGATGAGTTCGATTCACAGCAAAAGTAGTAGTTGTCATACTGCACAGTAAGCGTGTGCGACCATAAACAGATTAGGTATCTAAAGTCCGAAGGATCGAGTTTTCTATCTCTTGGCCGCAGCGCCAACCGTTTTGGATCCATGGATACTATTCCACGGACCTGCTCCGGTGCAAGACCGTGAGTACGGCCGGCGCCGAGGGGGGCCGGATTACAAAGTGGTAAAACAAAAAAACGTCTGCCAACACCTATTTTAAACAATTCTTTGGTGTGTCCACAGTTCTAGAACGGATCCTGTGGGGGCTGATTTGCGGGAACTGCTCCTCATGTTGCATAGATAGGTACAGGTACTATCGGCATCTCTTTCCAAAGATGCAGAATTTTCAGCGATGCCCTTTTTCTTTGTCTTCATGTCCACCTTTAGTACCCATCCATAGAATCAGTCAATGGCCAGGAAGAGTCGCCAAGCCAGGCGAGAATAGTAGTCCTATGGATCTCCGTGCCCGGGAACAGCGTAAGACGACACCTGCCTACCCTGGCAATTGTTAGTCCCTATTTCCAGGCTTACATGCTCGTGCTTTGTCACACTGCTGACAGGCACATGCCAAAGTACCTGTACCCAGGCTGTGGCGGTGCAGGCTACTGTGCCGTCACAGGCGTTTATCCGGCGGAACACCAGGCGCACATACAGTGGCTTCGATACGCTGTGTGCCCTATGCATGCCAACGTTCCAGCTGGAGTCGAGGTGAAAGGCTCACGGATACGGCTCAGACGCCGACTGTCTCTGGGCATGGCAAATAACGATCAAGTAGCCGCCCGATTTGGGCAATGCCACAGTCCCCAGGCCGGCCACAGCGTCTCCACCACCTGCAGCTCTGCCAATCTATCTGCAGCCAGCCCACTGTGGCTTGAAGGTTTTCCCTTTCGCTCTTCCTAGTAACTCCCTCCCCACTTGAGTCCAGAGCTTGTTCCCGTCTGCAAATCGCCATCTTTTCCTTTATCAACCAACGATTCACGTCTTTGCCGCACTGCTGTTTGTATTGTAAAGCGCTTGAATCCGTTGCACCGCCGGAGCTGCCACAGCATTGATGCGATTCAGGCCCCCCCTCAAGTGCGTTCCGCGGACGAGCAGACCGCTGGCAGACTTGTATCTCACCCGAGCCCTGCGTCATTAGTTGTCAGTCCGAAATTTGAAGTTTCCCATCCCGTTTGTGAGGTCATCGATTTCTCGGCACGCCTTTCCAGCGACACGGCACATACGGACAAGACGAACATAGGGGGAAAAGAGGCGGGAGAGAGAGACGCAATGGCGGCGAATTTCGACTTCAGCGCCTCCGCCTCTGTGACGTCGCCGCAGCAGAACATGGCCGAGCAGAGCGCATCGTCGCCGCACCATCCGAACAACGTCACCATCTATCAGACGACCGGGCCTGATGCCCACTATGGCCCCGTCATGGCCCCGGGTGACTCGGGAACACCGCTGCTGAATCCGCGATCCTGCGTCACCTGCCGGAGGCGCAAGGTGCGTTGCGACAAGCAGATGCCGTGCTCCAACTGCCGCCGCGCCCTCATCCCATGCGTCTTTCCCGCTCCTGGCCGTGCGCCGCGCCAGCACCGGCCCAAGGACCCGAATGCCCCTCCCAAGGCGACGAGCCAGCGCGAGGTTGAGCTGGTCAAACGGCTCAAGAAGCTCGAGGGCATCGTCGAGGAATTGAGCGGCCAGATCGAAATCGAGACGGGCGCCAGAGTGTCGTCCACCGGCGACTCGCCCTCCAACGAAGGATCCCCCATAGCTCAGCGAGCAAAGTCTACCAGCTTGGGTGCACTCGCCTCGGGGCTTGCAGGCGACAGTGATAGCCACGCTACCGGAGATGGCGGTGAATCACGGTTGATGAGAGAGAGCCGGAAGCAGCTGGGTCGACTGGTCTTGAATGATAACAAGGGCACTTCTCGCTATGTTAGTAGTGGATTCTGGTCGAGGTTGAACGATGAGGTACGGTCCCTCCCCCCTTCCTCTTTTACTAGTCTATGGCCCTTTGTTAAGGGCGTTACCAAAACAAATTCCTCTTGCTAACGAGATATATCATATGTACAGCTGGACGCCATTCGCGAGGAAACACAAAAGCTGACCGACGAAGACGCCGATGATTCTGAGTTTGAAGAATCGCCGCCCATCGATTCACCCACCACTGCTGCGAGCTCCGTTTATGACCACCATGCATTCATCCTGGGGTATAGCTCCATCGATGTCAATCTACAAAAATGTCATCCCTTACCCTCACACGGCACGTTTCTCTGGTCGGTCTATCTAGAAAACGTCGATCCATTACTCAAAATACTCCATGTTCCAACCATGGAGGCTATACTGCGGGAGGCCCGGAGGAATCCGGAAAAGCTTACCCCTGGTAATGAAACGTTAGTCTTTGCGGTATATTTTGCCGCCGTTGTAACGCTCGAGGAAGCTGATGTAAGTCATTCCAACCCTTCTGATAATCCTTGTATCTCTAACATGGCTCTAGGTTCAAACCAATTTTGGTACAGGCAAAGAAGAGTTACTTGCACAGTTTCGCTTTGCTGTGGAGCAGTCGCTTGCCAAGGCAAACTTCCTAAATACATCCGATTTTGCAGTCGTCCAGGCGCTCACGCTGTTCCTTCTTGTGGTCAGGCGGCACGACGAAACGCGCTTTGCCTGGTCCCTCACTGGCCTCTTGATTCGGATCGCACAAGGTCTGGGTATTCACCGTGATGGAACTAACTTTGGGCTCTCTCCATATGACACAGAACAGAGACGGCGTCTTTGGTGGACCATCCTTACTTTGGACTTTCGGTCATCGGAAGAAATGGGCACCGACTTGATTGTTGCAGAGGGAGACTTTGACACTCAGTTCCCTACCGCCATCAACGATTCTGACATTACGCCCACGGGCACACAAATTCCAGTAGCAAGGGAGGGAAAGTCGGACACCACCATTTCTCTAGTGAGGTTCGAGGTTTGCGCCATGTCGAGACGTTTACACGAGGCATCAAATGGTAAGAACTCGTGTACAAAGGTCGGAATCAACACAGTTGCGGAAAAGGAGCAGCTCCTCGTCGAATTCTACAAGAGAATTGAAGACAAATTCCTTCAGCACCTGGAAGAGGACGTCGACGCTCTGTATTGGGTAGCGGCCATGATATCCCGCATCATCATGGCCAAGATGTGCCTCATCACCTACCAGTCGATGCTGTTCCCGGGCACGGATAGTGAACTTACGACCGACATCCGCGAGCGGATTTATATTGCTTCCATCGAAATCATTGAATACAACCACAAACTAAACATGGATCCTAGAGGCAAACAATACCGATGGCTATTTAGGACATATACCAACTGGCACGCAATTGCTTACGTACTAGTTGAGACGTGCCGTCGTCCTTGGACGGCGCTCGTGGAGCGCGGCTGGGAGGCTGTCAATGGATACGACAAAGACCTATCTGAAAACATCAAGAGGGCTGATCACGCTTCCGTGTTCCTTCCCTTGCGTAAATTATTCATCAGAGCCAAGAGATATCAAGAATTGGAGGTGGTGCGTCTAAGGGCCAACCCCGAAGAGGCCAAGCGATTGGATCTCGCAGAGAGGATAAAGGCATCTCAGCGGCGATTCGATCCCATCCCCGGCGCTGAAGCCAGGATGCAGCAGGTCAGAGATAGATGGAGAGCCATGGTCCATCTGGATGCGCCTATACCAGTGTCTCTCCCCAACTCTGCACAACAAACGCCAGCCACCTTTCCTATGTCTAAAGATACCAATACTTCGTCACAGCAAGCATTGGCCGGACCACACTTCCAGCAACCACAGGTGCAGCCACAGGCCGATGCTGAACCCCAAATGTCCATGGACCTCTCCAACGTCACCATGGAGTATATGAATGATATTATGGCACAGAACAGTGTCACCATGGCCGAGCTTTGGAATGTAGGGTCGGTCGGCATGGATAATGGGAGCGGCCCGGCCATGGGCATGGATGACAGGCAGCAGCAGGCACTGCTACTGCAGAACCAAAACCAGCAGCCCAAAGAGGAACAGCACCACGTTCCACCATATCTCTGGCCCGAGTCATTTGCGCCGTCGAATCAGAAATTCGAGATGGAAGATGCAGACATGCTGGGAGCTGACTTCAATTGGCAGGATTGGAGCCAGAGCATTCGCGGCCTGGGAATGGGTGGCGCACAGTATGGCGCACCGCCGAAGCAGGGCTGGTGAAAAGCAAGACACCTGACCTGGGTAAATACATTTGATGCCGCTACACTGTATGTATACCGAACCATTTATTTGGAGGAAGAAGCACTCGACTATATACACGTTATGGGGGGACAAGCTGGGGAATGCTTTAGGATACCCTTGGGCGACTGAGGCGTTTCGTCATGGGATTTAGACATGTGTGAATGAGTATTATTTGATGATTTATATATGCGCTATATATACCTACATGTTACTTTTGCCATTATTTTGCCAAGTGTTTCTACTCGAGGTAATGGGCGTTGCAATTTTACGATGCTCCATGTAGTGTTACCTGTGATACTTGTTCGCTCCTTTGTGGACCCCATGTAAAGTACTTATTCTCCGTTGATCTCACATCATATCATCAACATATATTAAAACCCATCATTTCCCAATTTCCTACCCTCCAGATCAGTGTCTCTTTTCAAATTCTTTATTATTTCCAGTCATACCTATTATTGCCACCCTGACTAAAAACCCCCTTCCACTCGCCTTCTCATCTAGGGTAAGTGAGTTCCGCGGGTTGTCATGTGACGCTACTTGACGGGAAGCTTTAATGATGGAGCAACAACAAGACCTTGCTATGATCTGATTTTAGCGGACCAGACTAAAAAAGCTTATCGGAGAGTAAATACCGAGCGACTAACGACAAGTGAGATTCCCAGCCAACACCTCAACTGCCTCTCCCCGGTTGTCTGCGCGCGCCTCAACTCCCACTCTCGAAGCAATGGATCCCGGAAGGCGAGCCATGATCGCGGACTCGAGAGGCTCATCATCTGGCCGTCGAGAACCCACGGCGCCGCGGTCCGATTCAGGCAACCGCGTGTCCAAGCCCAGCCGACCAGGTCCATCGACGACCGCCCGCAATGCCGCCAAATACCTGAGCCAGGACGAGCAGTCACGGCAGTTCGTGGCCGACGAGGACAAGTTCGTGCTGAAGCAGGCCAAGAAGAAGGCCGACATCCGGGTGCGCGAGGGACGGGCGAAGCCGATCGACGTCCTGGCCTTCAACCTGCGCTACATCGACGCGGACCGCGACGCCTTTGACGACGATGAAATCGACGATGAGATCGAGGTGGATGCACCGACAAAGGTCATACAAGATCTGTCTTCTGCCGCGCAGATCTCCGAGCTCGATTCGAACATTGTGTCATACCATGTGCTGGAGACGGACTCGCGAAACCGTCGGTACTGGGAGGCCCTGCGGACGCTGTGCGCAGATCGGAGGGCCAAGCTGGACCCGCAGGGACACGAGGGAAGAGTGGTCAACAGCGTTGCGGACGACATTGACAAGATTCTGGCGCCAAAGTCGTTTGATCAGCTCGAGACCCTGGAGCAGCAGATTAAGGCCAAGCTGCGGTCCAATGAGGACATCGATACGGACTACTGGGAGCAGTTGCTCCGCAGCCTCAGGGTATGGAAGGCCAAAGCCACGCTGGCTCGCATAGCTGAGGACATCGAAGCGAAGAAGAAGGAGCGGCTTGCAAGCCAGGCGCCTCGCTCAACAGAGACATCCAAGAGCAGCGGCCTGTCCGCTGGCGGTATGGGCATCAGCAGCCATAGTTCAGGTGGTGCCAAGGCCCCAGCAAGCAAAGCGGATGCATTTGAAACCAGGAACGAGGATGATTCTCAAGCCACCATGGCGCTATACGACAGAGAAGCGGCACGTGGAGTATCTGAAAACGAAGAGGTTTTTGCGGCTGAAGAGGCCCTGCCGGACGGCTCGAAACCCCCGCAGTGGACAGACAAGTATCAGGCTCGCAAGCCTAGGTATTTCAACCGCGTGCAGATGGGCTACGAATGGAACAAGTACAACCAGACGCACTACGACCATGATAACCCCCCTCCCAAAGTGGTGCAGGGATACAAGTTCAACATCTTCTACCCAGACTTGGTGGACAAGACCAAGGCCCCGACATTCAAAATCATCCGCGAGCACGGCAGGCGACGCGGAGAATCGTTTGCTGCCGCGGGCGAAGTAGACACTTGTCTCATCCGCTTCATCGCGGGACCTCCGTACGAAGACATTGCGTTCCGCATTGTCGACCGTGAATGGGACTATAGTGCCAAGAAGGAGCGTGGCTTTAGAAGCTCATTCGACAAGGTACGAGGCCGCCATTTCCCCATTACCCGGTTTGCTGCTCTGTCTTGGTCATGCCCAGCCTGGTCTGGCTTGATTTAGATGCAATCCTACAGCGCCACCAAAAGGTGCCCACCAGTTCTGAGACAGCCGCCACAAGCGCGGTTCCTTAGCTGGGCTTGTGCCCTTGTCGTTCTCTTCCCTTGCATTAGCCATCCTTGACCTTGTCCACTGAGCTAACGCTGTGACCTTGCAGGGAATCTTACAATTGCACTTTCAGTTTAAAAAGGTAAGGATGAAAGAAGCACCCGCTAGGGGAAGAATGAGAGAAGAAGCCCAACCAACGAGTAGAAGAACAGTCACTAACTAGGGGGTTTGCAGATCTTTTACAGAAAATAACCAAGGGCTGGTCAGCGTATGCTCTCCATGCTTGTACATACGGACTTTTGTTTATGGAATAAGAGAGATCCTGTGATCTCGGCAAAGCGGCTTCCTGGCGTTCCCTGCCAAGGATATGAAAATTTTAAAAAGAAGAAAGGAAAAGAGAAAAAAGGCAAAAAGAAGCGAAGAGAACGAACGAATTGATGATACAGGTACACCGTAATAATAGTACCAGCTCTTCGATCCACTAAACATGAGGAAACAAAGCTAGAAGAAGCATTCAGAGAGCTAGAGCGGCAGGATAACTATTTCAGCTAATAAACAAAAGCAAGGAAAGACAGCCAATTTGCGGCTATCGACGGCATTGGCAGATTCTTTGCGCGTGGTATTCACAAAATTGTGCACACTTCGCTGCCGTCTCGGACTTCAATGCGCCGATGCTAAACCATCTCCTGGTCGCTGAATCAGGAACATTGGCACACGTTTTGTTTCCCGTCGCACATTCTACGGGAGAAGATGGCCGTGTCCCACTCCTGGAGCTAGAATGCTTCGCGAAGGTTCAGCAGCCTTCCTTCTCTGGAGACTTTGGTGATCCTCTGCAGGGGAAAAGCCCGACATCTCGGAAGATCTGAGGAGGATCTTTGTGCTTGACGCCTGACGCTTCTTGCCGGTGTTCTAGAAGAGTCGGCTGACACTTCGGACCATAGATAAGGTCCGCTGGGAGAGGGCCTGGAGAGAGGACCGAAGGAGGCTACTGGATAGGATGGAGTGGCTTGACGCAAGGCGTTCTCCTGCCCTTGGCTGCATGACTATTGGCATGAATCAATGCGAAACGAAGGGCAATCAAACATTGGTAACTCAGCTGGCATCGCCTAATGCATCTTGTTTCCGGAATCGTCTCCTGACATACGCGGCATGCACCTTTCTCTCCCCTAAGGCCTTCAGCCGATGCCGCGGCCCTACTTTGATGTACATATTACATGGAAGGATTCCTTTGGAAGCTTCGCTCTGGCCCACCCCTGTCAGCATGGGTCACAAATAGACGGTTCAGCGGGATTCCATTACATCTCTCCTTACCGGTGTGTTGAATGCAGCGAGCCGTCGGCCCAAGCCTTGGATCCCGCGTTGCTGCCAATGAGAAGGGCTGGTAAACTGACCCGAGAGTGTTCAAGTAGCATCATGGCTACGTACATTTGCCGATGGCAAAGAGTGGTTCGTAAATAGACCAATAATGGCCAGCAATACCCGTGGTCCATGTAGAGAGGAGGTGGAGACTTCTGACTTGTGGTCTCTTGAAGCTTGGGATGATGGGATGATGGGATGGAATGGGATGGGATGGCAGAGAAGTGATGGCAGCGGCGAGGACGGTGGCAGAGAAGCCATGGAAGCCTTGGCCAGGATTCCTATCCACTGCTGTCGAAATCTTGTGGCTACCACATGGCTCTTCTTCTCTCGCTCTCTCTCTCCTGACCCTGGCTCTGTCACACAAAACTGTCGCCTAAGGTTATGCCGGCCGGCCATCTCATACACATCGACATCCACCCGGCACTGTTTCAACGAGCCTTGCCCGCGTTACTCACAGTGTAACTGGTGGCTACTTCTAAAGAGACAGGAGAAAAGGATGGAGGATGGCCCGATTGAGAACCTGCCAGACTTTGTGTGTGTGCTGGTTCATGGGGGTTACACGGCGAACCCTGAGCTGCCTGCTTGTTGACAAGGTCTCGATAGAACGGCCCAAAATGCTCCATCTGCCTGGTCTCGGGGCCAGGACTACGCTTGACCAGTCCACAAGGGAACGTGTACATGGCCATACATGTCACCTAGGAAACTCTCGCACACGCCTTGCTCTCTCTATCTCTCTCGTCCACTCCCTCTCCCGCGCTGCTCTCCTCCTGCACATGCACGAGCGCACATACACACGCACTATCAAGAGGTGGCGCACAAAGAAGATGGCTCGTGTACTCAAGCGTACCCGGTCCACCTATTGGAGGGGGCAAGGTTTGAGCAGGCACCTCACTAGTGTCCACGGTGTGCCGATGCAACAACTTTGCTCACACGCCCCGGAGCGGCCGATCTGGGATGATTCTCTTCCGGGAGCTTCGACACCCTGGTAGTGGTGGACAGAGAGCGGCGAGCAGCTTCTCCTACCCCATGGCACGGGCAGCCTTCTATCTATCAGAGTCCTCTCCACAGGATTTTGATAAATAGCTTCACTCTCCCCACAAGATCTGTGCTGTCAGAACTAACTCGACGAGAAGCAAGAGCTCGACAGTTCTATTTTGCTCCAAAGAACCTTACAAACTTTGTCTTCCCTCCCTCCCTCACTCGTTTTTTTCGTCTTCTCATCACTGTCATCCCGTCGGCTGCCTTTGTTTCCCCCCTCATAACTCCCATAGCTCGGGTGTTCCATACTGCCATTCTTGTGACACTTGGCCGCCTCCACTTACATATCTCCTTGGGTCATCACTTTTTCCCATTTTTCCCGTCCCCTGACGGCGTTGTTACGACATCCAGGCTTCCTTCTTTCTACTTTGAGCAAAGAAGTCTCCGGGCCAAGCAAAACAACTACCTCTTTTTGCTACCATTCTTTGCTCTCTTTCGACACCCTTTCCCTTCCCCCTTTGTCTCCAAAGCCTCCCGCTGTCATTCTATGGCGTCGCCAATTTTAGAAAGGGAGCTTCCGGTGGATAGCTACACGGATTTCCGCCACCCCCAACCTTTAGAGCAATCGGGCTTGATGGCTTGCTGTTCACCTGCGACCCTCTTGACTTTGCCATCTGGCTTTGAACAGGGACAACAGCATCACCAACCTGATACATGTTCGTTTCCTCCGGCGGTTTGCGCTCTCCCCCAGCAGCAACAACAAGGGCAATACGATTTGCAAGACCCGCAAGGAGGTCAGCTTCTCTCGCCGCCGACTTGCTGCAGCGACAGTAGCTTGTATATGAGCTCGTACATGTCGTATCAGTCGACGGTACAAAACATCTGGCCATCGCCTCCTCTAGGACCGGGAGATATCCAGAACTGTATTTCCTTCCAAGACTCACCAGTTTGTGGGAGCGCGTGCCTGCCCATCTACAATAGCAGCAACGAGAACTCGCCTACCTCTCCTGGTGGATGGTCGACGGTGTCTGGCTACCCACCGACCACTGCCTTCTTTCCTCAGCAGCATCCTGGAGATCAATCTTTTGCCGAAGTCTGCACTCCCATGTCGGCACAGGACCTTCCCCAACACTATTCAGACATGCCCACTCCCTACACAGAGAGTTACCACGCAGAGTCCGACACTGAGATGCCAACTGGCATGAAAATGTCGGTGTCGTCTTCTGACGTGATGCCAAGTTTGTCTGCAGTCCCGCCTTCTTCGAGCGTTGGCTCTCCAGAGGGTCTGCGAGCAGAGACCCCTGCTTCTCTGGTTATGCCCAAGATCGAGCCCATGGATAACCAAGATGCAGACTTTATGGATTCGATCCTTGCTGTACCCAACGCTGCCGATCCTGCTCCGGCGAGCGGTGTTGGACACGACGAGAAGAACGATGAACCATATGCGAAGCTCATCTACAGAGCTTTAATGAGCCGACCAGACTATACTATGACGCTGCAGGAGCTCTACCAATGGTTCCGGGACAACACCAACAAGGCTAAGAACGAAAAGGGCGGATGGCAGAACAGCATCCGCCACAACCTGAGCATGAATGCGGTGAGTTTGACCTCAAAACTAGCACCTCGCTTCTCTATATGCAGCTATTTTCTTTTCTTTTCTTTTTCTATGTCCAGGGTTCAGGGATCCCATGTCATTGAGCCCTACATAACACTGCCCACCTTTTTTCTATGTTTTTGCTTTTTTCTTTTCTTCGCGTCTTGTGTTGCTCCGACAGCAGTACCAACTCCCTGGTTCACTGTTTGATACATACAATTTGGGGGCTGGAACAACCGACATGCTGACTTTTTTCTGACCCTAGGCATTCAAAAGACGCGATCGCAAGCGCGCCGATGGAGCTGCGGCCTCAACGTGTGTAGAGGACGAGTCGCCATTGGCAGGCGACGCGAAGCGGGCAAACGAATGGGTCCTGGAGGACTGGGCAGTTCGTGACGGTGTGCAGAGCACGACCAGATACCGAAAGGGGAACTCTGGGCGCCGCTCGAACAGACGAAGCTCCAGCCAGACAAACGTGGGCGGTGGCATCAACATGCGGCGAAGCAGCCAACGCAGCTCCATCAAGGCCCTATCTGGCCAAAAGGGCGGCTGTGCGGCCAGAAACGCCCGAGTGAGGAGCCAGATGTACAGCCAGGAGCTGTCACTGGCCGATGGGCGCCAGTACCGACTGATCGAGAGCGGACTGGGCTCGCCACCGGCCTCGAGCATGCCGGATGGCTTCTACTCCATGCCCATTGCCATCCCACGGATCGACCCGACGGCCATCCAGACCCCAGGGGCGCACGGGGCGGATTTCGGTTCCGCAGATACAGCAACGGACCTCTTTGGGCTGCAGATGACAGGACCGCGGATGGACCAACAGGTGGCTGGCGATGACGGTGTTTCATACATGGGCCAACAGGAGCACATGTACACGGCCTTCCCATATGAACTTGCAGATGTCCATCTAGACTACTCTGGCGATGTCGCTGACCAGATCCGGCGGTATGACTCCATGACGGGCACCCCCAGGATGAGCTGGGCCACTCCCCACGGCATGTGAAGCAACAGAATCAACGCGGGCCCGAGCAGAAAAGAAAAGTAACAGACTGGAGACTTGCTTGCGCCATTGCTCGTGGCCCTGGCTCTTTGCTACCGCTGGAGCCCGTCAAACCAAACTCTTTTGCTCTTGTGGAAACGAACGAGCTGGCCTCGGGGAGGGGAGTTTGGCATACACAGCGTCACGCTGGACGGTTGGTTGTGCGACACACACAGGCTCCCGTTCCGATTGGCGATGCAATATGACTGGCTACGCACACAACAGACACACACACACACACACACACGCACACACACACACACACACACACGCACGCACGCACGCACGCACGCACGCACGTACGCATACACACACACATCACACATACACACGTTTTCTTCTTCTTCTCGCCGCGTTCCGCGCCGGCCCCATTTCAAACTTGCTTACAAGTTCGTACGCACACATGCGATGCGGGAGGCTTGAAAAAGACATGGCAGAGCAAAGCAAGGCATTCACACACACTTAGATGCAGCTACAGCATCAACATGAGCAACTACAAAACATCAGAGCAACAAAAGCACGCAATTCAACAACAAGTGGAGGAGGGGAAAACAGCGCAAACCAGCATCACCGCTACGAACTAGGTATCAACCATTGGCTCGATGCCGTAAAGTTCTAGACTGCTGCCCGCTGTTGCTGCGAGAGCAGCAGACGGAACTGGTACGACGGGGCGTGGGGATGAAGGCCGGCCCATGCGTCCTCTCAACGTGGCTTTCTGCTGGGTGACACCAAGAAGAACCAGGCAGCTGTCCGAGCCACAGAGTATGCACACACCTCCTCTCCCCCATCGCCACAGCAAGAAGCCAGAGACGCCCAGCAGGGGTACCCCCCCTTCCCCCTCTCTATCCCCCGAACATGTACACGGCTATCTCAAGCGAACCAACAGCCGCGTCCTTTTTTTTCCTTGACAAGGATCTCATGCTCCGGAGGCTATGCCACCCTCCCATTTTCTTAAACAGGACAGGGGGGATGCCTAAACAGGCGAACAAAGGCACACTCACTTCGCACGAGGCTAGTCAATGTGCCGCAACATGGGGGATCCATGAACACATGAATGGCCTCTGTTTTTTTTTTTTTTTTTTAATTCTGGTGTGCCAAGGCAGGCTGGGCTTTGGTATCAGTTGTCTATATGGCTCTAGTTGCCCTGATGTGCTCCTTTGCTGAGCGCCTCTTTTCTCTCTTCTCACTCTACGAGTACTACTATTTTATTTTCTTCTTCTTCTTCTTTTTTCGCGCTCTAGCAAGGGTGCCTTGTCGAGATTAGAGACGGACTCTTTTTTGTTATTTTTTGTTTTGTGTTTGAAATACATTGAGTGCGGCTCACGCGATGGAAACGATTGGAAAGGTACGAACAGCGATTGAAATGATTGGAAAGGTATGAAATCAGCGATGGAAACGGGAAACATGACACGAAATGGATTAATGGAACATTGTGCTTTTGGTTTGGATTTGGATTATTGGGACGAAAGCCTAGCGAGTTTGTTTGTGTGTGGGAAAAAAGAGTCTGCTGCTACTGTACTCTTGTGTGTTTGCTGCTTTCTTTGCTGCTGTTGCTGCTTTGGATCTTTGGTTTGTTTTTTTCTTTTCTCTTCTGGTGACGGCTGCTCTGCCTACTTTTTGTTGAGCGTCTCCATACCCGTAGTGTTTTAGCACTGCTAGTTTTTCGCGAGCGGATTTTTGTGGTTTTTTGTTTTCTTCTGTTTTAGTTTCGGTTCGGTTTTGGGTAATTTGTATTTCTGTTTTTTTCCTTATTGGGGTTTCTATATAAAGGGTCTTCTTTTTCATATATGCTTAATTACCACGGGAATTCAGTTTTGTGCTTTAACCATTTGTCCAACTTTCCTTGACAGCTACAGTTGACTTGGTGAGTGATCGTCTGCTGTACTCTGCACCATCCCCTGGTAAAACCAGATATAATACTACGTGTGATCTTCCCGCCGATAAAAACCTTCTCTCCCTTAGCCGGCAAGTTCCGACTAGAAAACTTTCCTAGCGTTGGCGCGCTGTGTCGTGAACCAACAACATAAGATAAGAAGCACACAATGGTGTTCTTTTTTTGCGGGTAGCGAGATCGCTCCCAAGGATTTTCTCTCACTTCTCGTATTCCCCCAGTTTTTGGTGACCCCGATCTTTTTGGTGACATGCAAGTCCTTCTCTTAGCTGAAAGTTGAGTCTAGTGTCCGCACTGCATGCATTGACCGGCATTGAGTATTGGATAAGGACGCATTGCGAGTAGCAAATAGCGGCCGATGGGTTAAGACTAAGAGGAGCCTCCCAACAAGGGAGTGGTTGGTATAAGAAGAGTCGGTGAAAGAAGGTACATACATACGAGTACATACATGCATGGATGGACTGCTCATGTGGCATCATCGTCCTGCCCGCGTATGTACTTGACGCGATCCATTGATGTGCTTTTCGCCATCTTTCACCAACCAGAAACCCTGGAAGCAAGTGCAGTAGTGCCATCTCCATCTTGCTGGGGGTCGGTCGAGCCCGAGATGAGATTTGAGGGGGTGGTGATAGGGAATCGACAGGGACTGGTAAATAACAGGTATATGTCGAAGAAGTAGAGGTAGTAATGGACTTTTGTCGGGTGAGGCTGGAGTCAAGGATGGCCCTGGTCTGTTTGGGGGGAGCATTTTCCTGCAGCAAGGGTATAGCGAGTGATGGGCGATGGATGAGATGGAAGAGAGGGTGACGGGAGAGACGAGAAATACCCAGCCACCTTATAAAATACATGCACGGCACGTAGCATCATAAAAAGAAAGGTGAAAAACACAGGGACACATGATACAATGGTAATATAGAAGAGCAGAGAATAGCGGGATAGAAGGGCAATGGTCTTGAGAGAAGTTTGAGAAACTGACAAGATGTTGGTAAAGATGTCTGTTACAAGAACCTCTCACTAAGAGCCTCCTGTGACAACCTCTCGCATACTCGTACATGACTCCAGAACTCTCAAGGTTATCAGATGGACGCAGGTACAGTGATCTGGCAGCATCTGGCCCCGGTGGCTCGTATCAATGGCCGGGCCTTGCTTGGAAAACTAACGCCGCCACGACATTAGCTCGCAGCACCGACTGAGCCAATAAGCGTAGATGATCGATCTCAATGCCTCTTGAGGCTCCAGGAACTCTGCCGTTGCTTAGTGCCAAGCCAAGAGGGCCCTACTGTAACAGGCGGAGAGTGTTCAAGCAAAGACTTCAAACTGCAGAGAAGCTACGAAGCCTGGGCCGTGTCTATCTTATCCAACCCTGGCCTGGCCTGTTAACTCTTTCCACCACGACATACATACTCGTACACCTTGCTGGCAGCAGCATCCCGGAGAGTTTGCTTTGGAAGGGGGGGCAAGGGCCGTTAGTATTGTGCATAGATAAAAAAAACGTGGCATAAATAATGCAAGTTAGACGTTGTATTCTGGACCAACCTCGAACTTTGAACTTTGGCACCAACAGTGCAAACTCTGCATTGTAGATCCCAATTCCCACTGGCTTCACCGCTATGCAGTGTACGAGTGAGAGAAGATGGCCACACTCCTCACGGCCGTTTCACGTACACTAACGGGGGCATGAGTAGTGGCGGGAGATGTGCCTCGACGGCGTGTGTGCATGGGGCAACGCTCTAGAAAAGCTCTGCTGGCTGCTTGTGGTCCCTTGCGTCTATGTACTCGTACATACATACAATATTATGTTAGTTTCCCCCCCTTCTCTCTTCTCCTCGTGCCTGAAGCGCAGACCTCTTTGGCACTGATCGTGTATTGTCTTGAGCGTCGGCCATAGAGAAAACCCCAGAGTTAGCCTGTGTTCGTCCCATGGACTTTTGCTGCTCTGACCAAGTACACAGGCCCCATGCCTTGGGATTCTACGAAGTACTCCGATGCCCCCGGCGATCATGTGGGAGTACAATAACCGGGGCATATCGGGTCCGTGTTCCATGTATCGCCCATAGTGTGTACGAGTAGTTACCCATGAAATGTGCGGAGAACAACAGCATTCCGCGGCCTGGCCCTGGCGGTTCATCTTCATCTAGGAGGTTTTTCATTCCTGTACGCCAAGAATAGTAATTGTTTGTATAAACGGCGCTAGATGACTGCTCCGAACAGGGTTGAAGAAGAAGTCGTTAGGAGTGTACTGGTTAGTGTTATCTGCTGCCATTGAACAACACACACATAGAGAGAGAGAGAGAATTGGGGGACTAGGAAGATGTCTGGTTGCAGATAAGTGGGCTTGGGGATCCGTTTGGAGTCACCGTCGTCAAATCTGGGAATTCCAAGCGAAAGAAAGCCGGCAAGGCCCACACGAGCATGGCGGAAGAGAGTTCTTGAGAGGCTATCTTGTGTAAGAGGCCCCTTGCTAGACCATCTTCTTCCGCTTCTCTCCTTTACTTTACTTTTCTCATCATTAGCTACTCCCAATGCCGATGTGGCTTGACTAGCCAGGTCCCTTCCAATGGGGTGGGGATATTGTTGACAAGGAATGAGATTCTTGTGTGTGGCAACGCTGCGGCCGGCCCCGTGCAGTTGCAGTTGCGAAGAGAGGGTTGGGCTGAGTAATGACGCTACCATCTTAGTCGTGGGTGTAATCTGTGTGTTGCTTCTTCTAGATCCAACGCTGGCTCCTACGAAGATTAGAGAGAGGGCTGAAGATCCAGACCGTACGAGTACACTGACTGCCCATCGTTACACCGCAGAACAGATGGTTCGAGAAACAGGAATGCGTGCCAAGTATACGGGGCAGCGTGCCCTTGCTCCGGATCCTCGTCAGCTCTTAATCCTCGTCAGTTTCAAAAAAAAAAAAAAAAAAAAAATGGAACATGGGAAAATGCCCGAAGGCCAAGCAGCGAATCCTGCTCGATGGCCATGATCCTGGTCGGTTGGGGAGATCGAACAAATCAGCGTCTTTCGGCTTCGATTCGATGGACTTGCGGCAGCCACTCTCATAGGCAGCTGTTCTCTTGCTCCCTTCTCTTGCCCTTGCTTTACCGAGATTACAGAGGGCTGTACGAATACTCGGCGTGATTCAATCACTCAGTTGAGGCTGAGAAGATGTTTCATTGTTGCACAAGTAGGTTGTTCCCACAAGCTACCATGCGCAATTGGAGGCCGAAAGAGGGAACTTAATACGCTGGATATGGCCATGATGATGATATGCCACTGCCATTGAGTTCTCATAAATGCATTAACGTAATTACGGCATGCCAATGTCCGAGACCATGTTGTACGACGCGAAGCTCTCCGAACTATTACGCAAGCCTGGGCATCCCCGTGCAAGACAAGTAAATAGGCAGACGCTCTTATCACCGACGCTTCTTCTTTTCTCTTTGTTCTTCTTCCCCGGTGTTGTGATCATGTCGTGGCGTTCCAAAAGGCCAATCTCGTCTCACCCTGTCCAAGCCCGACCCTCGCACCTTTGGGGTCGCCTCGCATCTTGACGTAGCTGTACAACCACCAGGAACATGAAGGCATCCATCCATCCTCGTCCTAGGGCCATGCATGTCGTAGCACTGCCTTTGCCCTTCAAAAAAAGCAGCCACCCAGAGACCCTTGTCCTAGGCCAGGCGCATTGACACTTGACCACTGATGCAGCGGCTTACCGGACGGCTAAGCCCTTCAGCTGAGCTTCTGACAGCCACTCGATGTAGGTAAACGAGCGGGCTTCTCCGCGGTGCATGTACAGTAATATGATAGATATTAACTCGCTCCCGCCCGGTTTCGTTCGCGTGCATGAGGAGGTGCTTTTCGTACGCGCCTCGTCGAGAGATGCGGGCTTTGACGAGATTGGCGGCGTCGGGTCGGGCCTAGATGTTTTCTTTCTTTTTCTTTTCTTTTCTTTTTCCTTGCTAGGTTTCTCATCTCCACCCGGGTTGTTCTTGTAACGCAAAAATCCACTTACATATACTTACTCATACGTCTCAGACTCTGTCTCAGGTGCAGTGAAGCGCAATGCACGCCTTTGTGAGCCCACTCGGAGCCCACATAGGCAGGAAGACGGTCTTGGCCCAGCGAAGCCCCGAAAAAAACGTATTCAAGAGATTTTGAATGACACTGACCACTCTGAGGCTCTTGTTGCGCTGAATTCTTCACACTTCTACAACAATTCGCGGGAAAAGATATCGCTCAGATTCGACGAGTCATTTCCGGTTCTTCTTCTTACCGACTGCTCTGACCAAGTGGCAGTATGTTTAAGCATGTCGGCCGTCAGTCATGTCCGACCGATGTTGTGCGTTGTAGATATGCATCGTGTTCGTGAAGACGGAAGACAATCTCTCTTCGCAGCCTTTTTCGTACAAAGGAAGAGCCCATGGGGTGTCCCAGCTAACTCAGTACACCTGCCATGATTTCATTTTCTTATTCCACTCACTGGTACGTAATAAAAGGAGTCTGGGCAACAAGAAGCCTAGTAGAAACAATACCAACGATATACCTCGACAGCTACCGGGCTGACTTCCATCGTCGCTTCGACTCTTCGCGTCGGAATAAGCCGCCAGATGACATCGGACGAGGGGTATTTGTTCAACAATGCGCTCGTATGCATCTTAAAACTTGGACCGGCGAGGAGTCAGAGCTTAAGATGTCCTGAGACTTCTTATTACTATTGTTACAGTAGAAACGACCGTGCCACATTGTTTACTGATGCATACAGTTTCTCCATATATACCTGATGGGTAGGTTGCAGGATATATCAACTGGCAATGGAGTCTCAACGAGTCTCTTATACTTAGAAAATATTCAATATATATCCATATTGATATCGTTCATCTCTTCTCTTGGAATATGACTGCTGCACGGCTAACAAGTGAATCTTAAGTCTCCGTTGTACAACTGTTCCTATGTACGTGCAAGGCCAGTTCCGCTTCCTCCACAAGGATTTTTGAGAAGCCCATATTCTTCCATTGAATACATGCCTACTCCTTCTTGACCGTTGAAATTCGAGTCCCGCCAACAACACTCGTGTGCTGCAAATCCCCGTATTCAGCCAACCCCTAGCAAGTGTCGTATGTGATAAATTTCACCAAGACTCGATGAATCTTATCAAGCCTATGCGGCGCAGCAGCCAAATTGGCACCTGAGGGGAGGCGGACAGCCCAAAATGCCGCAAGGAAGACAAAATGGATCGACTGGTGGGAGGTATATGTCGGCCTCTCCAGAAGTATCCTGCTCAGAAGCAGTGGGAGCGCCGGAAACCAAGGCAGCAGCGCCAAGGGCAATGTAGAGGATATTCTTAAAAAACATCATGCTTCTTCTTTAGTGAAGAGGTGATTTTGTTATAATATTTTGCGTTGGAGTTGAGAATGAGGTGGATTGAGATGGATTACAGAGGGTTGTTTGGGCCTTTTTATAACTCGCAGCAAGCTCTCAAGGTTCACCACGATACTGCCCATTGGGACTCTCCGATGCATACACGATCAAGATGATATTCAGACATGATGGCGCTTATGACATATATCAAATAATATTCTGAAACACGAGCCGTCTCTTTGTTCTAGTTTCAGTACTTGGCACGACCTGGTTGGCTATAACAGTTCGCCGAGGTCTAAGACAACTGGCTATCCTTGCGTCCAGCGACGTTCCGTGTCGACAGTCCGAGCAGGGTAGGTTCCCGAGATAATAAAACACATAAACTTATACGAGTACGATGATGTTGGCAGGGGCGATTAGGGGCAGCTTTGTGCAGTTGTAGTCAGTCACATAGTGTGTAAGTCGAATCCCTTTGAGTGCGGTAAGGTGCGGTCTATGTACCTTTAATACCTAAAACCAATCAGACAAACAGAAATGAGAAAATCTCTACCAAGATCAGAAAAAATGCGGATATAGTACATAGACTGCACCTTATTGCACCCGAAGGGATACAAGGACTGCGCTTGTCTTCAATTTTGACTCCATGTTAACGACTGGCTATTCAAACTATCTAGATGATTGTCTTGAAGTGGACTTATATAGAGAGCGGCAGCATCCTGATCTGGCTATGTTGGTTGCTGCCCCGGGTATCTGTGGTGCTTGTCCCTTACAGAACACCAGCCAAAACTATATCCAATATTGCGACATCCAATTCGCCTTATTCTATATTGGATTCAGTAACATCTCTTGGTAGATAATCGTATCAAGGAGAAGAGCACATAATCCGTGGATGTTCAATTCCTAGTGAAAGGGTTTCGCGTGCCATCATCAGTTCATTGTGACGTGAGCCGGCGCTTCGCGTCAAGTGCTATACCCATGGGCCGTTCCAGGCATTGAATACTTGCAGAATGTACCGCTGGCGCGTCCACTACTCAGGATAGACAGTTGAGCACAACGCGAATGCGAGACAAGGACCTTACGGGACCATTCAACTCATGTGCCACATAGTAGCGTAACATAAATGGCTCAAAGGAAGACGGCGTGTTTGGCCGACGGTAACCTCCCAACCAAGTCTAGCTCGACGAGATTGGACGACTGAAGGTTACAAGAGAATACTCTTCTTGCACCGTATCCCAGGAGGCACAGAAACGGCTTAAGCCGGTTGTGCAGCTCATGTCTCTGTTGGAATGAGCGACTGTAGCTAGTGGGGAGCTCGTTTATCAGTTATCCAACGACACGCTGATCCTTAGTGAAGCCATGTTAGACAGATGACGCCCAACGTGTATGATTTGGAGAATGGATGGGCAGATTAGAACCGCCTCTTCTTCTTCGCCGGCCCTGCCGCTGCCTTTTTCTCAAGCTCTTTTTTCAGTTCTTCCCGTCTTCGATCAGCGCGTTCCTGTGATGTTTCTCTGGGCTCATCTTCAAGTTGAAGCTCTTCACGCTCTGCGGTGCGACCACGCTTGGAACTATTATCCGCCGTAGGCGCTTTTGAGCCTGCCGTATCCGCCTTCTTCCCAATAACTCCCAACTTCTTCGGAGTGGGAGGCTTTGCGGTCGGCCGGGCCTCCGTATCTTCCTTCGCCTCGACACCTTTTGGTGTCTCTGTTGCGCCTGTCTTTGCGGTGCCGCCGATACGGCCCAAGCCCCCTACCTTAGAAGGTGGTTTAGGTGCAGCTGACGCGGGTATGGGTGTTGGCGCAGAGGAAGCTGGAGGATGGATTGAGGTCATATCATCATCACTAGCTTCAGACGCTGTTTCATCATCATCTTTCGAGACTGGTGCCGTCGTCGCCCGTGATCCGGCAGATTTGGTGTCCAGTAATGAAATTCCAGGCTTCGATGCACCCGAGCCGACATTCGCCATACGTGACGCAGACTTTCCTGTGTTGGGTTGCGGATCCATGTCAGACGGTGCTGCTGGAGGAGGCGCCGTCGGCAACTCCTCCTCGTCCTCTGTTGAAGCATCATCCGGGATGGCTATAGGCGAGCTTTTATTCCTGGATGGAAGGTGTGGAGGAGTTGGCTGAACTTGAAAATCATCATCTTCTGCACTTGTAGATTTAGCAGCTGGTGATTGTGATTTTGTCGTAGTGCTTGTTTGCTGTTTGTTCCGGTGCACCAGCTTTGACGTGCCCTTGAAATCATGCCACCATTTATCCAGTGCTGGTGATGCGTCCACTTGTATCAGGGAACGTCTATTCAGTCCTTCCCCAGTGAACACATTTCGCGCAAGATCACCAACATTGGTTGGGTAATCATCCATCGTATTGAGCGTTGACTTCCAACTACTCTGGCGAAATGGCGCCAACCCCTTGACCTTGTCTTCCGCGGTAGCTCTGGACACTTTTTTCTTTCCCGAAAGAGAGGTAAAGACATGCTCAAGACCAGTTCCGGTAGCCTCCAATTTGTCGGCCAATTTTGCAATGACTGCGTCTTTCTGGTTCAGTGCCTGCACCAACGATTCCACCTCTTGGTTTCTCGCAAATTGAGCCTCGAGTAGAGGCAAGACGAGATCAGTAGCAATAGCCGACGGCGGAGACTTTTTAAGATGAATAGGCCACTTGAGGGGTTGAAATCCCGGCAGCGGACAAGTAACCATGAGGGTCAGGCCGTTCTCTCCGGCCTCTGTGAAGGAGCCTGGTGACAGGGTGAGAGAAGTCTGCTCATGGCCCGGTTGCGTGGGATCTAGGGCCGATCTCAGGCTACCAAGGAATTTGGCCATATTCTCGGGTGTGTCACTGGGGTCTATGCTTGTGTTCTCACTCCACCCCCTCATACAAATGGCCTTTCGATCCAGGCTTTCAACCCAGATATTGGCCGTGTCAGTGATGCGGACGGTGTACGCGGCGGTGCCAATGCTAACCGACACCAGAAGCATCGGTATGTCAGATGATGTGGCCTGCGGCAACGGCCGCCAGGTCAGGTCGCCAGACATGGTGCCACCGGGAGAATCTCAAAGAGACTTTGGTGAGAGAGCGGCGTTGTAAGGTCGAAAGCACCGCGTGCTTGTGAGGCAGCACTCGTGTGCCCTAAGGGGCGTTCTCGGTGAATACAAGCTGGGGGTTCTCAAGGCCGAGCAGGACGTGCGCAACGGATCTGTCTCTGCCGCAGCAGCCCTGTGGCCTATGGGCTAGCAGGAGGAAAAGCTCGTGAGAGGGACGGGGCCCCTCAATCTCTGGGATGCCGGCCTTGTGCCACAGAGCAATATAGGACCGACCCCGTTGTGTCGCCCTCGGCTTCGCATCCAAAACGTGTACAAGTGCGGCACGGGAAGTCTCTCCAGAATCACGCCCTATGGTTGAAATCGGAATTGTTCTGGAAATGAAGCGGAACGCGTCGTGGCCCAGCCAGTGGCGTCGCGGTCTGGCGATAAGGCACCAAACCATTAATCCTTGCTCTGCCTGAATCTTGGGCTGGTAATAATTGGACGGGATGGATTAGTAGCGCTTTTGGCTCAGCCGGCAATTGGCCTGGACAGGTGGTGGCAGCTGCCGAGGTTGCCGTCGAGATGCAGCATCATTCACACGGATTGGAATCGCTTTGTGTCGGTGAATTTATTGCTGCAGTTTTGCGAGTGAAAGTATCGAAGATGGATGGGCTTTGATTTTTGACTTTTCCCTTTAATGGTGCAGCTAACCGCGCCTAACAATTAACGTTGGGCTGGCACCTTCCTCTGAATCGCAAACCGATCTGTAGCTGCAGCTTAGTGGTGGTTAAAGTAGCGGGTACAGGCTAAACACAGGGGGTTGTGTGGAAGATCAAGTATCGAGTACTACCATTAAACATGTATGATGAGATGATCTCTCCGACTCTGCCATTTGCCCTCCTTCAGCTCACAGTAGAAACAACAAGAGGATTCAACTAGTACATAATTATTCAACTGTATTTTAAGATTGCCTCAATCTAATTCGCCTGTCACCTCTGGCAGTCTCCGCCTTGTCTCGCCGTTTGGCGCAGGGATAACAAGCCACTAGAATCGCAATGGCATCCCAACAGCCAAATGATCGATCTCCAAACGCCAATGACGCAGGCCAAATCGAGACCAGACCTCATAACCGTGCAAAGTAAAACGCAAATGGATTAGATAAACCGCGAAATGGCCGAATAAACGCGTAGCTCTACAACTCTTCTCTATTCATCTCTTTTCCCACCCATGATTATGTTCTTCTACAGACTCAATTAACTGTACATGTTCTTCAAGAGCTTCCACGCTATAAGCCGATCTCGAGTCACCACCAGAAGCCACTGGCAACCACTTTTCTCACAAACTCGAATTACTTCATCGACACTCAAGTTCTCCACCATGGCTCCAAAGGGTGCAAAACGCAAGACAGCTTCTCCTGTAGGCAAAACCAACGGATCTAGTGCTAAAAAGCCAAAGCATGAGGCCAACAACGGAGATGCTCTTCGACAGCCCCATCCATTCGCGGGAGAGGCTGAAGAATATGGCATCGTGCTACGGCAGTTTTATCCACATGAGATGAGCAACTTCCGAGCTCATGCTTACAATTCTGACGAAATCACTCGACCAATCGAGGCGCTTGTTGCGGCTTTGGAAGAAACGGCTGGGGCTCGTAAACAAGTCAAGCCCAAGGACGCAGTGGTTCATTGGTTCAAGATGGATCTACGACACAGCGACAATCGATCGCTTGCACTGGCCAGTGCCAAGGCGAAAGAGGCAAATGTTCCTCTTATTTGCATGTATATTGTGAGCCCTCAAGACTTTGAGGCTCATCTCACTTCGCCCGTCAGGGTAGACTTTATGCTTAGAACCTTGAGCGTCCTAAAAGATGATCTGGCGGCCCTCGATATTCCACTGTATGTGGAAACGGTGGACAAGAGGAAACGCATTCCACATCGCATTTTAGAGCTCATGGAAGAATGGGGCAGTAACCACCTCTTTGCCAATATGGAATACGAAGTTGACGAGCTGCGACGAGAAGCTCAGATGATCCGCCACTTTGCAGAAAATGGCAAGTCATTTGAAGTTGTCCACGATACGTGCGTCGTGCCTCCAGGAGAGTTACATAGCGGCTCTGGCAAGCAATACGCCGTATACACCCCTTGGTACCGAGCCTGGATGGCGCATATACACGAGAATCTAGATCTCTTGGAGCTTTACGATCGGCCTGAGAAAAATCCAGATGGAGTCCGGCAAAAGTTTCAGAAGCTCTTTGACTGTCGCATTCCCGACGCACCAGGGAATAAACAGCTCAGTGACGAAGAGAAAAAGAGATTTCGCGGCCTGTGGCCGTGTGGCGAGCACGAAGCGATGTCCAGACTGGAAAATTTCTGCGAAGAAGCTATTGGCCACTATCACGATGAGCGAAACATTCCTGGAGATGAGGGCACATCTTGCCTGTCTGTCCACCTTGCGAGCGGGACAATTAGCTCCAGGACGTGTGTTCGAACGGCCAGGGACAGGAATAAAACCAAGAAGTTAGACGGCGGGCATCAGGGCATCCAAGTCTGGATCAGCGAAGTCGCTTGGCGAGACTTCTACAAGCACGTCCTAGTCAATTGGCCATATGTGTGGTAAGTGTGAATAAGGAGGTTTCTTATGAATGAATAATTACTAAGAACGAAATCAGTATGAACAAGCCGTTCAAACCCGAGTATTCAAACATCAGGTGGTCCTATGATAAAGACCATTTCGCAGCATGGTGCGAGGGACGGACTGGGTTTCCCATTGTCGACGCTGCGATGCGCCAGCTCAACCACGTGGGATACATGCATAACCGGTGCCGGATGATCGTTGCTTCGTTCCTGTCCAAGGACCTGCTCATCGACTGGCGCATGGGCGAGCGATACTTTATGGAGCATTTGATTGACGGTGATTTTGCGAGTAACAACGGCGGTTGGGGGTTCAGCGCCAGTGTCGGAGTTGATCCGCAGCCCTATTTCCGTATCTTCAACCCGTTGCTTCAAAGCGAAAAGTTCGACCCTAACGGCAACTACATCCGGAAATGGGTTCCCGAGTTGAAAGAATTGACCGACAAGGAAATCCATGATCCGTATAATCGAGGTGCTGGAACCAAAGCGAAGAAGCAGGGCTATCCCAAGCAGATTGTCGATCATAAAGGCGCAAGGGACCGTGCCTTGAGTGCCTACAAGGAAGGGCTCGAGAGTGGAATGTAGAGAAGGAAAATCAGGTCTGGGAGTAATTGTCTAGTAATTCTATAAGTCCAAATTAATACGGAAAAACTCATACTGAAATACTAAATATGTTTGACCCGTATCTGTACTATGACGAGCAACTTGAGCGCCACAGCTTTTTGAAGGCCAAATATTTTCTCTTCGGCTCGAGGACTATCGAGGTAGCCCCAGAATCCCCGATCATAGAGAGCAGGTTGGTGCTCGTCCGAGGAGACTTTGCTAGCCGGTAGGTGTTTAATAGGATGATAAGAAATGTTCAATCAACGTCACGTCCGAATCGCATAGTTCCACGTCGCAAATCATTGTCTCGAAACGGAGCCAAAACGCCTTGAATTGGAATTGCTACATGCAGCCAACTCTAGTTTCCACGCCTGCCTTCATACCCGAGCTAGTCCCTGCAAATCAGGTTAGTTAACCTGCTTCTTCCATATCCAAGGCTTCTCCTTTGTTTCGGCATTGTTGTTGTTGTTTTGTACCTCTTCCAAATTTTTGTTTTGCAAAATTTATCGCTGAGCGCTCCAGACGCTCTTGACGAGGCCGTCACGCTGGGCCAATCGGTTCAGGGAGTCATCGGACTCGCCCATGGCGCGGATGAAGCCGCAGAGGGCGTAGACGTGGTTCTCGCCGGGGACAGCTCGGCCGTTCTCGTCGACCTTGGCAATGGAGATCTGGACAGAGCCGTGGTCCTTGGCCTTGATGATGCGATTGGTAGCGCTGCACTTGCGCGGGACGTAGCTGGATCAACACAATCAGCATTTCGACATTCCTCCAACAATGCTGCGTAAAATCTTCCTTACAGGTCCACGATGTCGCCACGGTCGTTCTCCATTTCGGCTGTGTGGGAGGGGGGTAGTGGTGATGTAGAGGTAGTGATTTGGCGGGAAAAGTGTTGTCGAGAGCCGTTTGGTGGGATACAGCGAAAATTCGCCTAGGAAATTTGACATGGCCCATGAATTTCGTGGGGCGGGGAGGGCTTTCTGTGCGTCAGCTGACCCGTCATGTGACAGCGTGGCGTTCTCGCGACTTGCGGCTCGCCCCGCTTTTCGCCAGAAGCCTTCGGGAGGCGTCAGCGACTAATGGATACTAAATGATGTGAACGATTGTTGACAACACCGCTCTGTTGTATGGACAGGACAAGGCGGGGATAAAAGAGACGGAATCGCAATTCATGCGCCGAAAGGCTTCCCGGAACTTTATGAGTGTGGCCTCACGCGTCCATCATCGTGCTGCGCGTCAACCATCTGAGATGCGCTTTGCGCTCTCGGAGATTTGCTGTCGGCGTGATGGCATCTCCTAATGCCTTTCTCCTGTCGCCATCACGAAGCAGCAACCAGAAATCTCGCTTCTTTCCCTCATCGTCGCCGGATTTGCCAGCAGTCGGAGACATATTGTCACCCAATGCCAAAATCCGGTCTCTTAAACATGGCAACCAAGCGTTGGTCATCTCCTCCGACGAGGAGACGGAAATCAAGAAGGCGGGCAACAAAGAGCATACCGAACCTCTACTTGTTGGGCCGACTCCCTCAGTTTCAACCAGATCTCGCACCATGGAACCAGATGATAGTTCACTGTTAATTATTGAACCCCCTACCACACATACGCCAGAGGCTCGGAGACACCACGCAACACCTCCTAAATTCAGAGCGAAGTCGAGCTCTCCCGTGAAAGATGAGCGCTGGAAAATGTTCAAGTCCAAAGCAGATAGTCCAAAAAGTGGGATTGACGAGGCAATACCCATGGAAATCGACATGGTTGAGCCACCCTCTGCTCAGCAGCCGACGTTTGACCTATCTTCTCCTGCAATCAGAACCAAGTCTACACGGGCTGAAAACGATATCAATGAGCCGCTCATGCTAGAAGCGGCTACGGTTCGGCGCCTTGACTGGACTCCTCCATCGAATAAGACCGCAGCTATTCTTCCGTTAGGTTCCCCCACTATTGACGGCCTACATTCACCAGGAGAAGCCCAGGAAGCGTCTAAAAGCTTTGAGCAGATTCTTGAAGCCTACAAGTGCACCATGGATAATCTGCAGCAAGATGCCAGCATGGCCTCGGATTCAGATACCTCCATACTAAGAAAGCGGAAACTCGTCGAACTTGTTACGACATCTGCAGCGCCTACAGAGCCGTCTCCTGGGGTGAAAACCAAGGCCCCTGTAAAGCAGAAAGCACCGAAGAAAAAGCCGCGCACCTTGACGGAAATTGCAACATCGGCGTATAGAGTTCCAGATCCTTCAGAACCAGCGCCGCCAGTCTTAGATGACGACGCTACAAGCACAACCAAGGAGTCAGATGCCCCAGCCGCTAAAGGGAAAAGCAAAGCGAAGCCGAGAAAGAGGATATCCAAGGGTGCAGCTAAGCAAAAGAAGAAAGCAACTCCACCCCCACGACCAATTTTATTACCTCCAACAGAGGCGCTCCAAGAAGTCGCAAGGCAAGATTTTGTATTTGGAACATCAAGCCAACTAGCAATTGAAAACTCGCCTACTTTTCTACGAGAGCTTCACGCTGCAATGAGACGCTCGAACCAAACCGAGTATATAGATCTCGATACTCCTCTAAATAGCGACGGCATCGAGCCTCCGGAACGGAAGAGACTGTGGGCCGCTGCTGCTCGCGATGTTGACGGAGATTTATTCGATCTTGAGATGAGCAGAATCATAGAAAGGTCATCTCAGCTGCTACCTGTGGCAGCTGACGACGATCCATTCGGTTACACCGGCGTCGATAGAAAGATTACTGTGTCTGCTGTGAGTGTCGATGGAGTCGATACTAGTTTACAACACGTGTCCCTCATCGACTCTGCCATAATTCCACAGCGCGAAAACATTGAGCCTATCCAACTAGTGGACGAGGACTCTGTGCTAATAGGTAGTGATATCTCTACTGGATCACCGATACAGCGGCGCATCAAATCTGCTGCCAATAGTCAACCCACAGAACCAAAAGACCCTTGCATAGACGGCGATCCGCAGCAATCCGAGCCCCCTGTTTCAAAACCTTCCTTCGAATTGTTCACAGATGCCCAACTCTCCAAAGAAATCGCCTCCTACGGCTTCAAGGCGGTCAAGTCGCGGCAAGCCAAAATATCCCTGTTGGAGCAGTGCTGGCAAGGCAAAAATCAGTTAGAGCATCCTGGTTCCAAGAGAACGCTTACTACCTCTGCAGCTATAGGAGGAAATGCTGCAAACAATGAGGTCAAAACCCCTCGAGGACGACCAAGAAAGAATAGTGCCAGCTCACCTGAGGTGCACGAACCTCCACCATCTGCACAGGCGCCTGTTTCACCATTAAAACGAGGGAGACCTAAGAAGGCCGCTTCGACCACCAAACGCAGCACGGCGAGCACTTCTAAAGGCAAAAAGGTGTCGACAGAGACTGTAGCAGAAGCATCCACGGCGCGAAAGCCCAAAGCAGCGGCTGTCAAAGCTGTTGTGGAAATTCCGGATTCCGAATCCGATAGCGATCTCGGCATGTCGCCGAATCCGAGCTCATCTCCCGAGTCTGGATTCTCACCGCCGCCAGCAGTCGACCTCTCCTTGTCACTCATGGACGATACGGATCCATCGCTAGTACTCACCTCAACTCAGGATCGGTCTCTCAGCTACGAGTACATCACTAAAGCTGTAAAATCGGCGCCGAGAACAACCGATCCGGCAAACCCTTCATGGCACGAGAAGATGTTGCTCTATGATCCAATTGTGCTAGAAGATTTCACTACGTGGCTGAATTGCGGGCAATTAACGCGCGTGGGCTTTGATGGCGAAGTGAGCACCATGGAAGTGAAGCAATGGTGCGAGTCAAAGAGTATATGCTGCCTATGGAAAGTGAATTTGCGTGGTAAAGAAAGGAAACGATATTAATAAAGCATGGAAGAGCATGGATACGGACGTATAGGAGTTTTTGGCGGGTTATATTTTCTCTTCCTCTTGTTCTATAGCCTTTTTACGATGTTGCATAGGAATTTTGTATAGTATATGCCATGATGCTTCTCACGACGCAACGTTATTCAGATGTTATTACTCATGATCTTTGCAGGCCCATTTTATCTCCGCGTGAGATGAGATCGGGGCCCCATTTCTCGGAGCACGGAGTATTAGAGCCAAGATGGTGGCCTTCCCCGCAAAATTGAACCGTCGAACCGGACCTCGGCTCGTCGCGACTCCGTGCAAATCATCAGCAAGCTCAAAAACACCCCCTACAAATCTCACCCCCAATTCGTCGGCTTCTCTTCTCTCTCTCTGTTTCAATGAATCTGGTCTCGTGCGCCGTCACCAGATCGTTGCCTCGTCGTGTCAGCAGCTTGGCCTCATCATCACACAGACCGAGACCGACCATTGAGCATCTCCACGCAATCCAGCTCACCACCATCATGGCCTCAAAATCGCCCACCTGGACGCGTCTCTACTCGTCGCCCGCATCACCCCAGAAGGAGGAGGGAAAAGACCCCAAAGCAGCGAAGAAGCCGATTCCGGAGCCGCGGCCGAGTTCTTCCATTGTGCTGCTGTCCCCCACTAACGAGGTCTTGCTGCTGCATCGGGTCAAGACTTCGACTTCGTTTGCTTCGGCGCATGTGTTTCCTGGAGGGAATTTGGATGCTTTTCACGATGGCGAGATTCCGGCTCCCGGGGCGGAGGATCGGCATGTTGATGGCCCGGCGTATAGGCTAGGTGCTATTCGGGAGTGCTTTGAGGAGACGGGCATTTTACTTGCTAATAAGGATGGTCGGTTGGTTGATTTGCCGCAGCAGGAGAGGGATGAGGCGAGGAAGAAGATTCATGGGAGTCAGATCAAGTTTGCGGATTATCTGAAGTCAATTGGCGCAGAGCCCGACCTAGGTATGTTATGAGGTTATCTCTTAATGCTCACTAGTTGTTAACAATGTGCATTAGATGGGCTCGTACCTTTTACAAGGTGGGTGACTCCAGTAGGAGTCCCAAAGCGCTTCACCACTCAGATGTATCTGTATTTAATCCCCATCTCACGCACCGGCGTGCCATCTGAAATGCTGGTCCCAACGCCCGATGGTGGAGTCGAGCATACTGAAGCTTTATTCGCTCCTCCGCAGACGTTCCTTTCGCGCGTCGCTGCTAACAAGATGATCCTATTCCCACCCCAATACTACATTCTCTCGCTTCTCACAAAGTTCCTCAAAGGTCCTACGGCATCGGTAGAAGAGGGACCAGTGTACTATACGAAGCAGCGCAGAGCGCTACTCAAGTTTTTGAGATCGACTCCCACGGCGGACACGGATAAGGGTAAAGCGCACGTTACGTCGAACATCTCGTGGGCTGATAAGGTGATGAGCCCATACCACTTGTTTGTCAGGAAGAGCGATAAGAGGGTTGTCTTGGGCCTGGAAAAGCCGGGTCTTGAGCTCAAAGATTCGGATAGGGGAGGTGATTGGGAGAGAGTTGTGTTGGTGAGCTTTGGCAAAGCTGGGCCTTCTCAGGTGGAAGTTCGCTTGAGAGAGGACGTTTTGAGGGAAGAAAAAGAGGCTTCACCCGAAGGGTCAAAGCTGTGAGACTATCGAATTAGTGGGATGAGTTGATGCTAGTGACGAGGCATGGCAACATGTAAATAGAAGGCGGATGATATTATTTCCATTATAGAGATGTATTGTGTAGCTAGAAATAATGAATGCACTCAACTCGTGCCCAAAAAATAAGTTGGAAATACTACCTCTTCGAATTCCGCATAAATGCCCACTCATCATCATCTCTTGCGGCGGGAGTCAGCAGTTGCTCCGTCAATCTCGCAAATAGCTCCGAGTTTCTTTCCACGGCCTTTGTATTTCGTTCTAAGGCCCTGGTGTTCTCAGTTACAATCCTTGCGTGGGTCTCTAATGCCTCCATAAACCGGTCCCGATCCATATCCTGGTGACCCATTCTTCTATTAGAGCTACTCGCCGGTATTTCCAAAATATCTGGCAATTCTTTATTCAGAGCGGCAGGTGGATCGGGAGCTTCGTGCCCTGCGGCGTATGGCTTATCCTGTTTCTGTCTGAGAGACTTGGGAGCATTCTTGTGCTCGGCGTTGCCTTTGCCACCCGTATTCTCGGGCAGTGGTCGCTTCCGTTTACCCAATAGGGGATCACTCGGTTCATCTTGAGAGGTAGGAGTTGTGCTTGGATTCTTCTCCTGTTCAGTCTTTTGTGGTCTAGTCTGCTCTCCTTCAGCCTTGAATGGCCTGGTATAGTCCTCATTGTAGGCATATGAGCTAAAGTTGGCTCTCGGGTATTTCAATCGAATGAGCCTCATCATCTTTTTGCTCTTGAAGAGAAGCCCCTTGTAGATGATGCGGAGTGCAACATAATGTGCCCACGTTACTTTGTTGCTGGTCATATTTCTGGTGATCCAATGGTTTGTGATTTTGCTGATTGTTGATGGTGCCAGTGAAGCATGTTCGACGAGATGTGGCCAAGCTTCACAGGCCTCATCGTCCCAGGTCTGGTAATTTGCCATGTATGCATCTTTCATTCGTTTGTAGAGCGTCTTTTCTTCTGAAGATGTAAACATGCATGGTGGGTATGAGGGCTCTTCTTCTTCTGCCTCTTGTCTGACTGTTTTCGTTGTCCGAGGCATGGTTGGATATATAGAAGCTACTAGAATCCAGCATCAGTATTTCAGGATGAAAGAACTGTATAAACGATGTGCACCCTGATGGCCTTCAAATTGTTGGGGTAAGGTTGGAGAGAGCGGATCGACAATTATAAAACTTACTCAAGTTTAAGCAGATGTGTAAGCAAAGAGAGTGATGGAGAGAGGTAAAATCGGGGGATCGGAGGAGTCATTTCAAGAAGTGAGAAAGGAGTGAGATTGTGAGAGAAAGATATTTAAAGCTATCGGGATATTGCCCAAGGCGGTCGAGGTACTTGTGCTCTATTCATGCCACCACCCGTGGTAGAGAGCATCGCGGCCTGAGATAAGAGGCAGGAAATCTCTCTCTAAAGTTTCTCCAGAGGGAGAATGGAAATCATTCTCAGCTATTGAAGAATTAAAAGTTGAGATTGGGCGATTCATTTGAGGAGAGCTATGAGATAGGAGATTGAGAGGAGCATCAAGTTAGATTGAAGGCACATTTCTTCAGTGGATCTAGTAGCGCTACATCTCGCTACTATCTCAAGTCTAGATTTTGAGAGATATCGCGACCAGATGAAATGAGAATATACAATTAATGAACAGTATCCAGTAACACGAGTCAAATCATACGGTTCCCCTGAGGCGAGGATATTTATATAGGGTAGGCTCGGTGTTTCTATGATAAGACTGTGAGCATGCTATTTGGAGTGTGAGAGAGAAATGTCGACATGTAAAAATAGAATATCTTATCCAGTCAGACTTCATTGAGACATGATAGAGAGTATGCCAAGGGAGTTTGGACGCTATGCTACGAAAATTGAGAAAACAGCTGAGAATCTCTGGCACGTGGTACCAAATCCATCAAGGTACCAGAGAAAGATGCACATGCAGCAACGAGATTCTACAGCTGGAATGCAAAGAGCTAAAAAGGGAAGCAAAATATCGATAGAGCTAATGAGAGGGAAAAGAGAGAAAAGACTTAGTGCGGTCCCAGCGCCGGGTCTCTGCGTCCTGCGTGCATTTGAGCAAGTTTTGAATCGTCACACAAGTTGGATCGTGATACCCCAAAGAGGCCATGAAGTGCGTGTCAATATAGAGCTCAGGTGGTGTAAATCCTAACAAGGCAATCAATCTCGAAGATCAGGTTGCTTCAGATGCATGAAACATTTGGAAACAAAAATGCATAAAATATAAAGATTGAACATGTTATTCATCAAGTATCTTAACTAAGCATAAATCAATCCTTCAAGAAGAGACGCACCTACACCATCGCTCTCCCATCTCATCACCCTCCTCCTCTCACAACCAACCGGGTGCGAATAAACCTCGGCAAGCAGCTCTTCTCCCCAAGACAGCGGTAAACAAATTATTTGCTCAGACCACAAAGAACTGGGAATCGAATTATCGAAAAAATGGGCCAACTAAACAGACTCTTGGCTTCCCATTTGCTCCAGTCCATTATGCTCAAAACAAGCTTAATCGCCTGCTAAGCTGCTAGCTCCAGCTCGCCCTCCTCCCTTGATGTCTTGAGTGCCACATGGCTTGTGTTCCTGGACTTTGTTTTCCATTCCCCGTTTGCAGTTTGTGGATATATAAGATGCTGTGCATCCCAATCTTTAGCTAGCACTGTCTTTACTCATCTGCACTTGGTTCTTTGGTCTCTTCTTTTCTCTCCATCTTTCCGCCTCTCCTGATCATCCTCATCAAACATGGCCTTCAAGTCTCTCCTGTTAGGCCTGGCCGCTGCACAAGCCGTCACTGCACATTTCAGTGTCGTGTATCCCGAGTGGCGAGCCGATACCCTCTCTGAGAAAAACATGGACAAGTACAGCCAATGGGACTATCCTTGTACGTCTCCCCCCCAAAACACCACAGAACTCTCCTCGTTCCACCCCCCCACCCCCTTCTTCCTACCTACAACAAGAAAATTCTTTCTCACTAACAATCCACATAAATAGGCGGCGGAGTTCCCTACAAGGCCGGCAACATCACCAACTGGCCCCTTGAAGGAGGCTCCATCGAGCTCGAACTTCACCACCCCTGGACATACCTCTTCATCAACCTCGGCCTGGGCGCAAACACCACAAACTTCAACATCTCACTCACCCCCGACCTCCTCAACGTCACCGGCAAGGGCACTCTCTGCATCGACAAGCTCCCCGTGACCCTTGACAATATCGCAAACGGAACTCTGGCGTCTATTCAGGTGGTCACGAGCGGCGATTCTGGCAGCGCCTTGTATAACTGCGCCGATATTCGATTCACCACCAGTGCTGGGGGGGCTGAGCAACTGCTCGACCTCGGATGGCATGGTTGTGCACGCAATCAAGGAGCAGCAGGAAAATGGTACTTCTCAGGATGGCGCCACTGACACAGAGGACAAGAAGAATGCTGCTGGCCTTCTGGGTACCGACAAGACTGTTCTGACAACAGTTGTTGGACTGGCGGTTGCATTCTCTCTGGGGCTGGGCATCTAAAGGTGGATATACGAGATAGGTGGGAAGATATACGATATAGATGAACAAAGGACACTTCAGATACCACGAATTGAAAGATAATGATATTAATGCAGTAGCGAGATCCGCCAACTCCTGATGCGTATGCTTTCTGCCAATGTTGCCACGCAAAGGTCAAATAATAATAGTACAAGAAATGTATGACTATGTACATGTAGTTTCTCCAATGTTCAGGTATCATGAGTAAAAAGTCTCGAGAGGAGAGAGCAAAGAGAAAAAGGAACAATAAGGAAAATAAAACAAGCAGGAAAAAGAAAAGGAAAGTAATGGTCGATTTCTTCTTCCCTGCTTCAGTCAGTCATTGCCGAAATGCATATCTGCATGCTGCTTACTCCATTGGATGTCCGATCCTGTGCCGCTTCAAATACGCTTGCCATCTGCTCTGTAAATGTCGTATATATATACTTCCGAAATGAACTCCAGATCCCAATGTTAATTGTCAAAAATGTTTGAAAGGAACATAACCCGAAACGATGAAAATGCAAAGTGTAAAAACAAAAATGAAACTGTAAGAGGAAAAGAAGAAAAACCTCTTAGAGACATCTAATTCTTAGATGCTTCGTCTCTTTTAGCGAGCTGTATTCGTCTGCTCTAGAGCGAGATCTCTGACAATCCTCTCCATCGTGATGCGCTGGGCTGGATTCGGCGCCAGCATATCCTTTACCAATCGTTCTAAGCGGTCCTTGGAGTTTAGCTTCTCTCTTGCTTCGTAAATCTCCGTCAGCCAGTCCCGCATCTGGTTTACAGCAGGCTGGCCATTGCCGTACTGTTTATAGGAAACAGGTGCCGCTTGGCCGTGGATCTGCGCGATTTGCCAGTACAGCGGCTTGGGATGTTGTCTGCGCGCGCGCGAATCTGGGAATTTAATGAAGCGCATTGTGTACAGCATCGTGACGCCCAAAGCCCAAACGTCTGAGGCTGGGCCTCGGCTTTTGCGGGTGATGAACTCAGGCGGGATGTAGTACGGAGTGCCACCCCCAGAAGGCGAGCTTGCTGCCAATGTGGTCAGTCCAAAGTCGCATAACACGGCACCACGCTCGGGCGAATACAGGATATTCGCGGGCTTGATATCATTGTGTACCAGTTTGCGACCATGGAGGTAGCTGAGGGCGCTAGAAATGTCACGTAGAATTCGAATGGAGTCTTCTCGTGTTCCTACAAACTCATCATCGCCCTTGTTTCTCCACCGGGCAGCGGCAGTAAGGTCCTTGGCGTCGATGTGCTCCATGTAGAGACTCAGAAATCTGGCGTCACCCCCGTAGTAGCGTACAATAGATTCGTGTTGCAGGTCCTGTTGGCTTTGGCACTCTCGCAGCCACATGTCTGCTTGGCGGATGACGTTCCGCTCATGTACCAGTGGTTTGTTGTCTGGGTTTGCAACTCTGGTCTTGAGGACCTTGACAGTGACTATGTTGTTCGGCACTTGGGAGTGTGATGCAGTGTAGACTGCTGACAGAGCCGTCTGTGCAATGGGCTCGCGCTTGGTCAGCTGGTATTCGTCAAGTTCACAGACACTGGGTACGGCAATCGTTTCGCCTTGTCCTGCATCCAAGAGAGCATGGCCAGTGGACGCAGCCAGTTCCTTGCCTTCCCTCGCGTTAGGAAGGGGGAAGACAAGGGGTTCTGCCGGACCTAAAAACATGATGACGCCGTCATCGGCTCCATTGCCGGCATCCGAGATGCGGCGTTTCGCTCTTTTTATGTCTTCATCCGGGGTAAGGGCTCTCTTCATGCTTGTGTTGACCTGGTCGGAAGTGATGAATGATGGGGATGGTGAAAGCGAGTCCTCAGGCACTGCTAAGGAAATTGGCTCCTGGTAAATCGTAATGGGCCGCTTCTCCAGAATGCGAAAGTCCAGTACTGCAATATCTCGCACTTTGATCCTAAAGGTGCCTGGTCTGAGGCCCTTGGCGAGACCCGGGTTGATGACATGGCGTTCGTTGGGTGGAGGGCTGCCGGCGGCGGAATGAGATAGTATACGGCCGAGCAAGATGGGCACATCCGATCTGTTCAGGAAGATGACTTTGTCGCTGGCAGGATCGTAATAGAGTTCACACCACAGTGGCGGCCGTGACAAGTCGTCTTCGGCAGACCCCGGTATCCTGACTGAGAATTTGATGTCCTTGGAGGTCTGAGTCACCGCCAGGACTTTGTGTTCAGGCTTGTCTGAGGAAGCCACTTCGGCGCGGAGAGCTAGCCACTGGCAATTGTCGCTGCCGGGGCTCACTGAGCGCGTGCCGGGAAGCTTGGTGAGAGGCCGCACGAGGATGCGGATGCCTTGCTTGTGGTGGTGATCCTCGACTTGCAAGACGTCCAGCGGGACGGCCTCTGGGTCCGTGGGGATACTGGGCTCATCGACTCCGACGCCGTGGAATCGGGCGTCGATTTCTGACTGGGAAAAGGGCTCTGTCTTCTCCTCCGAGACCCCCTCCGAGGGCTCGGCCCTGGATTCGAACATGAGAATGGCAGATGGTGCCTTGCCAAAGGCCCATGTACCGTATGGTGATGCAAATGTGTCTACAAGACAGCACCGAAGTGGTGATGAGCAACAGTGAGTGCCTCAGAAATAAGAGGGGAGCAGGCAGGCAGGCAGGTAAGGCAGGCAGGCTGGTTGGGCGGGTAGGTGGAAATAAGCGTGCGGGAAGGGCTGAAGCCTGAGGGTATGTTGGATGTAGTAGCACTCAGAAGCCTGGTGCAGCTCCAACAGGCACTCGTCCAGGCAGAAGCCGGTCAAGAGGAAATGGGAACAGAATGTGGGAAAATAAGCAGAAGAGCTGCAGCGGGGTCAACGGAAGGGTTGCTTGTGCAAGATGTGTCACAGCGACAGCGAGTAATAAACAGTACAACGGTGGTAGGATTTGGTTGAAAAAGGAGAGAAAAGAGGCCAGCTTTCGTCCAGGCGCACAATAAATGCAAGGAACGAGCAGCCAAAGCGCTATATCAAGGTCATGGTCATGGTAGCCAGTGTCAGATGGCCTGAGTGCAAGACGAGGTTGCAGGCCTGGTGATGGGAGTCTCAGCCGCTACAAGCAGTCATGGACAGGTACAAATAGGAACGCTTGAAAATGGAAAAAAAGGCAACCAACCACCAAGCCAGTGGGCACCGGGTGCCTTGCGGACCGCGGACAAGACGCTGGACTGCACGCGATGAGCAGCGACGGGGCGGGAACTAGATTAACAAGCCAGCAGCTGGTTGGTTCTAGCCTTCTAGCCCCCAGAAAGAGAAGCGGGAGCTGCTTGTATGTGAGTGCTCGGGAGGGCCACACTGACAAGGCGGGATTGGTAAGTTGGACCTGGGGCAGAACAGGCTTGCAGGCCTAGAGTGGTAGAATGGGCAGACGATGGAATGAGGCGGAGCGGCGTTCATTTAGACTGCGCCTCTTGGAGCATATTCCGCAAGGCCTTCTCTCTCACTACTCCGTACTCCACGAGGCCATCTGACCAGCGATAGGCCTGAAAGTATGATTTGCGCCAACACTTGCTGCGCAGTGACCTTTCGGCTATCTGTGACAGCGCTTGCTGACGAAACAAACTTTGGTATTCATCACATTTCTCACCGCGATCTCCGTAGTGGTAAAGTAAACGGCATCAATAGATCAGGCAAGGTCGGTAGCAAGCAAATGATGAGAACAGATTGCATGCGCGCAACTCACCAGATCTTTCTTTCACGCCGGTGCTGTGAAGCCATCGATCGCATGAGAGAAAGAGAGAATGAGGACTGCTTCGGCGCTGACTCATCTGCACGTGATACACCTCAGAGCGCTGATGATGAGATGAAAGAGAGAGGAGAAGAGCCTCAAACCGTCAGCGCAGGTCGTGCGAATGACCGTAAATAATCATTCGGGATCCGGTGAAAACTGTATTCAACTGAGTTCGGCGCTCACGGCATCCTCCTGATCAAAAAAGGCCAACTCACCCAGTTCAGTGGGAGGGTTGTCTCAGCTGCCTGGAGGAATGCGACTTTCTCACCCTCTGCCTCCGTAATCGTCAGCGTGAAGCCGTCACGATGGGCGTCTCGTGTTGCTGAGCAGAGGCCACCAGTACCTGGCCATGAGGTCACTTGCCGCTCAAATTCTCAAATTCTGAGAGCTTCTAGCAACGGTGGCGTAGAGAAGGGCTGGCAAACGGTGCATCAGCCACAGCCCTCCCGGAAGCGATGGGCAGGCGATTGGTACGAGCGTCATCCTTTGGGCAGACTTTTCTTCTCCCGACCGGGGTGCAAGAGTTTGTCGCCGCCGTTAACGGCCGCACCAAGCTGAACAGTGTGGTGTGCAACAACGCCACTGTAGTTGAGGCTATTGGCAGAGAACAGGGATGCTGGTCCATGCTGGTCCATGATGGTCCATGATATCAGCAAGGGGGTTGATCCATGTGTCGTCTGCATAGGAGTGGGCCGGATTCCAATCAAAGCGTGCGTGAGTGAGTGTTTATGCGCACACACGCACACAGACAGACGCAGCAGCGCCAAACGCGGGCGGACAGAGGATGAGGCGATTTAAGATGTAATGAGTAAGAATTGAGATGGTTTTGAACAAATCGTGCTGAACAGACTCTGAATATTGCACTTACTCCATATTGGAACCTGCCTGGTTAATCGCATCGCACTCATTGGCCATTCTCAAAGGGCATCCCGAGAGGTACGGTAGCAATAATAACAACAATGAGCCCTACAGCCCTCCAGCGTTGGTTACACTTTGATCCAACCTGAAAAACGGGCATGCATTAGCGCGCACAGCCCAAGCTTTGAGGATTCAGCCACCGCCCACTGATTGGACTCCCTCGGTGGAGCCCGCATCGCGCTAGGAATAATCTAATCTCGATCAGCCCTAGCGCCGCCTGCAGCCGAAAAAGTTAACCAACCATGGATGGGCAAGTGGATGGCAAATTCGGTGCCTCAGGCTGCAACGGTCTCACCATCGGGTGCTTGGGGCAATGGGTATACGCGCGCCTCCCCCAGTTTGCTGCGCTCGTATGAGAAGAACCTCAAGGGCCCTGGCGACATCACTCTGCAACATATACAGTTCTCCACGCAATCATCACGAAGACACGAGCACTATCAGTCAGTTATTGCTAGTGGTACTCGTCAGTGACTCCCTCGCCATGGCCATGATCTCGAGTATTATGCTCTAAGCGAGCCGTCTTTCTATGACACCAGGGCTCCTTATTCGACACACTTGTTTCGCATATCCATCGACTCACATATCCCCGTCCTTCTCGACGATCCGACTTACAACATGGACGACCCCGACCTGTCGTGGCCGGCCTGGAAGTTTGGCTTCAAGAGGGACGATTTATTCACGACATTACACGACCAATATAACACCATTACCTACACCCTCCAAGACCCCGAGGCCTTTCACCACGACGTCTACGAAATCTCCCAGCATGCGGACACGACCGAAGAGTTCCATCGCTTCATGGCGGCTCGGCAGCGGCAGCGGATCACCGAACTCGAGGAGTCTCTTGAATCGCTCGCTGTAGAGATCATTGCCAACCCGAAGTTGATAGGTTCTGACCAGTGGCAGCACGCCCTCCAGCTCTTTCGGACCAAGTCCTACGATTCTATTGTCAGATATTTTGCAAGCTACCTCCCCGACGATTACCTCGACCGCCATGGACCCGGTTCTGTGGCGTCTACGTCATCGTCGTTCTCCGAGACCGATTCCATTCACACCATTAGCACCAAGGCCAGCAGCGCCGCCGATGCACCCTACTTTGTCGACGACGACGATTTCTTTCCTCACGGCTCCCTTATGGCGGAGCCTTGCGCAATGAATGCGCCAGATATGCCTCTTTCACCCGAATCCGAGGGTTCTCCAGCGGAATCTGCTGATTCACCAACATTCACTTCAACCAACCCACCCTCGCGATCCATGTCTTTTTCCGGCTCGGACTCTGGCCGACTAAGTGCTCGCTTCATCAGACGGTCTTTGATTCGCGACGATGACGACACATCTCAATCCGACGACTGCGATACCACAGTCACATCTGTCTGTGATTCTGCAGAGACTCGATCTTCTTTCGACCCCACGGATGTCGCTGACGACAAGGAAGAACTACCTGTACACATTGTAGCAGACGGTGATGAGGACGACGATGAGTTTCCTACCGCCCAGTTTCCCGAAGACGATTTCTGCACTTTAGACTCATTCGATACCCCATCCTCTTTCAACAATACCAACTATGATACCCTTGAATCCGACACCCCGACCCCCAGGCAAGTCCCTAAATCATCAAGTTATCTCGACTACAAAACCTCTACACCACGACAATTATCCCCATCACATCAACGCCCATCATATCGCCGGTCCCCATCACCAAGATCATTACTTGGTCGGCGACGAGAGGGGAGCCCTTCCCACGATGTTCGGAGGAGTCCGGAGGAGGCGCTTTGCAAAATACAAAAGCAACCGCTGGGAGAATCTATTAGGAGGAGACCCAAGAGCAGTAGGAGGTGGGGGGCTTGACTCGAGGAGGCAAGCGAGCGGCGCCGTGCGCTGTACTTGTATATATACCATGATGTTGATTGTACATATCTGTCGTATGACACTAATGATTTCAAAACGAAAAAAGTCACAGTCTCTCGCCCGTATGCGGTGATGTCATCAACCATGACCCCTGTGGTGCGCTACTGCTATTAATATCAGTGTTAGCATCGTCTGGTAAGTTTCTATGATGGCTTTAATATTCGTTTGTTTCAAATTTCTTTGCTTTTTGCTTGGGTCGAATGAGCGCAGCTCATCACGGATCTCGGAACCTGTGATCACAGACATCACTTGCGCAAGGGGGTCACATGGAAATCCAGGAACCAGGAGCCCTCTCTATTCGCGGGTGAATGACGTCACGACCCCTTGCATAATTGTCTAAATTCTTCTTTATTCTGCGAATGGTTTCTTTGTTTTCTTAATCGCCCGCCTTATTTGGTTAATGGGCGTTTGTTTTAATCGGTGGTGTTTGGAAGTGAGGCTGGAAATGAGCTAACTGCGTATGTACGACAACGTGCCCCCCCTGACTTGGTGCCCATCCCATGTCAGCCCTATGGTACCTTAGATGGGATGCCTCTGGAGTTTTGACTATAGATGGCTGGCTACTAGTATTTCCTCCTTCTTAATAAGAGGTGCATTTCTTTTAGGTAAGTTGTGTTTGATTAAATGTTTTACATAAACGGATGATACCCTTAGGACGATATAGTAATACACAAGACATCATGCTTTACAAATCATCTGCTCAACTATCCTTCCAAGGCAAAATAACAGTAAAAATGGCATGTGATCGCTACACTTTCTTCTCTCTAAATCAGACGAGGAGTAAGGTATGGCAGCTCCTTGATGTGCTCGCTCCAAATCGCCAGCGGATCCTTCTTCTCGCCCGCCTTGCCCTTGTCCACGCCGTACAGATACGGTTTCTCATTCGCGTAACACGCGGTTTCCTGCTCATCAGGTAGTTCTCCGTGCAGGATGAAGTTCTTCGCAATGGCATCCGTGCAGTCGGACTTGTCTCGCGATGAGTGGCCATAGCCGTGGTGCGCAATCAGGCGAGCGTTGGTACCCATTTCATTGAGCAGTCGTCGGCCGTTTCGGAGCGGCGTGGCAGGATCATATGTTTCCGCGATGAGGAGGACGGGGTTCTTGAGTGTTACGTTCAAGTCGCCGCGGTATACTTCGGCTGGGGTGGGCCAGTACTCTGTGAAGCGCTGACATGGGAAAACAGAGAAGAAGCGAGAGTTACCCGAGATCCAGGATTTGGCAGTCATGTTCGCCCATAGAGATTCCCACCAGTCGAGGCCGTCCTCGGGCAGTGCGGCGTCATATCCATCCGAGCAGATAACCAAAAAGGTCAGCTCGTCAGTTGAAGGTCTCTTGTTGGGAATGGCTGGCAGGGTAGGATCGTATTCCCATGCTGAATGTTCGAGCATGGCGGAGGCAAGGGTGGCATTTCCAGCTTCCAACTCGTAGAGGAGGGATGCTAAAGCGGGCCATGAGAATGCATTATAGAGCGAGCTATAAATGGCACCCACCAAGGCAGAGTACGTGATGATGGATGGTCCGCTGAAGGATGTATATCCTACCACAGGTCGCGTAATGAGAGAAGTAACGAGGGTCTCCATACGAGATTCTAGACTCTCTAGAGTGACAGCTTTGCCATCAACTGGCTTCGCCAGATCACAATGCTCGGGCCCCGCGTTGATGCACTCCCCAAGGAAGCCATCATGCCATGCATCAGTGGCATTGTCCAGAGCAGTAAAGCCAAAACCACCCAAAAGCCTGTGGTCTTTGACATACTCAGTGCCGTCCAGAATCATCCTGCCAACGCTCGACGGAAACATGTTTGCATACGTCTGCCCAATGCCCGTGCCATAGGAGATCATATGTGCCGTGAGTTCATCCTCTCCGAGAGCCTTGCGAATCTCTTCCAAATCGCGTGCAACAAAGGCCGTGCTGACGAACCGAGGCAGATCACCATGCGTCTTATAGCAGGCATTGAAGATTGCCTGGTTCATGGCATCGGCAACCTCGAGCTGAGCTCTTGGCGAACCGAGAACCTCGCGGTACTGTCCAGAAAGCAGTGACCAGTGATCTCTATCGGCGTCAAATGGGAAGCAAGATAGGGCGGGAAGAGTCGTGTTGACACCTCGGGGATCCCATCCTAGCACGTCGAATGCGCCACCGCTGAGACGCTCAGTGAAGATTTCAGCGGATCGCCAGACTAGAGACGTTCCGCTGCCACCGGGACCGCCAGGCTCGACAACAATGGTTCGCTCGCTCTTGTGGCCAGTGGTTGGCTTGGAGCGGCCATGAACAGGGGCGAGTCCAGAAACCTGATACTTTGTCACGGCAAGTCGAGAAATGCGGTGATCGGAAGCATTGGTGTAATCGAGCGGGACATCGAGCCATCCGCACAAGTAGATGCCGCGTCCAGCGTAAGGGTCGTGCTTTGAAATGGCATTCGCGTCTTCGTCCGTCTTATTGCCCCAGCTCCAGTGGTTGGGATTTGGGTCAAAGAGCTTCGACCAGCTCTTCACCGGACGGTTGTCGTCAAGAGCAGGAGGAAGCGTCTCACTTGTGCATGGAAGGAAATGGAAAGGATCATCTGGCTTGGGGAATTTTCCATAGGGAGAGGCTCTCTTGTGGCCATGGCCGTGGTGGTGATGGCGGTGGTCGTGGTCATGGTCAGGGTGATGAGGAAGATGGGGCTTTGAATGAAGGCGGTAGAGTCCCGCGAACAAGACGAGACCAGCAACGCAGGCCGCCCTGAGATGCCAGGACCTGCGTTTTCTGGTTTGTGGTGCAGAAGCACCCGCCGGCAAAGCTGTGATTTCCACCTTTTCCATCTTGTCTATCCTCCTTGATCGGAGTTTGACAAAGGTGAGAGCGAGGAGCTTGGGATGAGCTATGAAGCTCACGCCATTTTATGCTAACAAAGGTACCCGGAGACGCGCACGCAAGTGACCGGGGGCTTTTGCTAGTGGCCGATACGGCGTACCGAGGACGGGATGAATGAGGGGCAGATTAAGACGGTACACGCGAGATTCACTCAGGGATCCTGCTGGATAGCATGAACACCATGTCTCAAAGTGCCTTGATGAGAAATATATTATTGTAAGAGCGTGAGCTTAGCAGTATTGCACTTGTTGAACACGCAAGGCCCGCACTGTACAGATACGGTGCCTGTATAAAGCAGATTGTGCTGGTGGCTCCTTTGCGCATTGGCGTTGTCATCACCAGCGACATCGTGGTGCCGTCAAAACCTTGGCTCTTAATCTGTTGAAAAGAAGTACTTCTATATGTTGCTTCTCGTTGGTATCGTCTAAACAGCTGTAATTCTAAGCTTCGGAATTAGTACCCCGAATCCTTCGTCGAGATGGACTTGTTGTTCTAGCACAGTGCATATGAGTTGCACAGTGTACATGCATCATGGAAGGGCGCCCTCTCTAGAAGGGGGGTTTGTATCTCTCATCGGGATATAAGGTAGACTACCTATAAGTTAACAACCAACCTCGCATCTGTACCTTTCAACATCAAGTCTCTTCCAATCTTCCTGGTGCCATTGTTAGGATTGTCTAAATATCTTCCTAATTGCCCTGGCGGTACACGGCAAACCCGAGAGGCGTTTCCATCTTCACGCCTTTACCCCACTCAGCCAGCCATGTTGGTGAATAGCAAGGTCGTTTCGTCCAACTACGGCGACTGGGGATCGCCCATCTCGGCTGATTTTGTGGTTTCCAAAGTCAGGTCTCTGGCGGCTCCTCGTGTTTGTGTAAGTAGAGTTTCTATGTCAATGCTATGCTTCTACTACTGGATATGAATACTATATACATCTATCACGTCTACCAAAAGCTAACCATATGCTTCGATAGCCACGCACTGGACGGGCTTATTTTACAGAGACCAATGGAGCGCGAAGAGCCATTGTGCAAGTTGCCCAGGATGGCAGCCTGAATGAAGTTCTTCCTCCAGACGTGAGCTGCCAGAATACCGTCTATGAATACGGCGCCAGTTTGTACGATGTCCTCCCAGATGGGCGGCTCATCTTCTCGGACCAAGACAACGCGGTGAGGATCTTGGAACCAGACGCCAAATATTCCTCCGTGCTGCTCAAATCTCCCGTATTACGATACTCTAGCTTTAGTGCAAACACAAAAAATCCATGGGTGCTGGCAATTGAGGAAGACCACACCGAAGACAGCCCGGCCACGGTCAGAAACTATCTCGTTGCAATCAACATTCTGACTGCCCAAGTCGAGAGAATTGCCTCAGGCGCAGACTTTTATTGGATGCCACAGTTCAATGCAGAAGGCGACAAGATTGCATGGCTCGAGTGGGACCACCCGAATCTCCTTTTCGACGCCTGTAAACTATATACTGCTGACTTTTACTTGGCTGGCACTATCCGGGGCGAACGACTTGTTGCTGGTGGAAAGGGCGAGAGCGTCACCGAGCCACGATGGGGTGTTGATGGCAATACTCTGTTCTTTGCTCAGGAAACCGGTGGCTATCGTCAGCTATTTAAACTGGAGCCGACTATTTACGAAAAAACAGAGACTGGGCCACAGAAGATTGAGCTTAAGGGCTTGGAAACGTCTGAGCTAGGAGAAGTCCTGTTACTTGAGGGAAGGTGAGCTTTTGAAATCAACGACTCTATTTGTTTGGAGAAGACGGTAAAGTCTAACGTGGATGTAGCCGTACTTTCGTCCCCGTCACGGAAAGATTCCTGGTTGCGGTCGTCACGTCAAACGGCACGGCACGGCTCGTAACCATAGATCTAAAAGACAATTCGTGGAAGGAGGCTGCTGACGGAGACCAACTCTGCGAGATCACATGGGACGCCGTCGCTCGATTAGATGACTCTCATGTTCTTGTAGTGGGCAGCGGAACCGATGTTCCTCAGGCGGTACACAAGATAAATGTTCACCAACCCGAACATAACGAAATCCTGCGCCTCTCTATTGATGAACAGTTTCCAAAAGGGCTCATTGCAAAGCCCCATACTGTCTGCTTCGCCTCCAAAGGATTTCCAAACCATACCATCCATGGGTTCTTGTGGGAACCGACGAATGATAAGTATAAGCCGGACGTGAGCGTCCCATTTCCTCTCATCATCTATGCCCACGGTGGTCCGACTGGTCATAAGGGTCCCGGGCTCTCATACAGAATTCAATACTTTACATCTCGGGGATACGGCTTCTTCGCCCTGAATTACGCTGGATCTACAGGATATAGTCGTGAATACAGGAATTCTCTATGGGGTAATTGGGGTCATATCGATGCTGCGGATGCTGATGCTGCCGCCAAGTATTTTGGCCAGATTGGCTCCGTTGGAAAGATTGGCATCACAGGCCCCAGCGCTGGTGGCTACAACACTCTGCAGTGCTTGACTCGCTTCCCTGACACCTTTACTGGAGGCGTTTGCGCGTCTGGCATCTCGGACCTGAAGAAGTTTGATGAGAAAACCCACAAGCTCGAGTCGCGTTACGCTGCGAAGCTCCTCGGGCTGACAAAGCTTATGAGTGACGAGGAGAAGGACGAGATCATGAAGGAACGCAGTGCGCTATATCACGTTGATAAGATCAAGGCTCCTCTGCTACTGGTCCATGGTCAAGAAGATACAGTTGTGCCTCTTGAACAGGCGCGGTTGATTGCGGCGTCGCTTGAAAAGAAAGGTGAAGAAGTTAAGCTTGTGGAATTTCCAGGTGATGGACACATGCTTGGGCAGCCGGAGAGTGCAAAAGGATGGCTGGTCGAGGAAGAGAAGTGGTGGAGGAAGACGCTTTTATAAAGTGTACCTATTAGCATCTAGTAAATAAAATTAATCGTATTTGAGTAGAAAAAGAAGATTGAAGTTAGAGCTAGTTCGCATGAATAGGTCGACAAATGATATTAGTTGCTAGATCTGCTGATGACACATTCCACCCAGATTGAGCACAAAGCCTCGTCGGTGCTGTCAAGGCTGCATCAAATTCACCACCATTCACATGTAGTCCCTTGTTTTCTCAACACACAGCTCCCAAAACTCCTGTGCCTTTCCTGAACCTCCTTCCTCAGTGGGCTTTGATGCATTGACCAAATCAGCTCTTACGCCTGTCGAAATCCGACCCCAGGGGATAATGTAAGATCCATTATTCTCTAGACTGATATCCGGGGAGACTCCAGCGTACAACTCGGTCAGGGCTCCGAACCGGGGCTTATGAAGCAGCGGGTAGGCCATATATTTGAGATGGAGCGCATTCTTCAAAAGATTCGTGTTAAGAGCGCCTGGATTCAAGGACACGCTCACGATAGACGATGATGCTACCCTCCGCGCAAGCTCTGTGGCGAGGAAATAGTTTCCAGTCTTGGAGTTGGTATAGCTGCGGTTTCGATCCTTGGGAGGTGTGCGGAGTTCATCAATGATGATGCCGTCAGTTGGGGCTGAAAGCTCCATGACTTGGCTGCTTGTCCACACCACGCGAACTGAGCCTTTGGGAGTTGCCTCGTCTGCGGCTGTTGCTTCGAGCAGTGGTAGGAGCAGCTGTGTGAAGGCGAATGGCCCCAGACAATTTGTGGCGAACTGCAGCTCGATGCCCTGAGCTGAGACGCTGCCAGCTGGCGGTTGAGAGACACCAGCGTTGTTCCAGAGCACATGAAGCTTGGATTCTTTTGCCTTGAACTCGTCTGCTGAAGCTTTGATGCTGCTCAAGTCGTCCAGCTTCAGTAAAAGGAATTCAAGGCTGCCATTGGAGGAGCCGGAAGCTTTGATGTCTTCGATAGCTTTGCGGGTCTTCTCTTCATCGCGGGCGGCAATGTAAACTTTTGCGTTCTTTTGATATAGTATCTTGGCAAGCTCAAACCCGATACCAGAGGAGCCACCGGTGACGATGACCACCTTGCCGTCTAGAGAGCCTACATTGGCCTCTGTGAATGTCGGCTTTGGTGGGAAAAACTGTGACCACTGGTTTCCCATGGCGACGCTGCGATGAGCCCGAAACAGAGGCAAATATCAGGTAGAATAGAGGTTTGCAGGAATTGTCCTTAATCTGCTATGCGCAATGGATTTGGCAAAGAATTGCCTCGTAATCTCCCAGTTGAAGGAAGGAATATGTAGGCAGCGAGCCTTGGAGATTTGCCCCCTAATCAGCGACCAACAACACTTCTTTTATAGCCGACACAGCAAGGATGCTCGTGTGTTGGACAGGACAGCGAATGAGGGGAATGCAGCACGAGTCCGTTTAAATGCATAAGGTCGACACCTGTGCATTCCACTGGAGACGAAGAGAAGCCGTGTTTCATAGCCTGGTGACATGATGTGATGCCGTGCAAACGAGACAGATTGGTACCTCAGGATCTCAAACAAAGAGGTACATGCAGGGAGCAGTTCATGTGATGGAAGGCGGTGGTGCTACTCTGTCCGTGTACCCACGTTGCGCCAAGGCTGTATCTGGTACCTGGGATTTGGGACGTCCAGGCTGCCACTACCCTTGTGTGTTGCATGTACTCCATACGAAATCCTCTATGCATGCTACCTCGTAGCTACTTAATTGTAGTATCGTTCGGTTACGGTTACCAATCAATCTCAACATCGGTGTATTATTGCGCCTTTCCCTTTGTCTCTATCTCTATCTCAACCTCCAGGTGTGAATCCAACCGCAATGCTGCACTACCACCCTCGTCTTACCCGCTATACAACCACGCTGCATATGACTCGCCCGGCCTAAAATTCATGGTATCGGGGGCAGTAAATGCTCCAAACGAGATTGCCGCTGCAACTGTACATGACAGCCTCGATGTACGCCCGAAGATCCCTGGAGAGCGCCAAGTTCCTCTTTGTCTCATCGACGTTGCGGCAGAAGATGGTGGCATATCGCTGGATCTCTTCTGCGCAGATGGCTTTGGCTTCATCCTCGCTCACTTGCTGCTCGTTCATAATCACCCAGATGGCGTTGAAGACATAGTCCTGGCCTGCTTTCTCGGCCGCTTGTCTCTCTTTCTCCCACGAGTATAAATCATTGGTGAGTCCCAAGACAGCGTATCCGGGGCGGGCCAATTCCATGCAGAGCTCGTACTCTTCGTCCGGAATAGTGAGGGCCATGCCAAACGTCAATGTGCCGAACCAGATCCTCGACAGTACGTTAGCACTTGTGTAGCCAAAGATGCCTTTGGGACTGATAAAACTTACAGCTCGCCAGCATCAATCACCCTTGCCGGCACGTACTCTGCCAATGTCCGGAATGGCGATTCTCTTGTCTGAGATGCCAACTGGACAAACCTGGCCCAGGCTTTCATAGACGTGATAGCCCGTTGAGGGTCAATCGCAATCATCTCTTTCAATATTTGTGCCTGTATTCGCTTTTCGGGACGCGATTCGCTGTCCGTCTTGCTGTCTAAAACGCCCTTTCTGAACGTCTCGAGCATCCCTGGCGACGTGGCTGAGACATTCTCGAGATCCAGAGTTTCCATCTCGTCTTAACAAGAAGTTAGATCATCAAGGGTCTGTGGAACCGTGTATGGATAGGGACCTACCATCATAGATGAACGCATATTCGTTTGCATACGAGATGATCTCAAGCCTCTCTGGCAGACATTCTGGAACAGTTACCTGCATGAAGCTGAACCGCTGGCCCAGCCCGCCTTTGTAGTCGGCGAGAGGTTTTACGTGAGTAGACCAATCGATTTGGGCTCGACGTGCTCCACGGATCTCCTTCATAGGCTCCTTATGCCCACGAAGAGCGATGCCGTTGGCTAACCCATGTGTCTCATAGACACTTGGGTCGATGATCTCTGAGTAACGATACTCCATGGTTCCGTTTCGTACAATCTAGTCTGCAGAGCTGTGCACCGGCAGTTCAAAGTGATGTGATCTGATGGTACTCTATGTGCCAAGCTCGAACGCCAGATGAAAATCAGCGACATTTTATCCTCGGCAAGTAAGTAGCCCTGGGCTTCGTTGGAAACTACTAGCCGCCGGACCACGGGATAAGCCCATTACGCATTACCGGCTTCGTCTTGTTGAATGATGACTTCCTTAATGTTACACTGCAAGTGACGCCGAGATTCCTCGATATCTGGCCCATAAATAGACGACGGCGCAAAACTACCAATTACAGAAAGTCACGGTAGTCCGGCACTTACATTTACTGCCATCATCCTGGACCGGCACAGCCTGCACTTAGCTGTACCAGATTAGCCACCGACTTCACGGGATTGCGCACTGATACTTATCCACATGCATCACAGGATGCAGGCTATTATTGCATACAATGCAACACCCCACCCCCATCTATCCCGTACTAACCAACAAGCCGTTGCTTCTGACCCCGATTCTGCAGGACCTAGGTACGCACATTACCCACAAAAGATTGGACGGAGGATCAATCCTTCGGGGAAGGCTGAAGGAGCTCTTATGCCAGTACGTGAAGATTCATCTGAGTATCAGCATACGGGTAAGATTACTTTGAACGGGCTAATTAAGGGCCCGATGTGACACGTAGCTGGGACGGCGCCACAATATCAAGAGAATTATACATTCGCCTCTTATACTATGTGCTGCTGGAATGTAACAATATGCACGCGTTATTTTTCCATTGAGAATACTGGCATCTCTTCAAGCCCATTAGCACAGTCTCTCTCTCTCTCTCTCTCTCACACACACACATACACTTCTCCCAAGAGCATTGCTTCTCAAACAATTCGTCCATCATGGAGGCGCTGTTATCACAGCCCATTGCGACGACTGCCCTTGTGGCTACAGTTTTATTCTCTGCCATCTACAATGTATATCTCGTGATATATCGTCTGTGGTTTTCGCCTCTGGCCAAATTCCCAGGTCCTAAATTTGCTGCGGCCTCCTTCTGGTATGAATTCTACTATGACTACTGGCTGGATGGCAAATACCTATTTGAAGTCGAGAAAATGCATAAAAAATATGGTAAGTGCAATAGCTCCCATCTCATTTATACTGGTGCTAATTTCCCTTTGCTTCTTTCTCGGGTCAAAGGCCCCATTGTTCGAGTGAATCCAGATGAGCTATCAATTCACGATCCAGAGTTTTACAATGAGATATATGTCACAGAGAGCAAACGGCGAACTAATAGCTATGATGTGTTTTGCAAAGGCATCGACTTTGACGGTGAGATTGATACGCCAACTTTTGAGAATTTCTGCTAATTCTTCCGTTGTAGGCTCTCATCTGCTCACAGCAGATCACGATCTGCACAGAAAGAGGAGAAAGCCAATGGAAGGCTTCTTTTCGCGGAAAGGAATTACCCAGTTACAGCCAATGCTTGCAGAAGTTGCTCTGCACCTCGAGTCTCGTTTCAGAGAGCTGGAAGGTAAAAATGCAGTGATTCGACTGGACCATGCTTTTTCAGCCTTTTCAGGTGATATTATTGGAAGAATATGCCTTGGTACTGGCGATAGAGGCTCTCACGGCGATCGGTTTCTGGATACTCCCGACTTTGCTTCTGATTGGTATGCTTCTACCAATTTTGGGTGAGATTCGTGCTAATTGTGTCTACCAAATGTTAGGTATGATATTATTCACGCCATTGTGAGATCTATCCCGCTGTTTACGGGATTCCCTCAAATCATTCAGTAAGTGCGATTTCTGGCGTGGTATGACTCAAAACTAATATGATGATAGAGTTTTAAGTCTCCTTCCGGAGAGTCTATTGCTTTGGGTCTACCCAAAAGGGCAAATGTTTAACATATTCCGACAAGTTAGTCCGCAGACATCTCATTGACAGAAACACTTACATTCTGACACGAGTCTTTAGCGAGCATTGCAGCAAATACGGCTTGCAAACAGTGAGCAATCCAAAGGCGAGGATAGTGGAATCTCTATTTTCCGGCACATTGCGAATAGCGATATGCCAGAGGAAGAGAGAACCGAAGAACGACTGGCCAAGGAAGCCCAGGTCCTTCTTGGAGGCGGTACAGCGAGTACCGCTCGCACTATTGGCTTTGCCTCCTTCTACATTCTCTCTAGGCCTGAGTTGAGAAGCAAGCTTGAAGCTGAGCTGAAGGGACCGATGGCCAACTGGCCCGAGCAAGTTCCAACCTGGGCAGAACTGGAGCAGCTGCCGCTATTGCAAGGAATCATCAAGGAATCCCTGAGGTATGAACATGAAAAAGCCAACGAGAAGACGATTCTAACCACATGTGCGTATATAGACTCAGCTATGGCGTCATGCATCGCTTGCCAAGAGTGTTTCCCGACCAGGCTATCCAGTACAAGGACTTTGTGATACCTCCAGGGGTAAGACAACCCGAACATTTTATCCGCCTATTTCTGTATCTAATGGTGTACTGCAGATCCCCGTGGGCATGTCTGCATACTTCATGCACTCAGACCCTGAGGTATATCCAAATCCGGGAGAGTTTATACCCGAACGATGGGTTCATGATGTGAAACCTGCCATGCATCGGTCGTATGTGCCCTTTTGCCGTGGGTCAAGAAATTGCCTGGGAATGAAGTAAGTTTCTCCCGTTCCCCGGTGTCCGATATGTCGTGGTATAAGGAAACTAATCCGTGTTATTATCGCTCAAGTCTGGCTATGGCGGAGATGAGTCTTATTTTGGCAGTTCTCTATCGCTCCAATGGGCCAAAATTAGAGCTATACGAGACGGACGAGAGTGATGTGAAGCAAGCGCATGACTTCTTGATTCCCCTTCCAAAGCTTAGCACGAAGGGCGTGCGTGCCTTGATTCGTTAGTGCAAGGGGGACTCTGTAGTATTCTGGAGAATGAAGTGATTTTCGGGACAGAGACGGGGTATCATAGATGGAACCCTGATGAACAATGATGCAATTCCACTATACCAAAGGGTATGACTATCTTAAACGAGCAGATTTAACCGTTCGTCTTGCTCATCTCAAGTTGGGGCCGGGGATGTGCAGTTTGGATAAGATGAGCTACATATTCATCAAGGCAGATGAGTGGACGGAAAAACTGCCGACGGGGAAGACATTCAAGACTTTCTATCGTCTTCAGATGCCGAGATAAGAGATCACGTCAAGACAGCGATGTGTTTTGACCAAGTGTTGCCTGTTTGGGATCGAAGGACCGGGGTGGTGTTGGATTTTGGGGGCCGAAAGCAACTTCCGAGGTTACAACAACGTCTTACGCACGGACAGTGATATTACGCGCTCCAGGGATTATATCTGTCGACATGCCGCATGATATCCCGCGATATTGAACATAGCCTATGCAAGTTCTGCAAGCGAGGGTGCATAGCCATACTCCAGGAAGCAACGGCATGTCCAGGAGGAGTCTTGAAGGCAAAAGGCCCCCAAAGGGCAGATTGCAGTGCAACGCTGTGCTGAGAGGCGAAACGGCTCGCCACAGTATTCTAGCGCTTAGATGCCCGTTTCTCGGTGGGAACATTAAACACGGCTCATAAGAGAACAGGCGACGGAACGAACCCGCAATGGCCAGGCAAAATGCAAAGGTCCACACGATGCGACGCCAGGGTGGCATGCTTACGGACGCCGAGAAAGGAAATCGCCTATGGATATGTTGTAGAAAGTTGACTTTATGCATGTATTGCCACGGGGATTATTACTCCATAGCCGCTGCTACATGGGGAGTGTTCAAGCATGGGCTTTTGATGGGGTATGTTCACGTTTACGCAGTCTCATCCAACCATTTACTGAATACATGCAGAGTTTCGGCGTGCAACCACCAACGCATGTCATCACGATTCACGTGGGTGGCACAAGGCATGTTCATTTGTTCTCTTTATCCAATGTTGTGACTGTGTCCCCTTGTCAACTTCGGGAGGGACAAATGCAGCAATCTACGCGACCGAGGCCGTGCTGTCCCTGAGCCTTGCCCGCACCTCAATCGGCTTCTTTTCCACAAGCAGGAATGTCCTCAGATCCTCCCACCGCATCTTGCGATCCTCCACCACCTCAAAGTCGAAGACCCAGATCAGCTTGGAAAGGATCAGCCGCAGCTCCGCCCACGCCAGGTGCAGCCCCAGGCAGGCCCTTGGCCCGTCGCTAAACGGCTGGACAACCTGGAGGCGATCATGGAAGAAGGGCGACTCCTGGTCTGTGCGGCTGTCAGAGAGCCAGCGCTCCGGAATGAATGATGTGGCCGAGTGGAAGTAGGCCGGGTCACGGTTCATCGTGTATGCTTGTATCGAGACGGGAGTCTGGGCCACCCCCCAATGTTACAGTCAGTTAGCCAAGGATACGATACAACGGTACGCAAAGGTGAGTGAGGGATTCGAAAAGAAAGAAAAAGATAGGCGGGCTTTTGCACATACCCCTCCCGGAAGCCATGTTCCGCATACTGTATCGCCTCCCTCTGGAACCCGCCGCGGGAGAATCCACGGGACGGGCGGGCAGAGCCTGAGTCCCTCGTTTAGGACTGCATTGAGGTATGGTAGCTTGCGCAGTGCGTCGAGGTCGATGTCACTCTCCTGCTGAAAGGTGCCGCGGATTTCTCTCACTAGAGTCTCCAGCTTATCTGGGTTATTGACCAGGTAGTTGAGGGTGCCGCTCAGGGCTGTCGCCGTTGTCTCACTTCCTGCGGTCGTCAGCACCATGAACGTAGTGTGGACGGTACCCTCTGGTAGTTCGCGGCGCTCTGTGCCTCGTATCACATGAGACATGATGTCAGGTCGCTCAAGCTCGAAGTTGAGACGCCTGTCAACCTTGTCCACGATCTGCTGGTAGTGGTCCCGTTGCATCTTCCTCAGAGACGGAGGAATACACATCATAAGAAGACGCTCAACGATTGGGTAAAATCGTGCAGCCGCGACATAGGATGCCGCCTTGACACTATTGAACAGCAGAGCAATCCAAGGGTGGTACTTGGAATCCTGAAGACAGTTGAAGGACTCTCCAAATCCAAGGTCTCCGAATATGTCAAACGCGGTGAAGTTGAACCAGGGCACCATGTCAATGACTGCACCACTTTCTGGTGTCTCATTCACTCGCTCACGTATTCGTTCCACTAAGAGATTGACATAAAAGTGCAAAATGTGCTCTTGCTCCTTCAAGGCCCGAGGCGTGAATCCAGGAGCAAGAAGACCACGAATGCGCGCATGATGCTTTGGGTCGATGGCGCTGAGTAGAGAGTCTGCCATCCCCGGCTGCGTTTTCCACCAGACGAGGTCCTTTAGAAATTGAGGGTGATCTTTACGAAGCTGGAATATGTCCTTGTAGGCGTCTTCATGGGCAAAAGTGACTTCGTCTGGCGCAATACGAATGATGGGGCCATATTGGCGATGCAGGCGCTCGAAGTCATGGACAATTGTTCCCCTGAGGAGCGACCAGATAAACGGCAATCGAGACGCCCTCCATGCAACTGGACCCGGGATTTTAGACAAAGGATGAAAATACAGATTATAAACAATTCGAAGCACGTTATACTGGGATATCGTCAGCCTGTGATCCGAATTCTGTTTATTTGCTCTCATACAGTTGTGAGCGTGAGGGCGGTGGTGCTCAGCCACTCCGAGGCCGTGACGGGCCATCCCCAGGCGGCTACCATGACACAGAATGAAGATTCGGGCCTATGTGGAAGAGGCCGTTTATGAAAGGAATGATGATTTATTTAGAACTGAATGAAGACGGGCTTTTTGAATGATCCTGCTCGGCTTCTACAAGATTAGATTCACAGGCTCTTCTGCCACGCGTTGGTCCTTGGCAAAGCCACCCCGACGCAAACATTCCTTGCGCAAATGCAACTTCGGCCATGCTCATCCCGTGTCTTACCAGTCCAACCAACAGAAGTTGGGGGAAGACCCAATTTACGGCGAGATCCTGGTTCTCCAATTGGCAGCCTCGTGGGGGTTGCACCCAACCAAAAGGATTCGCCAGTGTGCCACTCCTCATCTGTTCTTCTGCAACACAAGTGGCGGGTGTAGACGGAGGTAGACGGAGGATGTGCGTCTGTGTACTTGTATTTTGTATGCAGTGTGTGCATAAGATATCAAGGTGATGATTCAATCAGGCAGGCGCTCACATAACATGTCGCAGGATTTGTCTTCCCGTCCTCCATTTAGTCTAGCATGTGTTTTTCAGCCCGGCGATGCTCGGCACATTTCCCATCGGATGGCGTGCGTTATAATAGAGATTATTTCGCATGGCTTTTTCTGGGTTCCCCGGACCATGCGTTTTGACACATACTGACTGACGATCTGCTGCTGCCCGGCCTCTGCAGATTTCTGCTTCCACTCATTTGATACTACATATTTCATCGAACAAAAAAAAAACGTGAGCTTTACCGGGAGGGTTCAGGACTCAATCATGGCTTCGCAATGGCTTGGATCGATTCCTCCTCCTCCGGGAGTCGAGCCGAATTTCATTGACCCATATGATCATATGACGGAGAATATTGCGCTGCATACGGTGTTACTGACGCTGACCACGCTGGCCGTGGGTATGCGACTTTACACGCGCTTAAGGATCACAAAGGCCAAACTTGGGGTGGACGACTGTAAGTTTGGCTGCCGTATTGTACCTCATCGAAAGACTAACGGGTAATAAACAGACTTCTGTATCATTTCATATGTGAGAATTAAACAGAATCGCGATGTTCTCGATCAGTACTTACTAACATGGGCAGTTTATGATTATCGCCTTTTCGGGATTCATGTTGAAATGTAAGGAGACGCTCTTTCTTCGCTGTATGGGATTTGAATAAAATAACCATAGAAACAGGTTATACAAAGGGAATCGGTCGCCACATGTGGAATGTTCCCATCCAAGATGTCACAGAAATGCTAAAGGTAAATCTCAAAGCTTCACCACTGTTCCCGGCGACTTTTTTTAATTAACATCACTCATCTTTTCCAGTGGTTTTCCATCGGGTCCTTCATCTATTTACTCCTCGGAGGCTGCGTCAAACTTACCTTCCTCTTCTTCTACTACCGAATCTTCTCGGAAACGAACAAGATGCGCTACCTTGTCATACTCGGCATCGTGTTGGTCGTCGGCTTCAGTCTCAGCCTGTTCTTCGGAAATGTCTTTAGCTGCATCCCGGTGGAAAAAGCTTGGAACCCGATCGTCTCCGGCCACTGTTTGAACCCCGTGATTCTGCCTTATGTTTCTGGTATCTCGAGCTCCGTGTTGGATCTGTACACACTGGTTTTGCCTGTCCCTGTCCTTGTGGGCCTGAACATGGATCTTAAGCGAAAGGTGAAAGTCATTGCCGTCTTTAGCATTGGTCTACTGTACGTCAAAGCTCTTGTTCTGAGAATACTGGATTTGAGTGGCTAACGAAAGGATTTGTAGTGCCTGCGCCGCCAGCCTTATTCGCCTCGGAATGACGCCGATTCTCCACAGCAGTCCCGATGCTTCCTGGAATCTCTCCAAGATGTCTGTATGGGCGTAAGTTATCTCTATACAGCTGTGCCTTTACTCGAAGCTGGTCAAGGCTAACCATATACCACAGGACTGTCGAAGTCAACGTGGGCCTCATTTGCGCGTGTCTTATGCTTCTTCCCGCCTTCCTCAACCACGTCCTCCAAGGTCCAGTCCTGGATTCCATGTCTCGCTTGTTCTCCGGAGCTTTTGGTAAATTATCTGGGAGGAGGTCGCATGAGAGCAAGTCCCCTATTGGGAATCGCGATACTTGGGCGGCGTATGTTGAGCAGCGAGATTCCGACTCTCAGTTCAAGGGCCTCCACCACCATGAGGTTGCGCAAAACGAAGTCGCGCAAAAATAAGCCCTCCCCCCCCCCCCCCTTGCTGTGTACTATCAAAGTTTGGAAGAGATGAATATTCATTTCGGATTTACCTTTCTCCTCATGTCTCGAAAGACATGACTGCTTGAACAAGTGGTGTTGGTGACCGTTTATGATTGATTGCGGCGTGTGTCGATTCTCTCGAGAGAATTGGCATTACTCGCTCGCACACAATTGATCAGTTCTCTATCTCTTCCTTCGGATGCGCTAAAGATGTTGATGATAGCCTGTAGACGTTTGCTGGCCAGTAGCTCAGTCAATCATCATTCCTGCTTCTGCGTACTCTGCATTGACCATTTGCCATTCAAGTGTACAGTTCAAACATTTGATACAAGACGAGAGATACCACATGACTGGTTGGCCAGTATCAAGGTCTATTATGTGTTGTATGAGTACGGATGAGCTATATATGTATTTAGCATCAACACTTAGGCGTCACTTGCATTGGAGATACCAGGTCTCTGTTAAATAGATGCGAGAAGTCATACTCCTGCTTCCGCTAGATCTTGCCCTCACTGACCATAAAGTCGACCAGAGAAGAAATGTTTATAGCTATATTATACTCATCATCCACATTGTTGGTTCTAAGCTTTCCTCTTCCTGTACTTCTCTCACTGCGCGGTTTTAACAACGTATTCTTCCGCTTGTGTGAATGTGGCAACAGTCTCACTACATCAAGATGTTGCTGGCCACCGTTCCCATCAAGTCCATACAGCAGGCAACACACGCCAGCCCAAGTAATTTATACGAGATACTCACATTTATTAAAATAGCCATTTTATTTAAACCTTCGTGTGTCCAAATTCTCAACTCCTTTTGTTTCTCAACTGCTCCTTTTATTTGTTTAACATAACTTAAGTTTAGTCTGTTACAAACTGTAAGCGGATGCCACTTAATATACTTAGAAAATCTTGGAAAGCTATCAAGGAATCTGATGTGACATCTCTAAAAGACTTTAATATGCTTTCAAAGCAGGGAATCTCTCAGTGAATCCGATGCTAGTGACTCTCTCCATCACGGCTCAAGGAGGCTGTTGTAGTTGTTTAAAAAGAATAACTTGTAAACTTGGTAGATCTACTAGAGATAAGTAGATCTAGTATACATAGATAGATCTACTAAGGATAGATAGATCTAGTAGACATAAATAGATCTAGTAGACATAAATAGATCTAGTAGAAGTAGATAGATCTAGTAGAAGTAGATAGATCTAGTAGAGATAGATAGATCTAATAGGGATTAATAGGTTAAGTAGGGATAGATAGAAATTTGATCAATGATAGAAACGTGTCTATATATCTTTTTATAACACGGTACCTATGGAAAGAGATGCATAATTTTTGGCCACATGTCCTCGTTGTTGACAGGTTTGGCAAAGGAAATCTGCAACATGCTTCGTTTTACATTAGAAAGAACACTCATTGGTGTTGTGTCCTTGAACTTCACAGTTGCGACACACGCGGTCTGGACAAGTTGCGTTATGACCTGTTTGACCACAGCTCGTACGCTCGCACAAGACGTTCGCCATATGTTCATGTGTTGCAGTGCATTGGTCCAAGGTATGGTCGCCTTGGCAATTGATGCAACAGGTCTTCCAATCGATGATACCGTCTTTAGCACATAGAACGTAGAGTCGGGATAATTAAAAGGTGCGTTCAGCGACTTCGGGCTTCTCGTGGCCAACGAATGACCCACGATTCAGAAGGAAAATTGAGATTCCTCGCGCTCGAGTGGTCGCGAGGGTGATCCGGAAACTCTCTCCAGTGAATCCAGGATGCGAGACTGCCACAAAATCCACAAAGACAAAGTCAGCTTCACCCCCCTGCGCCTCGTCAAGGGTCTTGATTTTAATTCTATGGTAGACTTCTTTAGCGATTACGACTTTGTCCACCATACCCTTGAGTGATTTGGGTATTCAAGAGCCTGTGCCTTGTAGAAAGGTATGATCAAAACATCGCCAGGCTTAGACTCATTCTTTATACAAGATGTACTCACATTCACGGAGCTCCCATTTCCATCTAAATCTTCGTTCACCCAAGGTCTCAGCTCTTTTTTTATCTCGACTAGGCAATTCATTTTATACGCTTAAAATGTGTCCTCACTTCGGTCTGTTACGGACAACTTGATACTGTTTCTGGAGATTTCTGAAGAAAAAAAAAAGGAAAGTTATGAACAATTCTCTGTCACAGTATTATAGTATGGAGAGACTCGTGCAATCAATTCACCGGATCAAACTAGATAAATAGAAACCAGAACAATCCTCTGGGCCCAATCTTGACTACCTAGTATTAAGAGCTCCAGATGTACTGTCTACTAACTTTCTCGTGAAGCATGCATGCTGTCGAACAAATGTCCCGCAATGTCACCCACTACCACTCTGCCTGACTGAGTCGTCATTTTCCCCCTCACCATGATAATCGTAGAACTTCTGCAGGCCAGGGGTGGTTCACATCCTTGGATAATTCCCAAATGATGCTCACTGGTTTCCTCTCTTTTTCTTCCCATTAGTGAAGAGCTCGCAGTGGATCGTGGGATGCACACCACCGCAATCATCGCACTTAGGAGGAGCAGAGTTACAGCCTTCGCGCGAATGGCCCGGCTGTCTGCACCGAGTACAGTAGGGCGCTGTACATTCATTTGCTGAGTGGCCTATTTCGTAGCACCTTTTGCACTGGCGAGTCGGACAGTCTGCCTTCGTATGCCCCTCCTGGCCGCAAGTACGGCATGTCACATATTTGGTGAGAAGGGAGAATCTTTCATTGGGGCAAGCTTTGGAGAAGTGTCCGCGTCCTCTGCACTTGTGACACTCTTTGTTGCCATCGTTCCGACCGGACGGGGTAGTTGGGTATGAGTCCTGCTCGGCAAGACCGAGGACCACCGTAGTAAACGTATTGGCGAACATGATGTTGCCGTGGCCACTACGAAAAAGAACCTCGAATTTGATATGGCCATCGTTTTGAACATGAATTGTTTGTGCCCAGGCTTCCTTGATTTGAGACCACAGGTGCCTGCCTTCGTGTTTCTCGTGAAGTCTTTTTTTAACGCCCATCGGGATAGATACGTCGGCGAATGTGGCCAAGATGGTCATAGATATCATTTTGCCGGAAGCCTTCTAAGCTGCTGGGCAGAAGCGTCTCAATGCGTTCAAGGCGTCCTCATCATGCTTTTTTGCCGTCACCTCGATGATGTCTTTTGAAGAGATGCGAATCTGGCCAGCATAGGCATCATCAAAGCCAAGATTAGGAGTAAACAGTTTGACCAGAATCGAGGCCGAATGAGTGGCGTGCCGTGCATTGCAAATGTAACATCAAGCGAATCGGATGAGATGCAGCAGAATGTGTCGGCGTCTTTGGGGTCAGGAGTGCTGATTGGAACATCATTGATGTTCAAGTACACATGAACGGGGGAAGCCCAATGATTGGCATCACCACTGGTATTGTCAAAGAGCATTTGCCGTCCATCAAGGCGCTCCATTGTCTCCTCGGCCTGAAGTAAAATTAGTAAGAAGTTTCACAACACAGCAATGGGGTGATGGGAAAACAACGTACCTTGACGAAACCGCCGCCATCGTAGCCGGCCATCGCAGAGCCAGAGTGAGCCATGCTCTAGACGGAAGAGATGTCAGTAAACTAAGCAAGTGGATAGGAGAAATGGTCCGCCATAGTAATTCTGGGGAAGGGCTGTAATATCGGGGCTGTACTTACTGCAATGGCGTTGGGTGGGAAGGTGTGGGAATGGCAAAGTGGGCTGGGGCGAAAAGATGGCGGCCTATTTTCGTTTCCAACTGAATCTCCACTGTGCAGCGGATGAGGGCTGAGTGGGCCGTTAAATTCGCCTAGCTCGCTTATCTGGGGCTAGATCTTCAGGGCTAATCTCTAGCAGATCTGTTAGCCTTAGGTACAGTGGAAGCATCACTACCAGATCTGCACTTCATTCTATCTCTACCAGATCTCTCTATATGTCTTCATTTCGGATCTACTGCAACATGGCTGATTGACTACCTAGGATGTAGTGTTAGTAGGCTGCTGTGTATGAATGACTGCAGCGTGGTTGGGTTCACAGCATAAGTCACCGAACAGTTTGAGCTTTCAGTGATACAGGAAAACGTCCATCCAGGTCTCGTAAGGATTAATGCATGTACTTAGTTTTCCCCAAAGAAACAGATCCAACAGATACTTCATAGTCCTGGCTCTTGCGACGCAGTGGTGACTGGCCACTCTATTTCCCAATCGTTTTAAACCATTTCTGCCCACTTTCGACAACATTCTCGTTTTGTATGACATGTTCTTGAAAATTTCCTTCCAGGGCTTTTGCAAATGCAAGTATTTCATCTGCTTTTGCCATGCACTCATCGAACGTCTGAGTCGTCTCAACTAATGCTGCCGCCAAGTATTCCACCGCCCGACCGAATGGAGGCCCGCGAGAGTTACCACCAGAATGTGGGAAACGTCGGTGAAACAAGTATGTCTGTGTGTCGTCGTACATGGCGAGTTGAGACCTAGGGATGGATTCATTATGAAAATACCATGCAAGGTCATCCCAGAGAAGACAAATTAGTCCATTTGGAGCCCGAAGCCCAAACAAAGACACTATGTGATCGCATAGCAATGACATTTCCCATCGAAATCGTATCATATCGGCCGTAATCCATGGTACCAGTTCTTCATCATCAGGCAATCCCCTGGCAGCATTTTCGAGCACAGCATTTGTTAAGTGGTACCATCCGCGGTTCTCCTCGCCGGGGCATGTTTGGAGAAATAGACGGGCCATATCGACAACTCGATTTTGGTCTATGGCCTCTCCTAGTTCATCAATGAGCTCCTTTCCGCCCGTTCGTGTACTTTCGTTGTATTGAAAGGATGGATTCGAAGGATTGGGATCCATATCGAGCTTACGCTTGAGCGAGCCAGTGTATGGACAAACAGCTAAAGCACTCCATCGCTGCTCGAAGTGTTTCAATGGAATCCCCGACCTGCCAGTCCAAGAATGTTCCCACTCGTCTCCCTGTGCGCTGAAGGTGAACTCCTGTTCACGCCAAAGACGGTGCACTTTGTCTCTGCAGGTGTCGAGGATTGACTGGCAAAATGCGTTATATGTCAATGTTTGCTGTTGATTGGGATTTTTTGGTTGGAGGTCCGATGGTTCCTTATTTGCTGTGTCATTGTTTGTTGCTGCGCCGTCATCAACATGTTTAAGGAGCGGGCTTGCAGTGGACGTCAAGGTGTCAATAATCGAATGGGTAAACACTGATCCACAATAGCGACCAACAGAAAGGTTTTGCTGCCATGGATTTGATTTCCTCAAACCTGAAGAAAGTAGAGTCATGTCCATGGGTTGAAATGAAGGGTCGCTAGGCCTGCGGACGACCCAGCCGCCAGAGTAGCAGGCTGTTGAAACCAGAGTAACGCGGCAACCTGGTTCGATTGCTTCTTTAAGCGTTGTCAAAGTGAGACCTTTCTTGTTGTTTCCATTGTCTAGGAAGAATTCGTCGTCCGCTCCATGGCAAAAGACTAAGAGTAGGAGAGGGGCTGCTTGACTCTTTGCTTTCTTGGAGCCAGTGCGAACTTCTTGTAGAAAACGATCGATCATCTCAGAGGATTGGACGACGGTTACGGGAGTCAGTTCGCCACGCTCAAGTAGATCACGATCCAGGACGATTTTTCGATCTTGAAAAGGACTTCCATGCAAGTAATGTTCCCTTTTTATAAGTAATTCACGCGGATCCTAAAATAGTTAGCAAGAAGCGTACTTCTAATCGACCTGTGAGACGGGGATCATACTGCGGCTGTAAGCCAGATCTGTTCAGATCCCAAGCCTTTGAGAAGATAGTTGAACGCGTAAAAGTCGGAGAGGAAGGACCCGTCAATTACTGGATTACCTTGGAGATTAGGGTGTGTAGCTGCGATAATAATTGAATCATCGTAAATAACAGGAGGTGTGCGAGTAACAAAACTACTTGGAGGTGCATGTTCATCACCACACGAGACTGGTTGAGCCATTAGAGCAGGTGTAATATGATCAATGGGAATCTCGCCAGAGGGAAGAGGTAGAAGGAAGAGTGTAGAGGGAGAGCACATCATTTGAGCCGGGGATGCTGCTCCTTTAATAGGCGGTATTATGGATACTTTTGCAAAACTTTACCTTAAGTTCACTGGATAAGGAGAAGTTACTACAGGGCTGTACTCTTTACATCTTGACTCACAGTTGGCTTTTAATAAACTTTCCCATTTGTCGGATTGAGCTAATGGCGTTGTCCATGGTTCGTCAAAGAAGTTCGACTACCTATATGGAAACTCTAGCTACATGTACTCGGACTGCCTCAACTAGAGAATGTATACACCGATCATATCAACCTCTACCAACCCTATATGTATCTACCTGTCTATACTAGATTCATCTACTTCCTACCAGATCTACCTGTATCTACTAGATCTATCTGCTTTCTACTAGATCTGTCTGTCTCTACTAGATCTATCTGTTTCTACTAGATCTATCTGCATCTACTAGAACTATCTGCTTTTACTTAATCTATCTACTTCTACTAGGTCTATCCTCAAAATGAGTAGATCATATTTCAGATGACTCAACGGCAGATGCTGTACATCAAGTTCAAAGTGTAATTGTCGCATGCTCAACAGTCTATGAAGCCAAGCAGCCATCATATTACTTGTCATGCGCTCTCTGCTATTTTAGGTGATGTATTTATCTTGACAATCACATGGGGTTTTATACACTACAACTGATTTCGCACTGACTTTTGTATATTCACCGCCTTCTCAAAGTTTCATGGCACTTAAAGATCTGACGTACGACAGCAGAGTCAACGGCCTAGATCTATCATACAGTTTGGCTCGAATCACGTTTTCCATCCAGTATTCTCTAAATGTCACGTAAGCCTTGAATGGTGAACGGCTGTGTCAGGAATGTGAATTATCGCAAAATTTCTCATAATGGCCTTGTAGTCGCGCAATGAGCTGCCGATGAAATAAAGCAAAGTCACTTAGAGCAAGAACAATCCTTCACATCTCTATCCTTAAGTAAGCCATCTTCATTAGTCCATCTAATTGAGAAATTATCGCACCACCAATTTTCTTCACGTTTCGCCTTGGCTGACAATCTGGTAATCCTTCCTTGACCTATCCATCCCTGAACCATTCTGATACCCTTTCCCAAATTCGCGTACACCATTTTCTCAATGCTTGACCAAATGTCAAAATTTTTCGCCAGTCATCCTAAACTCTCTGATCAAGTGTCAAGCCACTCAGCTCATACTCATCATACTGCCTGATTCATTACGAGTTGTGTAATCGTTCATCTTCGGTCTAGTATTCCTCATCACTTTTCGTATTCCTCGTTACTGTCACTTTCCTCGTCACTACCATCTTCTTCGTCACTGTCGTTTTCCTCAGAACTGTCGTCTTCTTCAGCACTATCGTATTTTTCGACACTGCCGTCTTTGGTTTCATCGACATAGAGACTGTCTTCTTCATCATCACTCTCTTCCTCTTCCCACTTCTCTTCCTCTGTCTCCTCGACGGTATCTTCAACCGGGATAGCTGGAATTGCAGGAGTAGCTACAGTCGCATTTTGGACAAAGAAAGGGTCCATCTCAGTCGCCGTTCGGTCCAAGCAAATGTATCCCATTGGCGTGTGAAGCACATCATGAGCTCTGCAACGGACTCCAAGCCACTCTAAGAGGAATCCACGGCTAATATTTCCCTTGGGTGAGCCTTTAAAGTAGTCACAAATAAGCTTCCATTCCTCAAAATCTGCGTAGAGTCGGCCTGACAGAATGCCGAGCTCGACTTTGAGCCACACAGGAAACGTAGCATTCAGAGGGACTGGCGGGAGCGAATAATAACGGAGGTGGTTGAAGGGCACCATGGCTCGAGTAATAGGAGCCGCATAGGCGATCAGATGAACTTTTGCTTTGCCTCGGGCAACTCGAAGTTTCGGAATGAGAAGTTCAGCTTCTTCTGGGATAATCACCAGAGCAGTCCAGGTAGACGGGCTCCAGAGTACCCATTCTACGGGGCGCTACAATAAGTCATCAAAAGTCAGCATTGTGATTCTAGAACAATGAGAGTATATGTGATATTTTGTGACTTACCAAGAAGCGATCGCCTACAGTTGGGTCGTTCAAAGGAAGCTTAATGGTTCGGCCAAATTCCTTTGAAACGAAGAGTCGCGAATCAGTGTTTTTGATATCATGCTTTTCACCGACCTCTGTGGCGCCAATATAGTCAAAAGCATGTCGTATCTCTTTATCAGTGGTATTCAACTTTCCAGCCTTGTAAAAATCCAGGATGGTTGCGCTCAGTCCGAGATAGTTGAGTGCTTGGTAGTGAACTGGCCTTTCTGTTTCGCGTTGGGTTTCCAGCTGCACTTCGAGCTCGCGCTCTTGCTCTTGCTCCACTTCTCCAAAAATATCTGCCCGGTAAACACCAGAAATATCGTACTGAGAGAGCCTGTTTGTGAAACCTTGAAGGCGAGAAGGGAGCATATTTTCGAGCCCTTGCGATGTTGAAGACCTTGATGTGTCGCCGTACATCTGCATCAGAGTCTGATGCTCTGGCTGTTGCAGTATCTTCAAAAGATTACGTTTAGAATCTTTCGAGGTTAAATAGTCGGGATACTTTAACAGGGCATTTGTACGCCGACAGAAGTCATTGCCTTGTGCCTGGAAAAGTGGCTGCAAGTCTTCGTTGGCCCTGCAAGTTTGCTCCAGGAGCCAGAAGATGACATGTGGAGATTCAATATGAGTATTAATCGGCAGCCGGTTATAGCAAACATCTCTGATACTCATGTCAACTTCCGGAGGTGCGAAAAACATCACAGACTGCGTTGTGCGTAGCTGTCGTAGACGCATGGCGGCTGCATTAGAGTCCAATTGTTAGTATTCGTTATTATAGCCTCGAGAAATGGGAATCATCCCATCGATAAATGTATGATGCACACATCTCGTGGATATGATCAAGAGGAGGGTACTTACCTTGCATCGTGTTGTCCTTGGTTTGCTTAAGAGCTAAAGTCAATGCAGCGCGCGCATTCTCAGGCAGCTTGAGATCCACCCCTCTGGTGTGCGCCTCATCGAAGTAGACGAGACAATTCTCCAAGTTATTTGCGAGCCTTGTTGCCAATAGTGGAGTATCTCTCTTCGCTGGATCTCTATAGACAACCCAAGCCCGGTTGTCGGAATGAAAGTAAACGGCCGCCTGTGCCTGTCCATCAACTTGAAGCCATAGCTTTGCCAGATCCCTGTTGCCCGTCTCAAGAATGTATGCTCCAGAGTCAATAAGAATCCTGATACCCTGATCATGAATTGTCTTCAGCATGTCATGCTCACTGAGGCGCCAAAGATTGTGATCAACCAAGACTGAATATTTTCGGTTGCGTGGCTGTAGCAGATATGATAGGACCTCAGCGTTTGTCTGTAACAGACCCGGGAGGTCTTCTTGCTCAACATTCATGGGCATCAAGTACTTGTTGTCATTGGTACCACTGAACCCCGTCGTCCTCGCAGCAGGAGCAGTCTCCTCCCCAGAATTTTGAGGAATATCCCACGCCGAAGCCTGGAGCTTGATAGTGAACTGTCGCGCATAAGGTTGAAAGACGAATTTATTCATGTAATAGTTGGCCACGGCCTGCGTTCGGCATAAAAACTTCCAAAGTAACCTCACTTGGGTCTCGTTTTCCAGATTTATGAGATTCCAATGCTGCAGGTGAGGGGGAATGTTACACTCTGAGATCCATTTCTCATACTCGGACGCCGCATCTTCAGAGGCTAGCATACTCTGGAGAGCTTGTCGAAACTGCTCATAGGAGAGTCCGGCCGAATAGAAGCTCAAACAAGTCAGCAATATGGTGACATCTGGGTGACCGAATTCGGATAACTCTGATGGAACACCCTTTGCTGCAAAGGGTACTGCGAGAGGAATTCGGCCTGGATGAAGGCCGTACTGCACATTCCATCTTTTGGAAAGACAGAGCAGCAAGATCTTGCGCGTAACTATTCCTCGAATGACAAGTAGTTTTTTGGCAGCGTTATCAGGTTGGGGGAAAAGCCCAGTAGCTTTCTCAAATAACGCTGTGTCAAAGCTCTGGTCAGACAGTACTCGCTTGATAGTGGTCTGGATTTCGTTGTCAATTGCATGATTGATATAAAGGAATGGTGCTTTGCCCTTCGAGATATCATCTACTATAAGCCGATGAAGCTCATCTTCGACATCATTTCGTAGAAACTGAACAGCCGGAAACCAACCCGAGCTTGCTAACAGCTCAATGCTTCCTGGAAAAGACTCTCGTAATTGTGGTATATATTTTGATACCATGGACAGAAGGCCCTCTGCGACCTGCCATCGAAATGGGTGCCCATCAAAATCCTTTTCTGAGCCACTGGGGTAGTTTAGCTGAGTTCTTGGAGACAGAGTGAAATCACATTCGTCCAAAATATCTCGGCATCGAGTATCAAGCCAGTTCTGGAAGTTAATCATCATTGTGGCTGTTTTGGTCTTGTCATCTGCAAGGCGTTGCAGCCCTGATAATCTGAACGACAACACGTGTTCATGGCTGGTCAGGATTAACCCCTTGGATCTTTGGACGTCCCGATGCAATCGCTCGTACAGTTGAATCATCTCATCCGTCGTGGGGGTCTGGCGAGAGAATGGGATATGGCATATTTCTCTGCCAACGAGACCACCTAATCGCGAATGCATCATGTTTGCCGTTTGCATTATGAGAGACTTGGGCACGATCAAACGAGAGACGTTCTCGCCATTTGCCAATATTGCTGCAGCCATAGGCATGATACAAGATGTTTTACCTGGTATGCACAAGTCAGTATAAGCTCTAAGTGTGCATGTGATGCTGCATTCTTACCGCGTCCCATGTTCATTTGCAGCACGCTATTCTGGCCCGAGGCAGGATTAACAACAGCTCGTGCAACATCAATCTGATCTGTACGAATCAATATGTTGCTGTCAATCTCAATCAACAGCCAATCTGGGTCCTCTTCCATAGGATTCCAGTTCTCGTGGCCGACGTTGCGAAGCTCTTCATTTATAGCACGGTGATCGTTGAGTAGAACGGCTGATCTGAGGCGTATCAGCCGCTGCATCTCCGCAATTGCGCAGCCATAGTTAATGAGTGCTTCTTTCATTCCAGGACCGAATGAATGGTTAGCTCGAGATTGCAGGAGGCACAGAATCTCGATAGGGGTTCGGCAGGGCAGTATGTCTCCCAAGGTGAGCCACGTAAAGCGAGTGTTGCCGGACCAAAAAGCATCTCGGATCGACTTCTGGTAGGCTTCTATCGTCCCTCGTAGTTGCTCAATTGCATGTGTGATCTCATAACATCCTGGAAGTGGCTGCATGGAAGTACTGAGTACTGTTTGGCCAGTGGATTGTAGAGCAGCCAAACTTCGTTGAAGATCACTGCTATAATCCTGGCGTAGAGTATTCGGTGACTTAGAAAAGGCGTCCAATATCTGATCAAGTTCACTGGGTTCTTCTGAAAAGATACGCTGCTTTTTCTGGGACTCAACACTTTGCGCCTCAACATCAGTGAACTTGATTGCAAAGTGGCTGTTGACCCGGACCAAGTCTGGACCGGCCCTAGTCACGAGATCTCGCGAAAATGATGGTATTATGTCCCGAGGGTAGAAGCCAGAGAGATCAGAGATGTTTCTTTCCCATAGTTGCGGTTCGTTGGGGTATTTTCTACCACCGCATTTGTGACGATATGCGATGAGAATGCTATCCACCTGGTCGACATAGATTTCTAACTGGTCATTTTGTTTTCTGCGGTTCCAATCTAGTCGAATGGCATCCAAAGCGGCGGGAACATCTATGAGAGAAGTCTCGAAGCTAAGACTGTCCGGGAGCTCTGGCCATTGCGCCAGTATATCCTTTGCCAATAGTTTACCTTGCTTTACACATTCTTCCATGTGTTTTTCAAGTTCCTTTTGTCTCTCCAAATATAGACACTTAGCATTCGTCTCCGGGCATGGCAAGAATGCGCTGTGAATGAGTTTCTCAAGGAGTGCTTGTTGAGGAGGTCCACGCTCTCTGAAACGTTCATAACCCGCATGCTTGGGATGTTCGAGGTCCCGGAGCTCTCTTATACAGTAGAAAGCTACCAGAGATAGAACAATGTCCATATTGGCCTTAGATTGGAACGCCAGTAGTCCCAATTGGAAGATCAACGATGGCTTGTCCTTCTCGCTGCAGCATAATTTGATCAGGGAACCCCAGCGATCGCAGATACGTGACTCCATTTGGCTCGCGAGAGATTCTGCGTCCAGGAATAAAATATCTTCCATGAAACCACCAATATGAGGCCAGCCATCAAGAATCTGTTTCAGATTGCGTCCCATATTTATGTGCTGGGAATCCGAGTGTATCATCTGAGCGACTTGATACACTTGGCTGCCTCTGGAAGTTGATTGCCTATCACGAGGTACATAAACTTGGTACAGTTGGCTTAGAATTGCAGTATCTGTCGTTGTACGTTCGTAAAGGGATCGGCGAGCTTGAGCGCGAAGGCGTAGCTGGGACGCTTCTTCTGCCACACACTTCTCCCTTTGGGCGTTGGTTGTCTGAGAGAATTGTGCCAAGTTGCCAGCTTTCCTCTCAATTTCGCGAATGAGAGCTTCAAGTTGGTCACTTTGGATTGTCGTTGTGAGGTGGCTATCCCACTTCACTCTCTGCAGACGTTTAAACTCAGGAGGGTAGTACTGTCGCTTGGGGAGCAGAACTGCAAACTCTCCAAGGTCTGGGAAAGACGAAGGGGACCAAGGTTGAACTGCGCCTGATTGGAGAATTCGTACCGCTTCTTCCGTGCCAGTTACTCCTGTAAGAGGATCTGGGAGGCAGAAAGACGTGACCGCATGGCATAGAGCCATTCTGCACAGCAAAAGGGGTTCCGGCTGTGAAACCAAGCGACCAAGAGTTTGATCAATGTCAAACCGAAAGTATCTATCAGATGCTTGGAAGAATGTGTCCACATGAATGCCAGGGTAGTTTGGGTTTGACCTCCATGATAATTTTCCGTTTGGTATGATGATGCTCCTCTTACTTGTGTCTGCGGCGTCTCGAAGCACGATCTTGCTCGCAAGCCCATACCACGTCCCAGCATCTTGGTCAATGTCGATATTTGCTTTCAGTTGCTTGCAAAAGAGCAGCCCGATACTGTTGACGTGAAACTCAAGGTCTAGGTGACGAAGCTCAACGGACAATCTGCCTCTTTCGGACCAAGATTGAAAGACCGTCAACATCTGTGGCACCTCAAAGTGTTCAAAGATTTTGGCAATCTTTTTGAATTCTGAAGAGCACGGATCAACCAAATTCACTCTTTCACCACGAGTTGCATATCGGTCGAAAACATTAATCACCCAGTCTTTGTGTCGGCGGTTCCAAATCGAGGGCTGCCGCCGAATTTCCAGAATGCCTGTATCCAAGTTCAGCCAGTGTGAGCAGTTGTCCAGCAGGCTCCTCGGCAAGTCGAAATTCCACGCGCTAGAAGGCTTAAAAACTTCGCTTGGTATGAATTCGAATAGACCATCTCGTCCCTCCGTTCGAATAATGGCGCCAGATTCGCGCATGCCAAAGTGGACGCGCTTATTTTGGAATGGGTACGCAAGAGTGTATTCCATGCCTGGCATGGATGAAGCATAAACATGCAGATTCTGATCACCAAATAGGGACTTGACAGATGGGTCATTGCGAATGGCTAGTGGGAGATTTCCTCGCCGTTTTCCGTTCACAAAGAAATGGCCTTCAAGAATATGCAGGTGAAGCACTTGCCTGCCTCTAGAACATGCTTGATTCTGAGGCACAGTACATCGAATCCATCGTGAATGTGGGGACTGGAGAAACGTCCAAGATGTCGTGGATTGCGTCTCATTGCCAGTGGCTTCATGCCCTTTGATGTCGATCATCTCTCCAATAGCATCTGCAATAGCGTCTGGATGAGCTTCCACAGCAGCTCGAATCAAGCCGTCTATGCGAAACATCATTTTCGCATCACGAATCATCATGCTTCTGCTTAGCGGGGAAAGATTGTTGACAGTCATTACTCGGTTTTCTTGAAGTGCGACTGAGGCCTTGATCCAGGTGGAAAGATCAGCCGCGGATAAAGCTGCCTCAGAGCCAAGATGTATCTCGAAAGTACGACGACAAAGGAGGGATGCCTTGAGCCCATACGTGGCGATTCTGTCAGCATCTTTTCCATCCAGAGTGTTTCTCGATTCTTCTTGAGATGGCATAATCCACCCGAGAGTAGCATCTCTCGCTGACCTGAGTAGCTGTTCAAACTCAGCACGCATATCGGTGTCTAACAATAAAGAGAAACCTCGCAAGCTCAAATTGATGAGAAGCTCCATACAATTCGTCTCTCTCCAGTTAGAATATATGGAATCTATTCGGGCCTGAATTTGCTTCTTCAAACTCTGAACGAAATGTCTTTCCCTGAACACCGAGTGCACATCGCGCAAAGGTCCAGATTCTTTTTGAGTGGCTGGACCGGCCTGAATAGCTAGTTGAGAGACCAACAAAGCAGTGTCCTCGCTGCTAAAGTTCACATTCCACGAGCCCAATTCCACCAGAATATTGAGCCAACGCTGTGATTTGCCAGCTAGCAGCTTTTGGTAAGCCGAGAATTCTGCCACTGACATGCTGGGTGGGCATTTGGTAGTATTGGCTTGAATCTCATACGAAGATGGTCCATCCAAGCTCGTGGCTGGGTGCACATCTGGCTTTAGTACTGTGCTTGAAAGCCCAAGTGGAACATAGATTCTGCAAAGATGATGTAGCGTGAGAGACTCTGATAGATCTTTGACCCATATCTTGGCTTCGTGGTCGTATAGCTGGAAGTTTGCTGCAAATGGCAACAAGATCCTTTTGAGAGACACCAATCCATCACTATAGCTATAATGGGTTTCGCTAAAGCACTTCTTATCCGACGCAAGAGATATGCAACCCCTCGGTGCCGTCATGAAGCCCTGTAGATGACGACATTCGTCTAGAGTCGTGTAAGGCGACTTGGTGGACGGACGGGTAGGATGTGCCAGATCTCTAAAGAGTTTCCATGTCGCATCGCGGTAATCAGATATGAATTTAGGAATTTCCAGTTCGAATACAATCATATAGCTTTTCGCCTCGTCCGTCGGAAGAAAATCTTCATGATGTTGAATTCGAAGTTTCTTTCGCGTCCTCCAGTGCCAGCATTTCGTACAACCGCGAACATCCCGTTTCCCGTTTTGGAACGTACATTGACAAACCAGCGTATTGACCTGCAATGAGTGGGTTTCGTATTCATCTCTTTTGGATTCCCACTCCTTGGTCTTAGCAGTGCGGTCAGCGTCCGACCGCTTCATAACAAACTTCAAGCGTGCCTTCATCTGCTCCGACTGCTTCGCATACTGAACAGCAAAACTATCTTGATCATGAACGCTGAATATATGACCATGTCTGGCTTTCGCATGACGATTAGCCAGATACGTTTGGACTACTAGGAGTCGCTGCATATCCGTCAAAGACGGCAACTGGAGGGCATCAAGAAGCTCAGGGGGAAAGACCGGTTGGTAGTCACCCAAGAGGGGACAGGAAACAAGGGCACACTCGTCCATTCGCATCCAGAGTTCGAATATCGTGAGAAGTTTGATGCTTTGTAGCAGAGGATCGCCATCATACATCTCCCCGAGCTGCCGAAATGTCTCATGAATATTGTTGGCAAATGTACAGCAATGACTTTTGGCATTTCCAGTGTTGAATCTGTTTGGCAGATTGACCAGCTCAAATTTTTGCTCCATTCGTGTCAAAAGGAATATCTTTTCTGTGAATGCATGAACCTCTTGAACAGGCGTATCCATGGGGTTGGGAAGCAGTAGTGGTCCATTGTTGGTAACCGGAATTGGCGATCTGTGGCTGTCTAGAAGTCTGTCGAGATAGCTGCCGCTCTTCATAAGTGAGAGCTGGAGAGATCTATCCGAGGCCTTTTGTGGGAGTCGGTGAACCTTCCGTTTGGTCTTCCACTTGAAGTAATTCCATAGATTTCCCACACGATCGTTTGAAAACTCGATAGAAGTTGTGATCATTGGCGCAGTGCAACTGAAAAGGCTTTCGAAATGTTCTCCGTGCATCACAAGATTGGCTCTTTCCTGCTCCAGCTTAGCCATGCGACGGCACAGCTTTGTGCGAAGTGTCAAGACCAAGCTAGGATCAAGTTTCAAATTTCCACTGAGGTCTCTTGTCTTATCGAGAGAAACGATGCCATTTGTAGCATCGTGAAGCAGTTCGGAGAAAAACACGGCCATCAAGAGCTTGTAGCATGCTCTTCCTGGCTCGCCGAGTGACAGGTGGAGGTGCCTCTGAGCAGCCACTTGCAAAACGAGCCAAAAGGGCAATCTTCTCCATGGCAGCGAGCCCGTCACGAAGTTCACATCATCTCTAACTCTCTTTCTCAGCTGAGGGACGTGTGCGAATTCTCCTATGGCCTCCAGAATACTCATGAACATCTGAGTGATCATAGCTGGATCGGAAGTGTCTCGAATTTCGGCAACCGACACACTTGCTTTATTTGTTTGAGCTTGCAGATCTTGAATTTTCTCCATGCTTGCACATTCGAGAAATGTAGAAACGGCTTTTTGCAGATTCTCGTCGTTAAACTCCGACAGGCTCAAACGCACAGCACGCCCTGGAAAATCCCATTCCAGGGCATTATCGGCGGCCAGCACATGCTCAGTCGTTGGTGAAGTTTCGAAGCATTCTATGACGACAAATTGTTCATCGCTTCTTCTGCATCATCGTTAGTAACCTGAAATTCATGTTTGCGGAGTGGTTAGGGCGCTTACTGGTTGTTCTCAAGTCTTATGAAAACTGCAGCATTCTGTTCAACAACGTAGCAAATGAGAACAGTGTTTGGTCGAAGTTGGCTAAAGTGCTTTAGCAGTGCGTCTCGGTCAAGACGCCCTTGATTGAGATTCATGCATGTCTGGAGAGATTCACTCAGAGAGTGAAAAGCATCAGCAAATGGTAAGCTTGCCAGACTCTCAACCTTTTCGCAGGCACGAATAAGTCTTCTGAGGATTTCATCGGAGATTTCTTGATAGTTCTCTTCTTTTTCGCCAGGTAGTTTTGGAGGAAGTACGGCATGATCAATGATAGGCTTTAGGGAAGCCATCATGCCGGAGGGCTTGGGGATGGTAACTTGGGGAGCAAAAATCGGAGAGCAGAGGAGGGAGGGAACAAAATTGGGAGGTGGAGGGTGTGTGAAAATTTTGCAAAAGAGAAGTTCAGAAAACAGAGAACAGCTGATAATAAATGTTTCTCGCGTTTGCATTGCCAGCTGCCTGGAGTTGGTGGCCAATGTGCCAGCTGGCAACTGGTAGCCGGCAGAAGCTTGACGCAGCAAACCGGCCTCAGGATTTGCACATACCGGAAACCTGCATAATTTCAGAGTGTAGATTTAGATGTGGTGAAAAGGTGAGAGAAGCAGGAAGCAGAAAAGCTGAAGGGTAGAGCTGAATATACTTCTTCGCTCTCTCGTGTTGATTTGTGGTGGTTGTGACCAACAAGATTTGGCAGAAGCAAGGGAGCTATAGCCATGCAGAGAAGAGACAAATAATGTCTCTTAATAGATGTACAACTCTGCTTTTATCTTCTCCTTTAACACGTGATTCACGTTTGGGAACTTGAAGTGCTAGTCATGCGGGAGGCCTACAAGAAGAAGGGAACAAGCATTAGAGACACTTTCCAGGGCAGGATTGGAATTGAGTTATGCTTTCATGCGGAATCTCAGTTTTTTAAAGCTCAAAAGATAAAGGAGTGTCTTTTTGACTCATTGATTTGGGGTTACATGGAGAGAGGTACCGACCTGAGCAGATATTATACTCTCGTTGAGCTCTAATGAGATATGGCACTTAATAGCCATCACTCCGAGCTGGGTCTACAAGACCTCATGACACATGTCTACACATCTATCTCAAATACTATTGACACTAGAAGAGAGCATTGATACTAGCAGAAATTATCGATACTAGGAGAGAGCATTGGTACTGGACAATGCTAGACGAGAGTATTGATACTAGAAGAAACTAGATGAGAGTATTAATACTAGATGAGAGTGTTAATACTAGACGAGAGTAGGGACGATAGATGAGAGTAGTGGTAATAATAGAATACAATGATACTGGAAGAGAATATTGATGTTGTTAGAATTTAGTGATAGTAGAATAAAGGAGCCATGATGGCAGATACCAAGTGAGGGCAGTGATATTTGCAGATACTTGAAGAATCGGGTAAACTACACAGATACATAGTAGCCGTTAGGATACCTGACAGCCATCTGATGGTACTGCCGCTGCCACTACGTGAGAAATATAGACAGAGTATCTCTACGAGCGTACATACGAATTACTATTTAGCTATCTTACCTGATATCCTGAACATAGAGTATAGTATAAGCTATCAAACTACAATACATGTTAGATTCAGACAAAGGGTATTTCCAGCAGACATACAAATGTGTTGTGGATGTCAGGTAGGTATACCGATAGTCGAACATATTGGAACTCCTATCCCTACCGCGAAACGGTAACAGGGAATAGACGAAGCATGTCAGTAATTGGAGAGATAAATGCTCACATAAGGAGAAGAAGGCATTCTTAAACAGCCGCAGGAAGTTGAGTAACATAATACAAACTTTCTCAGCCAGAGGTGAGGCTTAATATGAATATGTCAACAGTAAACCGGCAAGGTGGTGTAGTAGACGGAGTACACAGATAGCTGTTGGACTGCCAACGGAGGACCAGTCATGCAATGCGTATGCAATGCAATGCAAAAGCCCTTATCTCAACTTCCTACTCCTCCAAGAAAAGTCGTACATGACAGGGTAGACCCTGAGATTAGTCCCTCCGTCATGTGGTATTCCCCATCTCGCCACGACCAGGAATATACGATTCCACAAACCTCCAAGAAACGCCCTCCAACAATAGAACAAACAAGTAAAGAAAAGAAAACATCATTATACCTAACTATACTAGGCATGTCAGTGACAAATCGCCACCGGAGTAGACTACAACGGCCCGGGGAGCCCCCTCTGAGCAACTTCACCCACTCCATCCTTACCGCTACTCGAATCTCCCTCATCGCCACTCGGGCTTACTGCCTTGTCCTGCTCGGAACTTCCCATTCACACAGGCCCGCAGTCTCCTCCTCTTCCTCCACTCTCCTCCCCATTCAGATTAGATTCCCTGCCTTGTATCCCAAGTTACGGTACAAAGCAAGCAAGGAACCAGCATGTACTCGCCATATACGCCTCCCCCAACCAACCCAGCCACGGACAACCCCCGTCGTAAATCTCGTCAGGTCATAGTAGCAAAGTCTTTCCCCCCGTTTAGTGTCCAAGTACGGTCTAACACGCGAGTTACATACGCCCCCCTTACACGCCCTCTCCTCATACCATTTACCCTACATACACCCCCTTTTTCTTATTGTCCAGCATGTCTCCAAAACACCCCCAAGCAAAATTCCAAGTAATTCAGTTCTTTTTTGCCTCCAAACCAAGGTTCCTCGCATATTCCCCCTCCCCTCCTCCTCTTTTCTCACTTTTGCCCCCTATTCCCCTACCCCCCCTTCTCCTCCTCCTCTCAGGTATCCAAAAGTTCCAGACAACCAGATACACTATTCTCCCAATTCTATTTCAGGCTGGAGACTATTGAATTTTACCCCAACTCTATGCTGCGTCTACCATGAGGGGCAAAAATCAAATAGCTTGACTCTAACAAGTACTCCTTCGAATCACATCCTCGAAGGCGTATTAACGCTAAGGCAGCCTGGAGGACTTCCCTCCTCCCTCGATACCGAGATTCGTCCGGTTACGAATCTACGTGAGGGGGGGAAACTGGCGCCATTCCATCTTACATGCATTATAGTCTCAGCTTTACACTTTCTGGTCTAGGCAGCCTTTCCTGTAACGAGCTGTTTCGGTATAGTCAGTCAAGTCTGGTGATGGCTGATCGGGACGTCTCGGATTCGCAGTTTGACGAGAGGCTAGTCAGTTTTGTCGATTATGATCTCATTGATAAAAGGCTACGATCCGAGGTGATACCCCAAATCCTCAAGAATGAAAAGTAAAAAAGAGTCTCGGTAAAATTGTAAATTGTGAAGCTAAAATTGTCGCTGAGAGAAACTCAGCATTGTGATATCGAGATCATAATCGTAACGTTTGCCCATATTCCATCGCAAGAAAATCCCTAGTTCCCAAAACTCCTCCAGGAGTTTCCAAGCCCCTGTCCCTGGTATTCCAACACGCAAGTCCCAAATCCCAAGCCCTTACTCTCCCCATCCCAGACTTAACCCCTTACACGTCCAAAGTCTTCTCCACAAACTCAACCTTCTCGTCTTTCTCGTCTCCATCGCGGTGCAAAAGGGCAACTTCGAAAGAAGAGTAGATGACGTCTTCATTGCCGGTTCTCTCTTCACCTTCGCGAGCAAACTCCCACTCTGATCGAGTGAACCTTTCAAGCACCTGAGGAACCATGTTGACAAAGCGGAACTGCAAATCCTTGCCCAAGTACTTGCGTAGAGTCATTTTCAATTCAATGAGGAGTAGAACACCAGTTGTATCAATAAATGAAATCATTCCAAAATCAAGTACAATGTAGCGCAGAGGAGAGCGGTCGGTTTCAATGGGTTGGATTTGTTCGCGGTGGCGGATCTTTGTAATTCGGCGTTTCGTTGAGTCGTTCCACATTCGGTTCTTCTCGGCGGCCTGTGACATTTCTGTGGTGGGCGCGTAGCGAACCTTGATGTCTTCGACAATGGAGTTCTTGAGACGTTCGGCGTTGGGGAACAAGAGGTCACTGGTAAATCTGACGAGGTATGCCTCAGGGGGAACATCAATCTCCGAGTCATTGGGGCGGCTCTTTGAGAGAGTCCAGTGGTTGTTCTCAGTCTGCGAGTGGGTAACCTTGACCAGTCGTGGGAAAGCAAGTCTGAGAAGAGTGTATACCAAGCTGAAACCAACAGACACGGCCAGACCAATCTCAGTGGAAGTGAAGAGCGTCACCCAGAATCCTAGCATGGAACCAACAAAGTCGATGAAGCTGATTCTCCAGTATCGGTAAAAGAGCTTGGGAGGGGAAACGAGATGAGCGACGGCCATGATCTAGTAAGAAAGTCAATATGTTAGTATATCTGTGGTACCATTAAAATGAGGCTGGACTGCTTACGATAATAGCGGCAAGGGTGGCCTTGGGAATCCAGTACAGCGCGGGGGCAAGCTCGTAGAGAGTCAAGAGAACAAATCCAGAAGTAAAGATGAAGTTGAGCGGAGACCTGGAACCGGCCTCGCTAGAAACAGCTGTACGGCTCATGGCGCCTCCAGAAGCCATCGAGCCTTGGATACTAGCAACCATGTTGGCAGTTCCAAGGAACACCAGTTCTTGAGAGCGGTCAATGTCATATCCATTTCGAAGTCCAAAGGCTTTTCCAACACCCAAATGTTCGATGGACATGGCGATGAACGGGGCAACAGCGCGACCAGCCACCTTGGCGAGAAGGGCGGTGTCATGAGACTTGGCCTTTTGAAGACCGTTGGACTTGATCTCAGTCACAGCCCACATATAATCAGGCTCAGCTCGATTTTTGTTAACGCCCCAGGAGATCAAGGTGTAGATGACAAGAACAACTGCTGCTCGACTGGTGCAGACAAACTTGACCCACTTGTTCTTCTTGCCGATAGTCTTGCCAACGTGCTCGAAGACAAGGAGCATCGCAATACCAGTCAAACCAATGCAGGCAGTCATTCCCTGGATCTTATCAAGATGACCGAGGACCCCGCGGATGATCTCGACAGTTGTAGAGCCGACCGTTAGACCGACGAGCGAGCCGACTTGTCCAAGCAAGATGACCAAGGCAACGGCCGAAATCCAGCCAGTCAAGACGGGGCCACTGACGAAATCGAGGAGGAAACCGAGCTTGAGAGCTCCAACAATGAGAGCGTAGACGCCAACCATGAAGGCCACGGCCGAAGCAACAGTGGCTGGGTCTTCATCTGGAAGGGAAGATACCGCCTCGGCAGTGAGGAGACCAAGAACCGATGTTGGACCAGAAGACACCTCTGCAAATGGAATAATCCGTGTCAGCAACACTGAATCATAATGACTCCAATTGTCAAAAGAGTGAACAATAATGAACTTGACTAACCTTTTGAAGTACCCATAAAGAGGTAGAGCAAAGATGGAATCCAGGCGGAGTACAGACCGTGAACGACTGGAATTGTGGCAATCTTGGCGTAGGAGATGCCCTGGGGCACAAACATGACACCGACAGTGATGCCGGCAAGGAAGTCGTTCAGCAGCCATTTGGGATCGTACCTGGGCAGCCATTGGATAATGGGAACCTTTTCGATGAGGTACTCAGCCATGGCAGACGGGATGCGGCGAGCAATAGGGCCAGCCCAGCGCTTGACCCTGTTGTAGTTGGCATCCGTACGATAACTTGTGACAGCATCTTCCTTAGCCTTTGAAAGGCCCTTGGATACTCTCTCCATGGCTGCGATATTCGGAGAGACTCGGAAAGTGTCCGTCAAGCTAGAGGTCTGGAGGTTCGGAAAGGTCTCGGAGTTGCGGCAACTCGACAAGCCTCAAAACACCTGTGTATGCAAAAGCAAATGTGTATATAAACAACAACTAGGGCCAACCTTGATGTTATCGATGGAGCCAGACGCCGGTGGTCAAAGCTGAAGGGGAAAGGAGAAAAGGGGGGAGGCTACTCGACTCTATATAGGTGCGAGTATGGCAACTCCAAAACCCAGACGTCTCCTTGGCGATGACTATCAATGCCTAGGCCTAGGCAGTTGACAAGCAGGTCTGTCTGCTTCAAGCTGAATGGCGGTGCAACACTCGGGCTCAAGAAAATCAACGCGAATGAATGGTACCCTCCAAAAGGTACCGGTCCTTAGATTTGAAAAGGAAAATCCGAATCTGTCGCATGCAGCACACCAACTTTATCCGAATAACCACCCTCCCTGGGCAAAACAAAGGCGAAGACGAGGCACACCAACCTTAATCAGAGTCGTCGATGGTTCACCGAGAGGGGTAGCACTGGGAGCTAACAAGTGCGTCGGCGGCAGCGAACGCGGATCTCGAGACACACGAGACACACGAGTGCCTGGCTCGGCAGTATTTCAAGGTCCTCTTCAAAACGGGAACGTCATGTTGCATGGCCTGGATTCCCATTACGTTCGTTGCATGCAGAATAAACGAGCAATTGCTCCGTGCATGCAGCAATTCGACAAGCATCCGTCTATCATTCTATCCCCATGTACGAAGTAATCTGAGCTTCGTGCTAGTGCTCCATACGACATGTACAATCGGCCGCAGGTTGAGCTGGGCTTATGGCCGGCGTGATAGATCGCCGAGAGAGACAAGGGCACGTTGTTCCGTATACCTGTACAACCATGTCTGTCAGTAGGTTGGTCAAGTCCCCTCACTCCTCCCCTACTCGTACACTCCCTTCTGTCTCGACACGCTGGATATACGATGAGTACATGTCTGCAAGTACAGTACATGGAGCATGCGAGTAGGGGTGACGCTTAATTCTCATCCCAGAACAAAGGACAATTAGTCTAGCAAACGCCCCCAAATTGACGGGGTAATATTCGCTAACTAGCTTCTCCAGACTTGCGTGAGGAGTCAGGGCCCTAGGTTGAAGATGCCAGCCTCGGGCCAATGAAGGAGGCCAAGCAGGCCTCACATCCCCCACGACGAGGCGAGCTGTGCAAAGTCACAAATCCAGTCCACAATGGCGAGCCCCCTCAGTGGCGTTTTCTCGACGATAGCTCCAATTCTAACCCCCCTGCGTGCAAGGCTAAACGAATTTAGCGGCCGGCTAGCATGGACGCTGCCAGCAGTGGAGATTCCTTATTGCATTGATTCTTGCAGGCATCGTTGACGGGGAGCCGGCCATGTTCTGCCCCTGTACCCGTTCAATTTACCTTTTGGCTCTCCGTTCTGTTCCACATTGTTTCCACCTGGATGAGCCATCCGGCGGTCTTGTCCACGAGCCTGGAGGAAACGCCTCCACTGGCGATGAAGACGGCGTCCAAGACTGATCTGTCGTTGGTCTCCACATTGCACGAAGCAGGCGGGGTCGGGAGAACCCATGCCATGCTTTGTCGAAAGAGATGGCATCAAACATACCGGCAACCGGGGTGTGCTGGGACAGATGCAATAATCGTACAGGTAATCCAGTTACTTCGTACCTGTGCTGCGCCTATGTCCATGCAGGTATCACGGGCAAGGCTTCAGGGTCTCCCTCTAAACTCCAGGGGCGTAACCTGGGAATAGCAGATTATCAAATTCGCTTCCAGCCGTGCCGGTTTTCCGAAGTTGGTGGTATCGCGTTGCAGTGAATGCGAGCCAAGACTGTGACACAGCATGTACCCAGAAAAAGGGAAGCGCTTGACTGCCGCCTGTCATGTACGAGTATGGCGAAACAGAGCATGCAGCATGGCGATCTGCCTCTCCAAGCTACAAACGAGTACATCTCCTCTCACGACGGCCAAGGTACCCCGATGGCGACAATAGCAAGAACTTTGGAGCAAAACAGACAAAGTTGGAGCTGGGCATTGGGGGAGTGGCCTCCGGCGACCGTCCCCTGTTCCTGGCAAGGGGAATCTCAAGAGCGCCTCTCCGGACCTCAAATGAAGACGACGAAGCAGCATCTGATGGCGATGGGATTCCATGAGTGGTTGGCACAGACTCTCCGGCAGATGGTTTTAGTCTAGGCGGCTAGTGCGGAGGTCACTTCTTGATCCCGGGCCGTGATGCTCCAGCTCGTCTGCATCTCCAACTCTCAAAACCCTTCTCCTCGACGATTTAGCTACTTGTTCCAGCCCTGTTTTAGTGTCGACTTGCCCTATCTGTATAGCACGCCCATGTGCTCTGATTGGGCTGGGCGACCCTGCAGAAACCCCTCCTGGGCAAATTGTCCACCTTGGGAACACTGGGTCTGTTTTCAGCGGGCAAATGCAACGCTGAGGCTGCATGGGATGGTCCCGTTTTAGAAACAAGCGACGGATAACTCGGGCAGCGATTCCTGGTTAGAGTTGCATCAGTTAAACGGCGAGCCCTGGTCGACATGCCGGTCAGCGATTCGACTGCGTAACGTACATGTACCCGGTTTTTGCAAGCCTCGGGCCGCTGACATGAGAGGCGAGAACAACCAGGCTGTGAAAGACACTCCCATATGTATCTTGTTTCGAATCTTTGGTTTTCGTCTTGATCTTGTTGTCTGTCTGACCACAGAGTCAGAGGCCACTTTGATAGCTCGGCGCCTCTTTGCGGGGTACATTAGGGAAATGGAGACGGAGTGGAGAGATTGTCGCGGAAAGGCAGCGATGGAGCTAGAAGGCGGAAAGACCAGTGAAGACATCCACTATCTGGGCCTTGGGAGGAAGAGATACTAGGGAGTAGCGCCTGTTTAGCGCGTTGGAGCATGTACATGTACTCGCGACAGAGCATCAAAAACGGTCATTCGAGGTACATTGCCTACCAATTACCAGGTGTTCCATATTCCATCATTCTAACCTAGCCTTTCAAGTCTACCGTTTCTTTCATCCTACACTACATACACGACACACTACACGACACACTACACGACACTACACATGCCTTGGCAGCTGTCACCTATCTGCCCCATCATGCCCGAACTGCCACTGGAGCCCGTGTCTCACTTATCACTACTGCTACCTCACTTGCTCACCAACTGTCAGAACGAAAAAAGAAGACAGGTGTGCGTATGCACCACCGGCACGGCGCGTGAGAAGCCCGAGCAGCGAGCGACGTGGGTCAGCTTCACCTCGACCGGCTGCTCCCTTGCTCCCTTGTCTCTGGTGGTACTCTGGAGAGGCCAGCACTCGAGAGACATGGAAGGCAAATTATGGAGACCAGGCAGGGCCTTTCCCTCCCCTTGTCTCGCCGGCTGTCGTCGTCCAGATACAGTACCGCGTATTATGCTCCAGATCCGGTGGCCAGGCTCTTTTACAGCACAATACAAGACACACGCCTCACCTGCAATAGGCATGTTCTCGTATGCGCCGGAAAATTCCGTGCTGAGTCTACTGGCTAGGAAACCGATTTGTAACCTTGAGCTTACATACAAAACCCCATCGCCAAGCTTTCGAATCTACGTGCCCTTCAGATGCCCAGCCTACCTACATACGTGTACGGGGTACAGATTGACAGGTTGACAGATTACGCCTGCAAAACATTGAGAACGGGGTAGTATTCCTCGTGTCACCGTATACATGTACTCGTCCATGTTCATTTACAGGCGGCAAGGATTGTCTACGACACTGTTCAACCTCGTGTGAGAGTTTCGCCTTCCGGCTCTTGATGCCGCTCAGATAAGAGGATAGGGAGGCGTGTGCCGTCTCGAAGATTCACGACTCGGAGGCCTATCACTGCATCTTACCCCTGTCCTGTCTCTGTTCTTTTGCAGCCCTCAGAGCTTCCCTACCCCCAACCATTTGAGGAGGATCACCAATTTCGCCGGTTTATCCAGTGGGATGAACAACCATTACACCATGTACTCGTAAAGCGTTGAGGGACCTCCTGCTTCAGCCATGTCGGTAACTGTTTGAAGCCGATTTTCCTCCGGCTGCAGCTTCGCATAGATGTTGCATTGCCCGCGACGTCGAGAATACATGTCGCCATGTTCCATCGAAGCATTCTTCTTTCATTCGTGTTTTCATATCGCATTTGCCTCTTCCTACCTTACCCTCCCACCCTCTCGTCTCAACACACTCCTAGTGCACTTGGAATCTTTTATTTCCTATTACAATCAAACACCCGAGGCAATCGAGCAGCTACTCGGCACGTAAATCTTTGTTCCGAGCGCCTGGCATATCCAAAAGTTCCCCCCATCTTGCAGCATCCCACAGGTTTACACCGAGATTTCTTGACGTTTTAACTAATCTAGTAGGGTTTGAATTTGCCGTTATGCCCGTCTTTAGTCCAGTGATCGACATGCAGACAGCCGTGGATGCTTTTGAGCTGCACATTAATCAAACCAACACCGTTTGCTTTGCTCCGGCTTGCCCTGTTCTGGTCGTCAAGGTCACATCAAAAGGGACTGACTCGAGCTCTCTTGGTGCTATTATGGGTCTATCGCGCGATTTTCCCTCAAACTGCCGGCCTCGGACCCATTGGGCACTCATTGATATACGAAAAGACGATCCAACAACGTCAAGTTGCTATGTACCTGGTCGTGATGCCTTCCTTTACGCCGCGTCTACCCCCCCTTGCCCGGCTTACAACCAGACACCTATTAATAAAATTGCCACTACAAGGACGAGCCCCCTCCCCCCCATGTATACCTCGGAAAATACTACTAGTAGTAGCTGCTGCTATGTACAGCAAGAGGTAGGTGGTGTGCAGATAACATAATCGCATTGATCTGATACATGTTCAAGTCACTTAGCAACTGCCCAAACGGGTCGACGCCCGCTCGCCCAACGTGCCTTATCTCGAGCGAAATAGCGGCCGTGGGCTCGGGAATTTTTGCATTGGACAACACATAACTCTATCTATGAAGCATGATTTTCGTAGATGCAAGCACGCCGCCCTTTAGATAGTAGATGATAGATGTGGTTCTTTTGTTTTTAGGTGCCTTCGATATCAGATTCCGGGACGTTAATATAGCGGCCGAGCTGCATGTGGGATGGGCTGGCGCAAGTGAGAGGGCCGCCTCTCCCCGAAGTGAAACAAAGCGACAATCTATACGGAGTAAGGGCAAAAAATAGGCTCATGAGTTGTACAGGGAATTTTTGAATATGCAGTTCTTTTCCGGCTATTCTACGCCACCAGGCTGTATGTAAGGTTGTTTTGTTTACGACCGTTGATATCTGGGCTAAATTCTACGTCCAAGCTGCCTTGCCGCTAATAGTACATACAGCCCACCCCCTTTTTTAGGAATACTACATGTACCTACTACCTAACAACCCTATTTCAGAGCCTATCGTGAAATGATTTCTGCAAAGGAACCACGTGTGGAATCACAGGACGAGGGGCGTTTTGCCTACAAACTGGGCCTGCCCACACTTTCATGTAAAGAAAATAGAATTCAATTAAAGACCTATCTAGATTGACGTGTGCTACACTGAAGTTTGAGCTCTGATAAACAGCATGAGCCTTATTGGCTATGAGCCTACACCCAAAGGACCGCGTACCTTTCGGACAGGTCATATGACCGATTATACCATATATGATGAAAGATAGAGGACAGTGCGTGAGCACCCACGTAATAGCAATCCATCGACTCGAATCGACAGCCACAACCAGACAGTGAGCGAAGAAGAAAAAAAGAGCCTGTAAAGAAAATTGACAGGCTTGAACGTCCCCCTTCTCGCGCCCAGGCCTCGGAAAAGTTTCCGAAGTGACCCCCATCTAGACTATTACGTTTTTTTCGCAACCTTTTGTAAGTAGGACGTAAGCAAGATTACTATTTCGTTACGGACATCCGCGGGTTTATCCCAGAAAGGGTTGCTTTGCCTGCGTCTAGAACACAGTATCGGGGCAATACGGTGTGGCATCAAATACTCCCGCTTTCATGCTTGTTTTTATTTTTCGTACCTAGGTAAATGTGACAGGCAGTTTTTTGCGAAGCTCTGGTCTAGGTCCTTTTGTTACGTACGAAAATATCAGGGCTTTGATGTAACCCCCCATCGTAGCTTCACACGAAGGGACAGCCTGCGTTGGTAGCTTCGAGAGCTCCTTTTCGCTCAATAGGAATGAAAGATGAGGGGAAAGACACGGAAAAAATGAACAAGATTATTTTTATGCTTAAAACTTTGTAAATTTCGCGATTTGATAATCCAAAAAAAACTACAGTGGCCTCACATCTAGAGGCGGTAAGTGAATTAGAGATGAAAAAAGAAACGCCCTCCCCAGATGACATGACCCTTGAATCGTCGTCCCACAGTGAATACATGTACAGTAAGTTAATAGTGTCCTCATTACGTTATCCCTCCTCCTTCATTTTCTTTTTGTTGCATCGTCAAGCTTATTTCGTAATCTCGTCCTTCTTGGCGTCCTTGACCTGCTCCCAGAACTTCTCACCGGCCTCCTTGTCGTCGGCAAAGAGGTGGTCCAGGACAAGTCGCTGAGGAGTCTCACCCATCCACTGGAAGAGGGAGAAGTCACGGAACTCGTCGGCGCGGAAGATCTCGAGCATCTCCACGGGCTCGTCGCCAATGTTCTGGACAAAGTGGCCCATGTTGCGGGGGACGATGCCGACGTCACCGGCGACGTAGTCAAAGGTACGGGCGGTACCCTCGGAGGCGAAGATGGTAACACGGGCGCGGCCGCTGATGAAGAAGGACCACTCGTCGGCGTTGGGGTGCCAGTGCATCTCGCGGATCGCGCCGGGCTCGATGACGGCGTGGGCAGCGGCCACGGTCTTGGAGATGGGGAAGTTCTTGGAGTCAGTGATGCGCACCTGGCCACCGGACGTCTTCTTGGGCTCCTGGTCCAGCATCTTGTGGGTGAACTGGTAGTTGGACTTCTTGACGTTCTTGCCCTTGGGCGCCTCGTCCTCGATGGAGCCGGGCACAGAGCCCTGGAAGATGTACTTCTCGCCGGCGGGGAGGTGGTCGAAGAGCTCAGGAGCGAGGTGGAAGTTTTCGGCGATGACGGACTTGGGGGTGTGAGCTGTGTGAAACCCGTCGTTAGTATATACACCATACATGCAAAAGACAGGAGTAGTAGCCGTAGCTAGTAGCAAGAATGAGAGGACATACCAAGCCAGTCAGACAGGATAAAGGTCGACTCCTCGGAAAAGTTGCCGTCATCGAAAATGATGAGGAACTCGGTTCCGTTCTCACCGAGACCCTGCAGAGAGTGAGGCACACCGCTGGGGAAGTACCACAGGTCACCCTTCTTCAGGTCGTCGATGAAGTTGCCGCCCTCGTAGTCGAGAGCAGTGACGCGCACCTCACCGTCCAGCACGTAGGCCCATTCGGCCTCCTTGTGCCAGTGAAGCTCACGGATGACGCCCTTGTCGAGTCTCATGTTGACTCCGGCGAGCTCAACACTGGTGGGGAGCTCACGGATGGTCGTCTGTCGGGTCCAGCCTCCTTCCTACAGTTCCGGTGTCAGCAGGGGTTCAATCAGCGGCCGCCCGGGTTTCAGGCGATTCACAGCGGGTTTCTCTCATTCTTTCTTACCTCAATTCGCACGTGAGAATCAGTAAAACTCCATCGCATGTTGGCAATGTTGCCGTGATCAGTGCTAGGCGGGCGGATCATGTCGGGGCTCTGACGCGATCGGTCGCGGTTGTAAGGTCCCAGAACCGAAGCTCCGAATCCGTTTCGCCAGGGCTTGGGGTCCAGCTTCTTGCCAACGGCATCGACGTAGTTGTCCTCGGCATCGCGGTGGCCGGGAGTGTAGGGCTTGCTGTTTTCACCGTACTTGGAGGGCAGATCCATGCCATTGAGCAGACGCTGGCGCGGGCTGTCGAGATGAGGCAGAGCAGCTGTGAAGCTGGCTCCGGCAAGGAGCAATTGGGCTGCGGAGAGCTTCATTTTTGCTGGCAGAAGTTAGGTTACAGGGAGCTTCAGTCGGTGCAGCAGCTTCAATGCGGTTGCAAGGTGAATGTGAATGTGAAGCTTGTCGGGCGGGCAGGATGATTTATAAAGCAGGCCACAAGCTTCTCTCGTACGACAATTCATGCCTCCGCTGCGTCTGCGGCACGTCACGTCTGTACATTCGGTGTACAAGGCTGGCCCTCCTTATCCTCGCGTTGCATGGGGGGCCGCCGTCGCAAAACCTTGGTATAAGCTTTGTACTCGTACTGGATTCTCCAGGTCGCGGTATCGCCTCACCACAACCCACTGGTGATGATTGTGCGGAGCGGGACTTGACGGTACTCCTTGATAGCCCGGTACCTGGATCTGCCGCCTGCTGCCACCATAACCGAAAGTACCTCGACTGCCCCCCGATACCGCCAGGAGCCGCAGGGGGCCGACAGCCTTGACCGATTCCGAACCAAGTCCGCCCTTAGCAGTCTAATTGCAGCTGCGATTGAGGCGACAGTCGGCATCAGATCTGACATCCGCCAATGGGAAGCTCGGATTTGCGCGATGAAAAAGTTGCTGTTCCTGGGCATTCGGCGGCAGAAAAATAAGACTCCGGGGGTCTGCAGCAGGAGAATTATTGGAGACTAGCTGAGACTCGCAGGGGGTTCCGTTTTGCGGCAGGCCAAGCTTCGGTTTTAGCTCCTTTTAGCTCATTGCGCAATTGCTGGTAACTGAGTTGTGCATGTGCATGTGCTAATCTGAGTCAAAGTGTTTGCGGCAACACGATAGCCCGACGATTGATATCTAATTATTGCCCCTGCCGAATATCATTGATAGGCGTGGCGGCCCCTCGACTCGAACTGGCGAAGGCTTCAGAGAACACATTCATTCATTCATTCCTTTTCGTCAACACTTTGACATTCACACTGCATTGCCTCTCCCTGCAATGACCACCTACGGCACCACCAACGGCTCTGCAGCCGCGCCCAACGGCGCCTCTGGCGATGAGGAACAGCCGCTCCTGCGCAACGGCCACTCCAAGCCGCGGTCCGTCGTCTCCCGCTTTCGCAAGCAAATGACGGCCGAGGTGTCGCGATCGTGGGCGGATGTGGTGCTTCTTCTGTGCTACGTCGTCACGGGGCTGCTGGACAGCGCGTCGACGCAGGTCTGGGGCGCGTTTGTGTCGATGCAAACAGGTTGGTCAAGCCTCTTGTTGGACTTGGATGAATGAGGCATCTCATCGCGTGCCTCGCTCTGCAGATGGATGAGATGATGAAGGCTCAAAGACTGGAACTCAAAAGACTGAAACCCTGAAAATGCTAACCATCTCATGTCAAACGCATAGGAAACACCGTCTATGTCGGACTGGGCCTGGCCTCGCTCATCTACCCGCCTACGAATGCCCGTCTCTACAAGTCCGGCATCTCACTCTTCTGCTTTTGCATTGGATCGTTCCTCTTCGCCCGCTTCCATCGTTACTTTTCACCCAAGAGGAGATGGGTGCTCTGCGTGTCCTTTGCCGCCCAGACGCTCTTCATCGTTGCCGCCGCCCTCATCGTCACCCTTACGACTCCCTCTGAGGACAAGGACCATGTCGGCTGGACAGTCCTGGCGCCTCTTGCGCTCGTCGCCTTCCAGAGCTGTGGTCAGGCCGTGACGAGCCGGGCTCTCAAGTACAACGCCTTGACCAGTGTCGTCCTGACCAGCATCTACTGCGATCTCTTCTCGGACCAGGATCTCTTTGCCTTCCAGAACGCCGAGAGGAACCGCCGTGCGGCTGCGCCTACGCTTCTGCTCGTCGGCGCTGTTCTGGGCGGAATCTTCTCGCACAGCTCCCTTGGCATTGCTGGCGCATTGTGGACTGCCGCCGTTCTCAAGGCCATCATGGTTGTTACTTGGTTTTTCTGGCCGGCGGAGCCTTCAGACGATGAGGAGTAGACAGCGCCGTCATTATTTGTTGGACAAGATAGAGCGTTGAAAAATAAAGCATCCGTTATGAAGCCATTGCACATTTACAATCACATTTACAGTCATATTCACAGTCATATTCACAGTCATATTCACAGTCATATTCACAGTCATATTCACAGTCATATTCACAGTCA